>NW_017264785.1:0-401875 GCF_001477535.1 Pneumocystis jirovecii RU7
GGCTTCACCTCACCCGCTTCATCTTCCTCTCCTGTCGTACACTTCGTAGGCTTACACCGCCTTGTCGAGGTGAGTGTTATTCTCGATGTGACTGTAGATGTAGTCGTAGAAGTGCTAGTGTGCGTTGACGTCTTTGTGACCCACGTGTCTGTCGTCTGTAGAGACTGGCACTCTGTTGTCTTTGTGTCTTTAACGGTTGTTGTTGTTGTCGTTGTGGTTGTGGTTGTTGTTGTTACATTTTTAGTTGTTGCTTCGTATGGTTTTACTTCCAGTGGTTTCAATTTTTTACATGTGTTTTCTATTTTCTCACATTGATTTTCACAATCACATTCCTTTTTAAATCCACATCCTTTTAGTAAATCATGGCATATCTCTCTCAATTCTACGTAGAGTCCAAATGCTTGTGCAACCAAATCAAATGCTTTCGCTTCGTCTTCTGTTACTTTCATTGTTGCATCTCTTCTTACAAGTCTAAACAACTTCGTGTCTTTTGTTCCACTAGGTACGGCTGGTGCACTAGGCACAACATCGTTTTCCGATTTATTGTTTTCTGTCTTTACTTTTGATAAAACAAGATTCGCTTTTTCCATTGCATCTTTTGCTTTTTTTTTGATATCCTCATATTCGTTAGCTTTTTCCTCCAACTCTTTACTGGCCTCTATGAGTTCTTTTTTTAATTCAGGACATCGCTTCTTTACTCGTTTTACTAGTTTCTTGCAGAGTTCTTCTCTAACATCTTTATCTTCTTTACCAGCTTCTTTATCTGTGCACAAAGTGCTAAGATGATTAGTTGCATTCCTCCATTGTGTACAGTACGTGTCAAGAGTCTTTTTGCATTTTTCTTCTGTTTCTAAATTACCCCTTAATTCATAGGCTACTTTTTCTTCCAATTCCTTCCTTTCAATGAATGATTTACACTCCTTGTTAAGCTCCTTACATTTTCCATCACTAGCAGTTAGATTCTGACAACTTGACATAAACTTGGTACAATAGGGTGCCCATGAGTTGCAAGCTGACTCTTTTTTGCCATTATTCTTTGTTTGATCTACAACCTTACTTGCTTCGATGCGCGCTTCCAATGTAGTACACTTAGACCCTACGCTTTCTGTAAGAATCTTGCAAGTAATATTCTGTGCTACACATGCGAGAGCAAACTGCATTCTTCCTTTTCTACTCCATTCATGGCATTGTTTTTTTAGATTTTTTAAACATGAATCGAACTTGTCCAAATTTTCTGTTTTTTCCTCTAATAACTTCTCTTCCAATTGTCCTGCAATCTCCAGCCTATTGCAATGGTGCTCCAGAGTATGACAGGGCCATTCAAGTTCCTCAAAGTCTTGTTTTAGATCGTTGCACTTCTTTAGCAATTCCCTGCAATCCTGCTTCGTAGGAAAATCTCGTTTTTCATTCAAATTTTCCTGTAACAAGTTTGTCTTCATATCCAAATCATCTAATAATGTAATGACACCGTCTTTTGGTTTCACACATAATACAAATAATTCATCACTTGTTCCTTTTAAATTCACACACACATTTACTAACTCCTTTTGAAGTGTTTCAAGCCATGTATCATTTGTATAATGGAATTTCCCTCGCATTTTGTCTTGTAATGCTTGGTTTGCTATTGCATCAAGGCCTCTTTTATAACACGCTGCCTTAACATTCTTACATATTTTTCCAAAATCCGTTTGACCTTCAAAATAAAAACAATCTGACTGTAATCTTGTGCAGTCATTTTCAGTAAGGAGTCTTGGTAATTCACCCCATAACGTGATTTCATCTTCAAATAGTTTACTTTTAAGTTTTCTAGTAAGAATGTTTTTCTCTTTATCAAATTCCTCTTTAAACTTTTTACATTTAGCTAGATAATCGCTTTTATTTCCACATAAATCTTTTAGACCTTGCGTTAGATATTGAATAGAGTTACATTTACTATTGAGTACTTCCTTACATGGAGTTTCATCAAAAGGTTTACTCCCTGAGAGAAACACTAATATGTCAAGAATATCTCTTTCTGGTGCTCTTCTGATCAGAACTCCTTGTCTTGCCGTTTCCTTATAAAGTTCTTCCAGACTTATTTTTTCTGCCAGTGTAGCCTCTGGTCTTGTAGGATCAAAATCTGAACCTGGTCCTTTGTAGATAATCTTTTTTTTTTTAGCTTTATTTACGAGTTTTTCACATTCTGGTTTATCTGAATCTTTGCAATTTTGTCCATAAAAGTGGCATTGTTTAAGCAAAGAATGTCCTTTTTTTTCTAATTCGTTATTAGTAGTTAGTACTCTTCCTATTTCTGTTTTCAGAGAAGTACACTTTTTTTCTGCTAATGCTACTAGAGATGTGCATAAAGAGTCTGTATCAAAACATCTTTGCATCAACTCGTTACTTTCTTGACCCAATGTACGACAAACATCCTTAATTTTTTCTTTACATGTCTTTGCATCTTTAAGATCATCACTGAGTGCCCTTAAAAGAACTTTTTCTGCTACTTCATTTCGTTTCTTTTGATAACAGTTATTCCTTAATTTATTGCAATTCTCTGTAAGATCAGAGCATGCTCCCTCCAAAAATAGGCATTGTTGTTCATTCTCTTTACAATCTTTATCTGTCAAATCTGAAATTCCTTTTCCAGCTGCTGTTTGAAGATTTGTTTTAAATGTAGTGCATTTTTCCTTAACTTTGTTTTTTAATTTGGTACATTTTTCTTCTGCTTTCCCATTTTCACAAAAGCTTTTAAATTTTTTATGTATTTTTTCTTTATCCAAATTTTCAAATTCTTTGCAATATTCTTCTAGCTTAGTTTTGCATTTTTGAGTGTCGTCATAATCTTTTCCTGCAATTAAAGCAAAAAGATAATCCTCATCATCATATACACTAGTCCCTTGCGCTGCTGCAGCCCGCCGCTTAACCGCCCGCGCCACCGCCCGCGCCAAGCTGTGCCTGACGGGGGTGGGTTTGCGCTGTGGTGTGTGGCTGAGTTTGGGTTTCCGTTAGCGTATTTTGATTGGACGTGAGATGTTAGAGCCATGTCTTCAAATTTGAGTATTAAATTATTCTTAATTTTAAGAGAGTTCAAGTAAACTTAGTGATAAAACTTGTCAGAGAAGCAGTGTGTACCAAATACATTTAAAGGTGCCCGCTTTCTTTAACGTGTAGTTGGCAACTTCGCGATATTTTAAATTTGTGTGGGGTAAAATGTGGGGTAAACGCGATATAAATATAAAACTTGAATAAATGAAAAATAGAATGTAAAAAACTTTAGACAATAAAAAAAGATTACTCAGCTAGAGAATAGGGGACAACTGGCTAGGGAACACGTGATTTCATGTGTAATGCACTTTCAATTGATGCTGAAGAGATGACTCAATCTACTTTACTCTTTCCTGTCCTATCCTGCCTCCTTATCTGTTAAATATACATGCCCATTATTAAATCCTGCCCATTTGCTTTTTAAATCATAACTGAAATCATCATTGCTAGTAACACCCCCTTCATTATACTCCATCCATTCATTCTCAAACCTTCACTTGGCTTGACATCCTCTGGATCGTCTCCGGTGGTGCACTTCGTAGGCTTACACCGCCTCGTTGAGGTCAACGTTATTCTCGATGTGACCGTAGACGTAGTTGTAGACGTGCTGGTATGCGTAGACGTCTTTGTGACCCATGTGTCTGTCGTCTGCAGAGATTGGCACTCTGTTGCCTTTGCGTCTTTAACGGTTGTTGTCGTCGTCGTTGTGGTCGTAGTTGTGGTTGTTATGTTTTTAGTTGTTGCCTCATATGGTTTGACTTTCAGTGGCTCTAATTTCGAACATATTCCTTGTATCTTTTCACATGGATCCTCACATTTACACTCTTTTTTGAAATCACAATCTTTCAGTGAGTGATGGCATATCTCCTTCAACTCTACATATAAACTGAACGCTTGTGATACCAAATCAAATGCATGTAACTCTTTTTCTGTTACTTGCAACTTTGTATCTCTTCTTACAAGTTTAAACCCTACCTTGTTTTCTTCTCCTTTAGGTTCACTAGGTACGGATTTATTCACAGATTTATTATCGGATTCTTTCACTTTTGATAAAACAAGATTTGCTTTTTCCATTGCTTCTTCTGCTTTTCCTTTAATCTTTTCATATTCTTTATTTTTCCCTTCTATTTCGTTTTTAACCTTTTCAAGTTTTTCTGATAGTCCTTTGCATTTTTCTTTCATTCGTTCAATCAGCTTTTTGCAGAGTTTATTTCTAACGTTTTTGTCCTCTTCACCTTTTTTTTTGCACAAAGTTTCAAGTCCGTTGGTTGCATTCGCCCATTGTGTACAATATTGATCAAGAACCGTTATACAACTGTTTTTCTTATCAAGATTCCCCTTAAATTTAAGCATAGCTGCATCTTCGCGATCCCTTTGTGCACGATACGGCTTGCAGTTTTCTTTAAGTTTTTCACATCCATCATCCTTTCCAGTGTTTTCTAAATCCTTGCAGCTTGACATGAATTTTCTGCAATAAGGCTCCCAAGAATCACATGTTTCTTCCATTGTTTTTTCTTCTTTTGCAGTTTTTATAACATCACTTGTTTTCATACGTGCCTTCAATGTAGTACACTTAGAATCTATACTTTCTGTAAGAATCTTGCATGTAATATTCTGTGCTACGCATGCGAGAGCAAACTGCGCTCTTCCTCTTCTAGTCCATTCATGGCATTGTTCTCTCAGATTTTTTAAACATGAATCGAACTTGTCCAAATCCTTCACTTTTTCTTCCAACAACCTCTCTTCCAATTGTCCTGCAATCTCCAGCCTATTACAATGGTGTTTCAACGTACGACAGGGCCATTTGATTTCTTCTGAATCTTGTTCTAAATCTTGACATTTCTTCAGTAATTCCTCGCAATCTTGTCTCGTAGGAAAATCTCGTCTTTCATTTAAATCTCCTTGCAACAAGTTTGTCCTCGTATGTAAATCCGTTAATACTGTAAGAGCTCCTTCTGTTGGTTTTACACATAAAACGAATAATTCATCGCTCTCCCCTTTGAAATCTACACATGTCTTTACCAAATCTTTTTGAAGTGTTTCAAACCATGTATCGTTTCTATTATGGAATTTCCCTCTCATTTTGTCTTGTAATGCTTGGTTTGCTAATGCATCAAGGCCTTTTTTATAACACGCTGCTTTAACATTCTTACATATTTTTTCAAAATCTGTTTGGCCTTCAAAATAAAAACAGTCTGATTGTAACCCTACACAATCATTTTCTGTAAGGAATTTCGGTAATTCACTCCATAATTTAATTTCTTTTTCAAATAAATTGCTTCTAAACTTTACTTCCAGAGAGCCCTTTGTTTCTTGAAATTCTTCTTTAAATTCTTTACATTTATTTGTATAATTGTTTTTATTTTTACATAAATCTTTTAGACCTTTTGCTAGATATTGAATAGAATTACATTTATTATCGAGTACATTCTTGCATTGAGCTTCATCAAAAGAATTCTTCCCTGATAGAAACACTAATAGATCAACAATATCTCTTTCCAGTGCTCTTTGAATTACAACTCCTTGTCTTGCCGCTTCTTTGTAAAGTTCTTCCAAACCTATTTTTTCCGCCAGTGTAGCTTCTGGTTTTGTAGGATCAAAATCCGAGCCTGGTGGTGTATAAGTTATCCCTGTATCTTTACATTTCTTTTTCAAGCCATCACAATCTGGTTTTTCTGTTTCACAGTTCTTACCGTGAAAATAACATTCTTCAAGTAAAGAATACCCTTCTTTTTTTAACTCTCCATCAGATTTTAATACTTTTTCTATCTCTGTTTTCAGAGCAGTACACTTTTTTTTTGCTAATTCTACTAGAGATGTGCATAGAGAATCTGTACTAAAACATTTTTGCATTAATTCGTTACTTTCTTGGACTAACAAAAGACAAACATTTTCAATTTTTCTTTTGCACATGTCTTTATCTTTAAGATCACCATTAAGCGCTCTTAAAAGAGCTTTTTCTGCCACTTCTTCGCGTTTTTTTTGATAACATTTATTTCTCAATGTATTACAGTTTTCTTTAAGATCATTAGAGTACGCCTCCTCTAAAAATAAACATTCTTTTTGATTCGAACAATCCGTTTCTGTTAACTGTGAAATTTCTTTTTTAGATGCTCCATCGAGTTTTGCTTTGAAAGCAGTTTTCTTTGCATCAACTTTGGTTTTCAGTCCTGTACATTTTTCTTCACCGTTATTTTTGCAAATTTCTTCTAATTTTGGATAAACACTAAAACTTTTATCTACTTTCTTCATGTTATCACAGTACTTTTTTAGGTCTTTTTTGCATTGATTTTCTTCCAAGGCAGACCCTTTCAGAAGTAAAGCTAAAACATATTCTTCCTCAACCTCATCCTTCTGTGCTGCAGCCCGCCGCTTAACCGCCCGCGCCACCGCCCGCGCCAAGCCGTGCCTGACGGGGGTGGGCTGCGCTGTGGTGTGTGGTTGAGTTTGGGTTTCCATTAACGTGTTTCGGTTGCATGTTAGGTGTTAAAGCCATGTCTTCAAATTTGAATATTAAATTATTTCTAATTAATTTTAAGGGTGTTCAAGTAAAAACTGAGATAACTGTGATAGGCAGGCATTATGTGTGCAAATATATTTAAGAGGTGTCCGCTTTAACGTGTAATTGGCTGCTTTCACGATATTTTAAATTTGTGTGGGGTAAATGTGGGGTAATCGTAAAACTTGAATAGATAAAAAGTAGAATATAAAAGGACATAAACGAGAAATAAAGGCTATTTAAACAAAGAATAGTGATCAATTAGATAGGGAACACGCGATTTCATATGTAATGCACTTTCAATTGATGCTGAAGAGATGACTCAATCTACTTTACTCTTTCCTGTCCTACCCTGCTCGTTTATTTACTAAATATACATGCTCATCATTAAATCTTGCTCATTTGCTTTCTAAATCATGAACGAAATCATCATTGCTAATATCACCCCCCTCATCACGCTCCACCCACTCATCTTCAATCCCTCACTCGGCTTCACGTCCTCTGCATCATCCCCTGTCGTACACTTGGTTGGTTTGCAACGCCTCGTTGATGTGAGTGTTATTTTTGATGTAATCGTAGATGTGATGGTAGACGTGCTTGTGTGTGTCGATGTCTGTGTAACCCATGTGTCTGTTGTCTGTAAGGATTTGCATTCTGTTGCCTTCGGATCGGTAACGGTTGTTGTGGTCGTTGTGGTCGTTGTTGTACTTTCTGTGACTATTTCGTGCGACTTCACTTTCAGTGGTTTTAATTTCGAACATACTCCTTGTATCTTTCCACATACTCCTTCTAAATCCTTGCAATCCTCCTTAATTCCGCAATCTGATTCCAATTTATTACATCTTTCTTTCAAGTCTACATATCTTCCAAATACTTCTGCTACCAAATCAAATGCTTTAGCTTCTAATTCTGTTACGGATACATCCTTAACTCCTCTCCGTAGTATTTTCACAGGTTCTGTGGTATCTTGAAGTCCGTTTGAAACGGTATTCTTATCCTTGTTTTTGCTACTATTTTTCGATGCATTATTTTCATCTTTTTTAACGAATGATAAAACAAGATTGGACTTGTTCATTGCTTCTTTTGCTTGTTCTTTAAGTTCTTTAAATACTTTAAAGTCGTCTTCTAAGTCTTTTTCCAGTTGTTTTAGTTCTTCCGGTAATGTTTTACATTGTTCTTTCACTTCTTCCACTAATTTTAGACAAAGATTCTTTCTAATATCTTTATCATCAGCCTTTTTAGTTTTACTTTCGGCATTATCTTTGCATAAACTTCTGATTGATGCATTATTTACGTTTCCTGCTACTGTGCAATATTTTTCTAATGCAGATTCACATTTATCTTGACCACCTAATTTTCCTCGAAGCTCTACTTTGAGAGCGTCTTCCAAGGCCTTTCTTTTGTAAAATGGTTCACAATGTTTTTCGAGCTTTGTACAAAAAGTAGCCTCTTTTTTAAGATCAGGGCAATTAGGTCCGAATCTATGACAGTATGAACTCCAAAAGGGACAAAAACTTGCTAATGATTCTATTCTTGTGTTATCTTCAAAAACGTCCGTGATATTTGATGCTTGTGTATTTTCTTTGAATACTTTGCATCTATTTTGTACGTCTTCTACCATCAGCTTACACGTACTTTCCAGAAAAACACATACAAGAGAAAAACGGTCATCACCTCTTCTAGACCATTTATTACACTTTTCTTTCAAATATTTTACACAACTTTTTTGATCTTTCAAAGTATCCTTATGTTCATCCAGTAAAACCTGTTTTAAAATTTCTGTAGTCCCTAAACGATTGCATTGCTGCTCCAGTGTATGACATGGCCATGTAATTTCTTTTGAATCCTTTCCTAAATCTTGACATTTTCTCCCTAATTCTTTGCAGTCTTTGTCTGTTGGAAAATCTCGCTTTTGATCCAATTGTTTACGTAGGAAAACAGTCCTCATTTGATGGTCATGTGTAAGTAATCGTGCTGCTTTTGCTGGCTGTACACACAAAATAAACAATTCATCGTTTGAGAAACTTCCTTTATTTTCTTCTTTCAGTTTTTTACACACTTTTATTAATTTTCGTTGAAATTCCTTAAGCCAACTTTGATTTGAACCACGCAATAACCCATGCATATTTTTTTGCAGCACTTTATTTGCCCGTGCATCAAGTCCTCTCTTATAACACGCTGCTCTCACATTCATACAGGATTGTTTGCCATCTGGGCATCTTTCTTTATAATAAAAACAATAAGATTCTAATCTTGCACAGTCCTCATCACTAAGAAATGTTGGTAGCTCTCCCCACCCAATAATTCCGCTATGTTTATTTGTTTTATCAAAAAGACGATTTTTGAGAATAGTTGGTGTAAGAATTTTACAAATCTTTTCAATATCTTTTTCTAGTTCCTCACATTTTTGAGTTCCATTTTCATTAGCTTTACCTTTTCCGCATAAATCCTCAAAAATGTTGTGCTTTTCTGGATCTTTGCATTTACGTTCAAGTAATTCATCACATTTTTCTTTAATCTTTCCTTTATTAACATTTTCAGTCAACAATGATAAAAGAGAAGTCGTATCTGCTGTTATTGGTTTCTCAATAAGAACCCCTTCTTCTCCTGCTTCTTTATAAAGCTCTTCAAGCCCTATTTCCTCTATTATTGGAGGCTCAGGTTTAGTTGGATCAAAATCAGGTCCTGGTGGTATATAAACAATATTTTTTTCATAACATTTTTCTTCTAACTCAATGCATTTAATCATATCTTTTTCCTCACAGTTTGCAACGTAAAAATAACATTGTTTAAGTAATAACAAACATTTTTCTTCCAATTTGTTTTTTTCATCGAGCACTCCTTGAACATCTTTTTTGAGAGCATCACACTTGTTTTTTCCTTCAGCTACAAGATCATTGCATGTTTTTTTCTGATTGAGACATAATTCCATCAACTCATCACTTTCTCTCTCTAATTCCGGGCAAACTTCTTTAAGTTTTTTTTTGCATATATCTGTTTCATTGAGATTACTACGATGTGCCCTCAAAAGAACTTCTTTTGCTACTTTGTCACGCTTTCTTTGGTAACATAGATTCCTTAGTTTGTTACAATTCTCTGTAAGATCACTAGGACATGCTCCCTCCAAGAATAGACATTCTTGTTCATTCTCTTTACAATCTCCATCCGTCAACCCTGAATTTGGCTTTTTCAATATACCATCAAGTTTTGTTACGAGTTTATTACATTTATTTTGAACTTTAGTTTTCAATTCTTTGCACGTTCTTTCTGGGGCATCATTTTTGCATAGATCTTTTAATTTTTCATGTATTTCTTCTTTATTCAGATTTGAATCTTTTAATGCCTTACAATATTTTTCCAGTTCTTCTTTGCATTTTTGTTCATTTTTAGAATCCTCTTTTAAAATCAAAGCCAAAAGATAATCCTCTTCTTCATATACACTAGCTTTTTGCGCCGCTTTTGCCTGCCGCTTAACCGCCCGCGCCACCGCCCGCGCCAAGCCGTGCCTGACGGAGGTGGGCTGCGCTGTGGTGTATGGTTTGAGTTTGGGTTTCCATTAACGTGTTTCGGTTACATGTTAGGTGCTAAAGCCATGTCTTTAAATTTGAATATTAAATTATTTCTAATTAATTATAGAGTTTTCAAGTAAATTCTGTGATGAAACAGGTATAGTGTGTGCTGAAGTATATCTTTTAGTGTGTCCAATTATCGTGATACGTGCTTTACTACACGTATTTAAATTTATGCGGGGTAAATGTGGGGTAATCGTAAAACCTGAATAGATAAAAAGTAGAATATAAAAGGATATAAACGAGAAATCAAGGCAATTAAAAAAATATGGGAAAACTATGTAGGAATTCTTTATAACATTGTTTGTTTATATCATCATAAATATTAGAAAAATCAGAAAATTTTCTGTAGAGTATATATCGAACATGACAGTTATAATGGTTTTTTTTTAAATAAAATTCTTCATTCAATATACATGTGTTAATATTATTAATAGATTTTCTAGTTATATTAAAGCTAGCTATAATCTCATTTTTAAGATTATCGTATTTTTCGTTTTCCTTGATTCAATATTTTTATGTAAATATTTTTATGTATAAAAAATATCGTTATTTTAGATTTTTTTATTCCAATTTTATTTTTTGTCTAAAACTATTTTACATATCTTTATTTTTTACTTATTTTTTGTATTTAGTTTTATCATGTCAAAATCTAAATTCAAAACTATACAGTTCTTGTATTTTTTCATACTTTTTGTTTTTAGAATTTAAATTGCAAAAATATTTTTCAAGTAATGATAATTATTTTTTAAAAAATATTGATGTTTTCAAGTATTTCATTAGTTTTTGATTTTAAGATTATTTTTTTTAGTTATTTATACATGTTTTTTGGATATTTTTTGCACTAACAAATTTTATACAATTTGACTAGTTTTAAGAAATTCATTTTCAATTTAAATTTACGGCTTATAGTTTTATTTCTAAATTTGTGTATTCTTAAATTACTTTGTCTTAGAAATTTAGATATTTATTAAGCTTTTTAATTTTTTATATACTTTGAATTTTATATTAAATTCATGATATTTTTCAATTTCTTATTCTTATATTGATATTATCTTTTTAAGAGTGTTAAAGATATTCTGCTTTATTATACAAAATAGTTTTTTAGTATAGGAAAATGTTTATCTTTAAAATCTAAATTTTGATTGTCGAAAAGTTAGGTTAATTTACAAAAAGGATGCTTTTTAAAAGAGATAATAGTTTTAAAGAATAAATAAATAAATATATCCAATGTATTCAGTCGTATTTATATGTCCCATAGCTCTACCAGAGATGGATTGTAAAATGAAAAAATAGTCTTTTAAATTATGATTAACCATTAAATATTAATGCCTAAAATTATGATTCATTAGTTAGCCTGATACCCATAAAATAATAATTTCTATATTTTCCAAAAATATTTAAATAAATCTCATAAATAATCATTAGTTTTACATAATTATCGTCAAAAATGCTTCACATGAATATTAATAAATATGCATTGTTTTAATCTTAAATAATTATCCACAGTCCTAATATTATTCCCATAGTTGCCCAAATTAATTCTACTATCTGTAGTCTTTGTATTCTGATTCCATATCCTTTTCCTCGCCCACCACCAGGTGATATTGTTGGTCTAGGTCTTAAACGTGTAGATGTTGATGTACGTGCAGTTGATGTATGTGAAGATGTACGTGAAGATGTGTCTGTATCCAATGTAGTTGGTGGAGCTGCAGTTGATGAATCTGCAGTCGGTAAACTTGTAGTTAAGCTTGTAGTTGAATTTGTCGGTTTTGGTTTTGGCTTTGGTCTTGATGGATCTGGTTCTGATGGTTTTGGTGGCTCTGGTGGTGGCGGTAGTGGTTTTGGTGGCGATGGCGGCTGTGGTTGTGGCTTTGGTGGTGGAGGTTGTGGTTCTGGTGGCGATGGTGGTGGCGGTTGTGGTTTTGGTGGTTTTGGTGGTTTTGGTGGTTTTGGTGGTGGTTCTGGTGGTTCTGGTGGCTGTGGTTGTGGATGTGGTTGCGGCAGTGGTGGCGGCGGCGGTTGTGGTGGTTGTGGTGGTACTGGTGGTGGTGGCTGTGGTAACTTGCATTTAATAGCAAGCTTAGTGCATATATAAGAAACTCTACTGTTAACCCCAGTACAAGAAGACCCTATAGATGAACATAAAGATTCTAGTTTTTTACACTCCGTGCTAGAATGAGGTTTAGTATGATAATATAGAGATACTTTTAATGCGAGTGTATCACACATTTTTTCTAAATATGATATTAAAGCTTCACATTGAATAGAGCCGTCACATAGTTGCCTTTCCTTTTCGATTGCTGAATTTTTACATTTTTTCATTTTTTCTTCACATTCAGAAACATTAGATATTCCCCCAAGTACCTTAGCTAATGCATTAAAATTCTCACTTGCCTTTGATATACTACTACATATTATAGTAATATTACTACAGAGATCACGCAAATAAGGACAACCCCCTATATATAAAACACAATAATATTTGAAATGAAAACAACGATTATATGTAATATAAGATACTCCATTAAGAAGTGTTTTATAAGCATTCACATACTGTAATAATTTTTTGCAATCATCCTCAACACTTCTAAGTATTTCTTTACATATCTTTGATGCATTAGTACACCCATAAGTATAATGTGAGCTGTTTTTTAAACAATAGTCTGTAAGATAACCAAAACAAACAGTTTGACTTTGTAAAAAAACAGTATCATTTTTTAGTATTTTTAGTTTCAGATTTTCAAGTTCATCTTTATTTCTGCAATATGCTGTGAGGTTTTGACATAAACTTATAGTCTTTCCTGAGCATAATTTCAAACTATTGCATTCTTCTTTTTGCTTTCCACAAGAAGTGAGTGTAAAATTATTGTTTATATTTTTTAGAGTATTACGCAATTTATCGCACTTCTCCTGAACGAAGGATGCTAATTTTGTACACGTTTCTTGTAGATGCAGACATCTATATAATACATGATAATTGCTATACATAACTTCTTTACATACTAGAGAAAGACGCTTTGTGCAATTCTTAGTTAGGTTAAAACTTGAAGACCAACGATCTCTTGAACTTATTTTTTCATTTAATTTCCTTATTAAAATCATATCAGCTTCCATTTCCAAATCTGCTTGATAACAGGCAAGTCGTATTGTTTTACATAAATCACTTTGGACCCAGACATCAAAATATTCGTTAAAAAAATAACATAATGGTAAATATTCTATACACTTTTCTTTTGAAAAAGATTTTTGTGAAATCGACAAATTATTATCACTGAATTCTTTTGAATAAGATCCAAAATGCTGCTTAGTTTTATCATATATGCTTCGACAAATATCATTTTTATTATTAGTTTTACTGCATATTTCTTTAAAAACATCTAAATATTCCGCTAAAGGACATTTTTCATTTAATTCTTTTTTACATTTAGAGATTTGTGTAGAAACATCTTGAATTAAAATGCTAGCAATTACTTCATTCGGAAGTGATGGCATTTTATCAACATAAATACCTAATTGACTTAACCTTTTATGGCTGTATTGAATTGTATCTTCATCAATATCGATAAACGGGCTTTCAAGAAGATTAAGATTATAATTACTGTCAAAATTGGAAAAAAAACCATTTTCTGCACAATTTGTTTGAAACAAACGGCACATATGATAAATATTTCGACAATTCAAAACGTTATAATAGCATTTTTTTAGCCAAACTATGCAGTTTTCTCGTGTTATTTCTTTATGTTTTGATAAAAACTGAATTTGAAAATTTTGACAGTTTGTTTTAGTTTCTGAAATAAATTTTTCACAAACATTGGAACCACTAATACACAAACTAAATAACTCTGGGCTTTGATGACTAAATAATAGACACTTTTCTTTGAATTTTTGTAAACAAGTGCTACTATGTGTCCCTTTTAAAAATCTATGCATAATTCCTTCCGCTACTTCCATACGGGCCTTATTATAACAATTTTCTTTTAGTTTATTGCATTTTGCAGAAAGATCTTCTGGACTATATTGTTCTAAGAAAAAACAATCTGTTTGCAGCTTGCTACACCGATTATGATAATTTGTTTCATCCAAAAAATCTTTAATTTTTTTTATCGCATTAGACATTTGAGTATTTGAAGAAGTACATAGTAATTGAAGATTATTACAAATATAATGAATATGACTATTCAACATTTTTACATCACTATTGCAGACTTTTTTTAATTTTGCTATGCAATTGTTATTAAAATCGTTGAAAGTTAAAAAAGTAGCAAGGTAATATAAATATTCATTACTATTTTTTAGTTCTTTAAGTTCTAAATTATGCAACTTTTTGCTTAATTGATGATGATATTCTTCAGTAGTAACTTCGTATGAAAGTAATGGATCTTCATCATGCAGAGGAGAAAATGTTTGAATAAGATCTAAGAAATTAAAATTAAATAAAAAAAAAAAAAGTTACCTAAAGAATCCTCGTTCTCTGAAAAAACCCTTTTTATAGCAACAACAAGTAATAAAATGCATATTTCCATAAACAGAAACATAAAGAAGGAAAATAAAGGAATTAAGTTCTGAATTATATTGTTGATTTAAAAACGTAAATAAAAAAGATATGCTGATACCGAATTATTTGTATATAAGAAACTACTCGATAAGAAATAACAGAGATAATATTATTTCTAAATATACCATAGTTGTTTATTTTTTATGTGAGATAGTTATTCCTTTATTCTTGCAGATTTGTTTTTAAAATGTTAATTTAAGTTATTTAGTTAAAATTAGTTATAAAATTTTTGGTAATTCCTTATTTCACTTAAAATGATATAATTAATAAAAAATTCAGAAAAAGGAATTTTTTTATTTAAACCATTTTTTAAATATTAAGTTTACCACATTTGCCTGATTCTTTGAAAGATTGCTAAATGCGATAAATCTCATGTTAATATTTGTAAATTTTTCCAATAATGGTAATTTTCTAATTATTTATTCTACTGTTTTTAACACAAATTTGTATACTTTTTTAAGATTACAATTGTTTTTTCCGAATCGGTAATTTTTATTTTCATCTATCTCTTCAAATTATTTTTTAAAATTAAACTTTAATAAAAAATTTATTAATTTTTATTTTTTTAAATCTTTAGATATTTAAAATTATTAAGTTCCCTCTAGTGTTTATTTCATTATGAATATATAAAAAATTAGTATTAATGATTAAAAATTTTTATTGATTTTTTATATATCACTTCTAATAAAGGTTAATATTTTATATATAGTCTTATAATAATAATGTATTAATAGATTATTTAGATTTCAATTTACATTTTTTAATATTAATTTTGATTCTAACATTAGCGTGATATAGTTCTTTATGATTTTTTAGGTATTCTCGAAACGTTTTATCAGAATTACGAAAAATTTTAATATGATCTAAAATTGAATTTTATTTTCAATTTTAGATCTTGATTTAGTTTATGTTTAAAATATTGTTTAGATTTTTAGATGAAAAACAATTTTTTCTATTTAGTCATTTAAGAAAATTTTAATTTTTGTTTAAATATTCTTTTAATTTTCTTTAAAAATATTATTTGTGACTTTTAAAATTTATAAATATTTTTAAAATTAAGGTAATATTTATTTTTGTAATTGGTAATTTTTATTTAAAATTTTTTTGTATTTTTTCATGAATTATTTTATACTTTAGATTTTTAAATTTATATACAATTAAAATCCAAAATATTTTTATATAATGATTTATATTATTTTATAAATAATTGTTTTAAATATTTTTATTAAATATTCTTAAAATAAATATTTAGGTGATAAAAATACTTTAATAAATATATTTCAAAATGCTTCTTATAATTGTAATAAAGATATTTTAATATAAGAAAAAGCAAAGGTAAAACATCTAATAAAAATTACCTAGTCTTAAAGTTCTAAAATATTTTATCTTTTTTCTGATTTGTAGTACCAGTTGTTCTGTAAAGTAATCTGGGGTAAACCAAAATGAATTGATGATAATAGATCGTAAAAAATGCAAATATTAGATATATGATAAAAAATGATGAATATATACTAATCTAGTTCATAATATATGGAAAATTAGTACAAAAAGTTATATTTTTAATTCCTATTTTTTATTTTAAGATTTTATTTCACTTATTCTTTTTTTAGATATACATGTTCTTTTTTATATTTTTTTTATTTGCCTATTTTCCTAAATTATTATTTAAATAACTATGATTGTTGCAATTATTTTTATCATTCTTTTCATCTGCCTTTTACATTATTATTTAAATTATCATAAACCAATATAAATTATCATTATCATGCTTTTTAGTCTTTTTTAGATTATTAAAATTATCATAGTCATCACAACCCATTTTAAAACATTTATAGTTTTAACTTTTATTTCTCCATTTGGTATTATTATTCTCTCATCTTCCTCATCTTTATGCTCTTTTTTTCTTTCTTCTCCTGTTTTTATTGTATGCTGTATTATTGTACACCATCGTGTTGATACCGTTGTAACTGTTGATGTTACTATTGATTTAGAGACTATTTTTGTTGTATATATCAAGGTATGTGTTATTTGAGTATCTATTGTACGGATTAATGTGCATTCTTTACTTTCTCCTACAAATATAGTTTTTGTCAAAGTTATTAGTGTTGTATTTGAATCTATAGTTGTCTTTTCTTTGGTATTTATCGACTCTTGCATTGTAGTATCTAATATTGATTGATTAACACATAAATTTGTTTCTGTTTTTGTCTCGACTTTCAGTTCTGTTGTTGTCGTTGTTGTTGTCGTCGTCGTCGTTGTTGTCGTCGTCGTTGTTATTGTTGTTGTTGTCGTTGTTGTTGATATATTTTCTGTTGTTATCACACGAGGAATTAGTTTTAATGGACTTAATGCATTACATATCTTTTGCACCTTTTCACTTGAGTTTTTAGAAGTTAAACAATCTTCTTTAAATTCTGCTTCTATTAATAAACGATTGCATTTTCTTAATAATTCTTGGTACAGTTCTAGAGTTTCTGCAGCTGTTTCAAAAGCAAGTATTTCAGCTTTTGTTGTAAGAACAGATGAATTATCTTTCCGACGTACCAATTTAAAACTTATTGTATTATTTTTTACATTAAATGCGTTTCCTTTATTTTCTGAAAGTATTAAGAGTAAGGCAGAATTTTTTATCGCTTCTTCTGCTAATTTTTTAATTTTTTTAAAGTTATCAATATCTTTTTCTAAATCATTTGCTTCATTTGTTAGTTTTTTTGCTAATATATCACAATATTTTTGAAAATGAGAAATAAGCTTATTACAAAGATTAAGTCTAGCATTTCTATCCTTTTCATCATTACTTGTATTAGGATTGTCTTTACAAAAATGAGCATATGTAGTATTTTGAGACTTATTTAATCGTATACAAAGTTCAGTTAGCATAGAGAGACATGTATCTTTATTAGTCAAACTACCCCTTAATTCATAGGTTAATGCATTTTCCTTAGACCTTTCTTCACGAAACGGTTTACATTCATTAGCAAGATTTGTACAAACGCTAAAACTTTGACGGTTACTTTTCATTAAATTATTACAGCTTGGTGTCAGTTTGTTACAATATGGCTCCCAAAAAGAACAAATATTCTCCCTTTTGGATTGATCTTTAGCACTCCAAACTACGTCGGCATCTGTTATTTTAGATTTAAGTATTTTACAATGTTTATATGTATCATCAACCATCATTTGGCAAGATTCGTTTATTTGAAGACATATAATAGCAAACTTTCTGTTCTTTTTAAACCACTCATTACATTTAGATTTTAAAGATGTTATACAAGTATCAATACTTGTAAAAATATTTGTTTTTTGATCTAATAAAGCATTTTTAAGATCACTCATTGTTTTCATATAAATGCAGTTTTTTTTTAATGTTTTACATGGATTAGAAATCTTGGAAAAATCATCTAATAATTTATCGCAATTTTCTTGCAGTTTGATACAATCCTTTTCTTGGGGATAATCTCGTTTTTCAGATAAAACGAATAGTAAATTATCCCCTTTCCTTTTAATATCTTCTTTGATTTCTGCACAAGCTTTTTTTGGTTGTACACAATATGAAAATAATTCTATACTTTGATTTTTAAGAACTTGACATTCTTTTATTAATGTTTCCCAACATTCTTTGTTATTTTTAGAATGACTAAGTTTTCCACGTAACTTGTTTTCCAATAATTTATTTGCAGCAGCATAGCGTCCAAGTTTATAGTGCAACCTTCTTACATTATAACAACCAGATGAAATTTCACTATTATATATTTCAAAATAAAAACAATCTGATACTAATTCTGTAGAGACATCTTCTTTAATATAAGATGGAAGATCATCCCAAATAACCGTGTTATCCAAAAGCCCATAAGTTTTAAGTTTTTCTTTAATATTTAAAACCTTTTTATCTAAATATTCTTTAAACCATTGACATCTGTCAGCATGCTTAGTAAGGAGTAGACATGCTTCGTTCACATCAGATCTTAGATAATAAAAACCGCAATTCTTTTTTAGTAATTCTGTACAAGTAGTTAAAAAATTTTCATCAATCTTATGAGGAAGTAATGCTAATATATCGTACAAGTGTTTCTCTTTAGGCTTTCCAATTAAAATACCAGCATCCAATAGTTCACTATGGAATTGATCTATATCAATTTTCTCCCTTATAGGAATATCAGGCATTGTTGGATCAAGAAAATTATCATATAATATGTATGTTATATTTTGATTTTTACAATCATTTTTTAGCTTTTCGCAGTCTGATTGTATAGAATACTGACAATTTGGTCCATAAAAATAACATTGTTTAAGATAGCTGCATATATTTTTAGTAAAACCAGTGGTTGTGTATACTTTATTAAGTGTTATTCCAAGGTAATAACATTTTGATGTTGATAAATGTTTCAAATCTGCACAAATACTTTGAGGATAAAAACATTTTTGCATTAATTCATCGCTTTCTTTACTTAATTCTCGACATACCTTATATGTGTCTTGCCAGCAAGAAGTATATTCATTCACTTTTCCTTTAAATGCTCTTAAAAGAACTTCTGTTGCTGCTTCATTGCGTTTATTTTGATAACATGTATTCAATAGATTGACACAGTCAAAAGTAAGGCCGGAATCACCACATGAAGCTTCCAAAAATAAACATTGAGGATGATATGTAGCACAAATATTATTATCTTTAGATACTTTTTTCAATTGATTGATATTCGTTTTTAAATCTTGGCACTTAATTTTGATCCTATTTTCCAAGCCTTGACATATTTTAGATTCTTTTCCACTTTGACATGTATTTTCCAATATAGGAATTTTTTTTCTTAAATCTGAGTCTATTCCAGTTAAGTTCGCACAAAATTCTTTTAGAAGTTTTTCACATTCATTTAGTTTGTTTTTTAATATTAAAGCATAAAAATAATCATCACTAGATAAAAAATTTTAGTGGTATATGTTTGTCAGAGTTTTATACCTTAATGAATTTAAAACTAATTTTTTATCAAAAGAATCTAAAAATAAATTAAAAATAAAGTAAAAACCAAACAATATTATCACCTTTTTCAAAACTATATGCTATGTTAATAAATGCAATAAGCATAGTAATTTTCATATATCAAGTTAAAATATCAACAAAGTTTATTCTTTTTGTAAGAATTTTATTTTTAAAAAAGTTAATTTTTAAATATGAAATCTCAAAATAGATAGAATCTAAATAGATGATATTTATTTTAAGATTTATGTTGATTTAGTTAAAAAATTTTTTTTTATAAAAATATTTAAAGATTTTCAAAATAGTGTAATTAGAAATATTTTACAACCTCCATATTTTGAAAATAATTTTATATTTTAAATTGAAAAATTATAAATTATAATTTAAAATAACTTTTTAAAAATTTAAATTTATATTTTATTAAAAATCTGTACAAATTTGATCTATAATGATCTATAATAAATTTTAATTTATTTGAATAGGTGTATTAATATTCCTCTTTATATTTTATATTTTTTTATGTTTTTTATATTAAAGGTTTAATATTTTAATTTTTTTAATATTTTATTTTTTTAATTTTCAGATATTAAGTGTATAATTTTATTTTTTAAAACTCTTAAATATAAAATTAAAATTTTATTATATTTTTTATATATTGTATTTATTTATTGATTCTTAATCATAATTATTTATTTGATTATCCTTTTTTTTAAGATTTATTATATGTTATTTTTATTACTAATTTTTTAAATTTTTGTAGAATGTTCTTTTTATATCATCTTATATAATTATAAAAATTATAGATAAAGGATTTATTTTTAAAAACTGTTTTTTTAAAAACTCAATAACATTTTTTTTTTATATAAGTTTAAAACTAATAATAAAAATTATATATTTTTTTATATAAAAGTATAACCAAAAAATTACATTATATCCAAATTCTAAAGTTTAAATTTAAAATCAATTCATAACCAAAGTTAAGAATATATTGATTCAGAAATAATTTCAAAATCTTGCAATAATCTTAAATGTAAAAATCAATAATAGTAAAATAATATATATTAATGGTATTATGCAAAATTAAAAAATATTAAGACTATTATGTAAACGATTTTATTCCAAATTCCCTTTCAATTTTTTTTCTTCTTTTTTCATCATCAAATCCATAATTATCATGAAATACTAGATCCATTTCTTCAAGAGTACGCCTATTTGTTTCCGGAACAAGAAACCATGTAAAAATTGCTGAAAGAAGACAAAAAACTGAAAAAAATAAATATGCACCATAATTGGTTTTTTCTACCAATGGAATTGTAATTAATCCTATTATAAAATTATTGAACCAATTGCTACATGTTGATATAGCTACACCCTTTGCTCGAAGAGAAGATGGGAATATTTCTGCAGGTAATACCCAACTAAATAATATTAAACTTCTAATAGGAAATTTTTGATTATTTACGGAACAGGTCCCCATGTTGAACCGAATGATAACATGTAAAATACTTAAAAAATTAGGAAAATCAATAAATGTGTATGGACATAATACGTAATAATGCAACTCCAACCCAACCTTGTATTTTATAAATAGGCCAATTATGACTATATATTCCAACGATAATGGCTATACTTAATTGAGAAATAAACATTAAAATACTACCAATTAAAAGTAAAGGACGTCTCCCTAATCTATCCATAGTATATATACTAATGGCAACGCCAAATAGCTGAGTAACATTTAAAATACCAGACATTAATAATTGCATATCATAATCCAAACCAAGAGTCTTAAATAAAGTGGGAGAATAATATATTAAAGCATTAATACCAACAAACTGAAATAACATTAATAATTATATAATGGAAATTTTAAGAAAATACTTGTTGAAAAAACATTATGCCTATGCTAACTGTAGTTCTTCTCCAGCATCCTCGTTTAAATAAATCACACCATGTTGCTATTTCTAATTTTATCATTGTAGAGATGCGATTATCTTTTAATTTAGGATGTCGAAGTTCACTTACTTCTTTTTGAAATTTTGCTTCTACGCGAATTTCAATCCATTCTTTTTGAATAGATGGATCTGATTCAGGAAGTTGTCGCAGCTTGCTAAGAGAACGTAAAGATTCTTGATCACGACCTTTAAATGCAAGCCAACGAGGAGAAAACGGTAAAAAAAGAACACCTAAACCAAGCACTAAACTAGGTAATATTTGAATCAAAAAAGGAAAACGAAAAGACCATGTTGAATCAATAAATCTATTAATTATTTTAAATTTAATAGAAAATATTTAGTAAGAAATGCCTTGTTCCATAAGTTATCCAAAATGCAATAACAATTCCAGAAACAATACTCAATTCTTCAAGAACGAGTAAAAGCCCTCGAATTTCAGGAGGTGATATTTCAGCCATATAAAGAGGTGCTGCCATACTTAACATTCCGACACCAACTCCACCTATAAATCTTGCTATAGAAAGTGTTGCATAGTCTGAAGATACAGTTTGAACAATTGCACCAACTGTAAAAACAAATACTGCCCAAAATATTGAATATTTCCTGGAAAACTTATCAGCGATCCAGCCTTGATTTAAAGCACCAAGAAAAGCGCCAAGTTCTATTAAAGCAGTCATAAGACCTTTATAAAAACCAGCATTGGGCGATGATGTAGAAGGGTATGGTACTCCATGATATATTGATGACTCTGCAATTGCTAGTTCAGGAAATTTTTTAAGAAAATGAGGCATAACAAGTACAATAGATATTACACCTTGATCTAGATCAATTATTAACAATTAAAAAAAGATTAGCAGACATGCCATATCCAAAAAGTAGCCCACCTGTGCTTACATATAATGCACAAAGTATAACATATCGGGAACTAAAAAGACTTTGAAAATCTATAGACAATTTAATGTTTAATTTTTGAAAACATAAAGTCTACTCGTTAGCTCATATTTTAAAGAACTAGGTTTATCCGAAATAATCTTCTTTTTATCCTTTTCATAATCCTTAGATTTTTGCTTTTTAACTTCATACATTTTAATTAAAAAAGTTTACGTTATAAGAATTTAATACTTTCAGTATTTTGTTAAAAAGTAAAATAAAAAATAAAATATAATTAAAAATATAAATTAATTTTATGTTAACAATTTTAAAAGTTTAATAAAATTGAACTATTTTTTTAAATAATTAAAATTTGTTTCAAGATATAATAACAAATATTGAATGATATTGAATGTGTAAATGATATAGAATATATTAGACTCTTATATATATGTAATAGAATGATAAATATTCTGAAAACTTTTAAATTAAGATTTAAATTAAATTTAATAATAATAATAATCAAATTTGACTAATATATTCGAAAAGATTTAAACATAATTTAAATTTTAAAATATCAATTTTAATTTGGAATTTATAAAAAATATTATTTTATATGTATTTTTACTTTTAAAAAAATTAGATTTATTTTATAATTTCTGAATTTATATTTTTTAATTATATATTTAATTTTTTAGTATTAAAATTCTAAATTATTTTTTTAGTATTAGAAAGAATTAAAATATATTAAACAGTTATATTTTAAAATTTTATAAAATGTATTTATTTCCTTTGTATGTACTATTTTATTTATAAAAATACCTTAGATAACATAATTTATTGATTAAAATTAAAAAATAGAAAAAATAGTGTTATTATATTTGACTTTTAATTGTTTAAAATTTTATTTTTCTATAAAGATATATAATAATTTTAATAAAATTGAGATTTTTATTTTATAATTTATATTCAAAATAATAATGTTTGTGATATTTTTATGGAATATTAAAATTATATTTAAGCTATTTATATACGAAATAATAATTTAAAAAAGTTAATATTTTTTCTTATTAAAATGTATTTATAGCTATTTTAAAATGTAAGAAATTTTATTTTTAAATTCTTTTATATATTAAGAATATTTTTAATAAAATGCAACATTTTTAAATAAATTTTAAATTGTTTCTTAGTATTGGTAATATGAATTTCAATATATAATATTTAAATATTCAAAAATAAAATAACCAAAAATAAAAGTTAACACTGCAATAGAGATAATAATAATTATGCTATATACTTATAAAAATATTTGCAAAAAAATTATATAATTTAAAATTACTTTTATAATTTAGAATCATTTTATTTTAAAAAATATTTTATTTATTTATATTGTTCTCTATATTGAATTTGCAATAAAATTAACAGACTAGTATAAAACTAAATATTAAAATTTATTCTACTTTTTCTGATAAATTAGGCATTATAGTAAAATCAAGAATTCTTTTATCTTTTGCAAGATCAGCTAAACTTAAAGTAGTGCCATCATAAAGCGTTATAATAGGACGATTTAAGCTCTCATTAAGAGTTAAATCTTTTTTACGTATTGCAGTAACATAATCAAGATATGTTGTATTTTTTAAATTTAGTCGTACTACATCTGTATATAATATATTTTTAGAAGTTTGTAAAATTGTTTGTTCACAGGTATTATTTTCTGGTAAATTTGATGTTTGACATCCTATATCTGAGAATGTTAAGGTATCCAAAAAGATTTCATTTTCTTCTCTATCAGACTCCTTTTGTTGAGTATCAATAAATTGAGAAAACCAATCAGCTCTAATCATATTCGAAGTAACAACATATGGATGTGTTGATGAGTATTTTTGACAAATATCATGCACTTTCTTTTTATTAATAATAGAAGATATAATTGATGATTTAGTAATATGTTCTTGTGTAGAAGATAAATAAACAATACCAAAATCTTTCTCAAGACAAAATGGGCAATTAATTGACCCTTTATATAGAGGTGTATTTTCCAAATCAGTATTCAAACTACATGGAGAATGCGAATCCGTTTGTTTAATTTGAACAAAACATTCTGAACAAATAGGTTTATTGCAGCATCGCGTATAATTAAGTTTTGGATAATAAAGAAAACATATGAGACATTCTTTGCTATTTCGGTATAAAGAAACTTCTAATGGTGGAGTAAAAAGCTTATATAATGTCGAAAAGAAATGATGAAATAATGAAATAATTGATCTGAAGCGAAAAGTATATGGCTGAAAAGATTTATGTTTATTTGATTTAAGAACATCAGAGAGATACTTTAGATAGAATCCACCTGGAAATTTCCTTGTAGAAAGATATATTGTATTTTTAAATGGTATTGCAAGATGTTGACGAACAACTTGAGCAAGTTTTTTATTCGACCAAGATGAATCAAATTCTGGTAAGCCTTTATAAAATGGAGCCATTTTCTTTTCGAACTAGAAATTAATTATATATTTTTCGTTTTATTATCCAATTTTATAAGCCTACCATTAATTGATGGACTATTATATATTTACAATCTTGAGGAGTTTGATAAAGATTATGTGTTGTTAAAAATCCACCATCTAACGTCACATTTAATGGAATTGAAAACCGAATGCAAGACTGATGTCCTTTTGATTCAATAAAATCTAAATTTCCTAGAGTATTATCCATTTTTAAATTTAGATTTTTTTAAAAATTCTTTACGAATATACATAAGACACTTCGTGGAAAAATAAAACCGAAAAAGATTTTTATAAATTTTATAATTAAAAAATAAAAACTTTAAAAACCAAATAATTAATTAAACAATACAAAATAAGTCCTACTAAATATGAATAAATAAATAAATAAATATAAAAGATTTTAGGTTAAATAAGAAAAATAATTATAATTTATAAAACAAAAAAGTACTTAAGATTAAATTATATTTAATTCAACACATCAAAATTAGAATCAATAGTGCATAATATTATATTTATAAAAACCATTTAAAAATATTAAATTTATGTTTTAGTAAAAAATTCAGAAATTAGATAATTATAATAAATAATCAATTTACATCATAAAATAATTTAAATATTTTACATTTATTTCTCTAACTAAAATCTGCAAATATGAAATGTAGATTGATAATTTAGTATATTTTTTAATTTTGAATTTCCTCAAATTTATTAATTTTTAAAATTAAATTAAAAAATATTAAAAAATATTAAAAAATATATAAACATATATAAAAATAACATACAAAAGATTTTTATATTTAAGCATGCTAGAAGAATTCAAGTATGTAGATGATTTTAAATTATAGAAAAACTGTGCTAAAAAACTTAATATTGGTGAAAAAATTATAACTCTGTTTAATCTATACATTAACAATAATAGCAAATAACACTTTTCCATTTAAAAATATCACAATGTTTAATTTAAAAATAAGATTATTTGAATATAGTTCAAAAATATAGTTGTAATCCAATTACGATTTATAGAATATTACAAAAATACAACTTTAGCCCAAAATATTTGAAATAACCAATAACTACTATTAATTCATATTTATAAATATCCTGATTACCATATAATTTTAATTCAAATTCAATATTATTTTATAATTATAGAAATATAATTATTAATGATTATTACTCAATATAATTCCAAAAATATGATTAAAGTTTTAACTTAAAATTATGTTTAATTTGTTTAATTCTAAATCATTAAATTTAAAAACAATATTGTATTTCAAATTAATTTGCATCTGGAGAGGTATCAGAAATATAAGTCTTGCTCATGGCTGTAGCTATTTTATCATCAAAATCTTCATCAAAATCTAATATATCCGAATATTTCTCGGGTTTTCTTGAAGCAGCAATTTCTACAAAAACAATACTAGACGGTCTTCTTCTAAGAACATGTTTAGTTTTTGAAAATCCACAACATGTTTCACATAGACATGTACATGTACAAAAACATGTTGATGGTTTAGATGGAATATAATAATCAGAAATGTTAGCTTCTGTTGATGCATTTTTATTAGAAGTATTAGCTTTTAATGGCATTTTTTTATTAGAATGCATTTCCTTTTGATAAGATAGATTTGCAAGATACCCAGATATTACTGAAGATTGTTTTTCAATATTTGCATAGTTTATTCCTAGGTTTGAAGGCATGGACTCAGATTTATAAATATTTAAATTTTTAAACGAATTAGCATTTTTTTCTTGAAGAAAAAAATCCTTAGGAAATCCTTTTAAAGTCTGTGATTCTCTAGATAAAAAACCATTGAACATTGAAATGTAAGTTTGAGTTCCTTCATTTTTAAACTTTTTTGTTTTTTTAAAACTTTTAAAAATGAATTTTCTGAAAAAGTTATAATTTTTAATACTAGTTTTATTTTGTTTAATAGTAGAATTGGGCAGGAAACTCTCTTTTGCTTTTTTCTTTAGGACCATGGAGTCTGATCTAATATTAGGGTCTGAATTTATAATAGGACTTGAGTTTACATGTCCTTCAAATATGGATTAGACTATAATAAAAAAATCAATAAATAATATTATACCAGATAAGTGTGAAATAGTTTTAATATCAGACAAGATTTTGTTATTATGTTTAGCAGGAACTACAGCTTTTGCAAAATTATCGTTATATCTCTGGCAAAACTTGATCTTAGGAAATTTAAACTTAGAACGTCTTTTAGAAACTATAGTTTCAAAAGATTTAACATTGTTGTATTCTAAGGGAACTATAGTTTTGGATTCAATACCAATATCTTGTGATGGATTTATAAGTTTAAGATATTTTGGATCATTAGACATCAAAGTTACTCCCTAAAAGTTTAAGAACAATTAAATAAAAAAAAAAATATAACCTTGTGAAATCCAGTACTATTAAGTGAAGGTATTCGTGAACGAATGTCCATAAAATTCCCATCTGGAAACACAAGATTTGATATATTGTCATCAATGGTTTCCGCATGTAAATCATGAATAGATATAATTGATTCATTGTAAGATATATCAGAATATTCATCGGAATCATCCAGAACTAAAAAATATGGAATACAAGGCAATGTAGGGAGCATGCCAAATTCAGAAATAAGACTATTTTGCCACGTAGACATTTGAGATATATGATCTGAAACACTATATCTATGAGATCTGACTTTTTTTTTAGTGTCAAAATTTTCAGAAAAGTTCCTATTAACGAACGGTTTTTTACTTGTAAAAAAGTCTTGATTCTTAGATGAGTTTATATTCATTGAGATATTCTTATATTCAAATGTATTGATATTTTCGGCATATTCTGTTCCTTTAAACTCTTTGCACAACTCTCTTGTCTTTATAGAATACATTCGAGATTTCAATGTTTCAGGTGACAAAAGAGCATTATCACTATTCTGAAGATTAGTAGATATATATTGAGAGCCATTTATTTGATTCGTGCATGAAAGTGGATAAGAACCATCTATTATCGGCTTTTCTTTCAATATTGCTTGCTGAAAAACATGATTAAATGAAGGATACGTTTTTTTCTTGGACATTGAATTTAAATCAAAACCACAGAAACATAAACTAGGTATTTTTAAAATAACCATTTAAAAATACAAATCATGATGATTTCACAACACAAACAAAACCAAACACTGAAAAATTATGCAAAATACTTAAATAACGTTTTGACTTTAAAACTTTTAAAACTTCATTAATAAAAAAATATATTTGCATCATAGGTTCTTCTATAAGTTTTGATCAAACATCGTAACTCATGAGTGTTGTCAATAAATACCTATAAAAATATTACAAAACTATTCTCAGAATAGCAGAAACCCCATAATTCAATTAAATTTATTCCTCCTTAATTAAGAACTATTCTAAAAACTTTATACAGAAATTTAGCTAAACTGTCATTTATTAAATATCGTAACTAATAATTTGAGCCAAACTATATAAATAAAAATGTCAATATTTTTTAACTATATACAAGCAGTTTTCAAATACCGACTATAAAACTTTATTAGTTAAAAACTTGAACTTTTCTTAATTAGCTTTAACTTTACTAAACTTCGAATTATAAAATCTCACATGACGTATATAGTTAAGCGAATAAATGTTTTAAGTTAAATCGATAATTTTAAAAAAAGTTTATCGAAATTTTTGAATGTTTACTATAAAAATCTAAATTCTGGAAAGATTGAGAATTCAGCGGTAGAAAAAAAAAATAAATATCTAGGAAAGTAAATGAATTGAAAATTATATATTATATAGTTCGTTTTATATTTGTTGAGATTAAAGTTACATGAGTTATTAATGTGAGTAAAACTTATGATCTTTCAAATTAGGAATTAAATTTAGAAAAATATTAGAGATGTTGAGATTTTTAGTATTTAGTTATTAGTGTTTATATATTAATTGTAATTTTAGCATTATTTTTTTATAATTTTTATAAATACATTTAAGAATTCAGTATTTTTAAGTTTATTATTGTAAGTAAATTAGTGATTATTACATATCTTTTTTTATTTAGCCTTTAGTATATTATAAATTTATATAAAAATATTATAAAGAATACATGTTATAAATATAATTCTTGATAAATTTCAATTTCTCTTAAAACATTTTTATATTTTTAACTAAAAAAATTTAGAAAAAAAGGATATTTATAATAATTATAAAGAATATTTTTTTATAAAAATTTACAAATGAGGATTAAATATTTTTGTTGTAACCAATACAATATTTTTTCTAAATTATATATTTGTACTTTCAAAATGAAAAAAATATCTAATCATTTTTGTATTAAAAAAAATTATAAATTGTTTAAAATACAATTTTACATTTTATGCTTAATTTTTAGCATTTTTACATAATTTTTTATAAGTATTGATTTTAGAAAATTAAATACTTTTCTAACTTTTTAAATATTACATTATAATATTTAAAAGTACTAAGGTCATAAGATTTATAATAACTTAATATGATTAATTTAAATATGTATTCAAATATATAATTTTAATAAATATTTCTTAATGTTTTTAAAAATATTCATTTTATTGGTAATAATAAAATATCATATAATTGCTTTTGATAAAATCTTTTAAATAAAATAATATTGAATTCTAGAGATTATATCAACTCATTGATATATTTTAACATATTTTTTATAGCAAAATCATCATATACATATGCTAATTGTTTTTATAAGTTAATTTTCGCTTCTTTTTTTGAGCATCTTTCCATTTGCGTTTCCAATTTTTAGTAAATTCTAATCTAGTATTCATCCAATTCTTTTTTATTTTTTCACTAAAACATATTATAATAAATATTATTAAATACATAAAATATACTTATCAATCTCTTGAAAAAACATACTAGGAACTTTGCTAAAAATAGACATAGAATGCAATTCTGGATTATCAAAATGAGGAAAAAATAAAGAAAATTCCGTAGAATCACTATTCATAAAACACTGCATAGAAGATTTATGAATATTATTTGTATTAATATTTGTATTTTTACTATAAAAAATGCTTTCTTTATTTTCTAAATCTGAATCATTGTTTTTAAAAAAACAAAAACTATTTTCTTTTATGTCATGTGGATCTGAATTTTTTTTTGAGCCAAATATAGATTTTAAATCTTTTACATTGATAACTGATTTTTTTACTTTTGAAGCAAAAACATCTTTTAAATTTGTTTCTAAAAATTATATGAAAATAAATATAAAAATCAAAGTTATTACCATTTAATAAATTAAGTTTTATTTCACTATTTGAGCTTTTTTTTAAAGTAGCATTAGATATTTTATCTAAAATTAATAAATCCTTTTCTTTATTTTGCTTAGATTGCTTATCATTTTCTTTTGATATATCAAATATATTAGCTTCTATTTCTTTTAATAAATATATATTTTTAGTTTTTAGATTATTTTCATCAAATTTTAGTTGGTTACATGTTCCATTGATCCATTGACCAAGTGTATCATCAAACATATATGTAAGCTCTAAAATATTTTTTTTACTTGCTTTTCCAGATAACTTCTTTAAATTTATTTTGTTTTTAAGATTAAAAAGTATTTTTCTTTTATTACTAAACTTATCTTTAATATAAATAGAAATATTCGAAATTTTAAAAACCTTCTGGATATGTTTTTTTCTGAGTTTTTTAATAGTTTATTAATTGTCAAATCTTTATTTTTGATTAAATAACCACATAATACATTTTTAGTTTGTTTTTTTCTTGATTTCGTATGTAAAATAAAAGATAGTTCGTTTTTCTGCTTTTCTATTGCATTCCTATTCATTTTAGAAAAAATCATATATATATATTTCTATCTTACAAAATTTGATATGAAGGTTTTGCTTCTTCAATCTGTAATTGATGAGACATAAAAATGGACTGATTCAAAACATTTTTGCATTGAAGCCATGATAATTCTGTCATTTCCATTGAAGCATATGCAAAACAATTAATAGCTCCTATTTTTTACCATCAATGTCATTTTATTTGTCTTGTAAAATTACCTTGTAATTTCCGAATAATCTCCAAAGAAGCTGTTTTTTTTCCAAAGGGTAATAATAAGACATCCAAATCATCTTCACAGACATTTGGAGAAAGATTTCCGATAAAAATTCTCTTAGTTTTTATTTCATCCATTCTTTTTTTAAATCATTCACTTAAATTATTTTGGATATATTAAAAATACTGATTGGGAATCATGTATCAGTAGGAAAACATAGAGATTTATTTAAAATATTTTCTTGATATTTCTTTTTATAAACTATAACATTTTATCTGTTAAGTTTTAAAACTTTATTTTAATCAAAAATATTTAAAAATAAAAAACGGTTAGATTCAAAAGAACTAATAAAAATTATTATTGAAGAATAAAGTATGTTTTTTGCAATAAAAATATGTTATCTTTTTTAATATTCGTTTATCTTTATAAAGATGGAAATTTTTCTAAAAAATATAAAATTTAATAATAATTTCTAAACATGGAAATATAAAAAAAAGTTTTCATTAAAAGAAATGGATGAAATATTTGAAATTGTTTCATGAAAGATTTTTAAAATAACATTTTTTTTATAAAATATCCAATAAATTTAAGAGCAGTTTAATATATATCTACCAATCATAAATTTATATAATATTATTTATTTAAAATGAAATAAAAAACAACTAAATGAGTCCACTTAAATATTTAAAACAGATTTAATACAACCTGTATTGAATCAAAATTTAGAATTAATAAACCTTTTGTCATTTTTTATAAAGTTAACTATTTATTTTACAATAAAAAATATTACAAATAGATCACAAATAGAAATGAATTAATTATTTAAAGTTACTAATTTATCTTTAAGAATCATAAACTAAATTACATATCGTAAAAAGTAACTATTTTAGACATTTAGATTTTTTAAAATAATTATTTATTACTTTTTTAATAATTTTTGATAATTTATCAATTTAATGTATACTTCATATTGAAAATTTTTCTAATGATGAATAATTTTATTCTTTTCGATACACTTTATTTTTTAAAGCATTTGAATTTCTTATAGTTTTATTTCATTAATAAATTTAATAAATAAAGCATTTAAACTGTAATTAAAATACGTAAAACAATTAATTGTACTTTAAAAAACTAGTTGAAATATTAAATATATGTTTAACTTGAATGTTGTAACATTTTATTATAATAGTTATTATTTTATAATGAAAGTATTAATATGGATTCTAAACACAGATTTTAAACTAAAAAATATTAAAAATTAAACAATATGTTTAAAGTTTATAAAATTTATATTTATATAAGACTAAAAAATAGTTTAATTTTAAAACATTTCATGTATATTTATAAAATTTAAGTTTACAAAAAATATTTTCATAAAATTCTACAACTTGTATTTTATTATAAAAGAATTTAATTTATTAAATAAAAATGATATTTAATTTTTAATTTTTTAAAACCAAAAATTTGAAATTCAAGTAATGATTTTACAAATAAATATTTTAAACAAATAAAATTCAGGAATAATAAAAATAAATGTCAACAAAAATAACTAATATTTCTCCAAATATGTTGTTAATATAATATACCATAAAACCTTTGATAAAATGAAATGCAGTAAATTAAAACTCTAATATTAAATCTCAATATAAATTTTCATTAAATTATATTCTAAATTATATGTCAATAAACTTATATAAAACAAAATTAAGGTATATTCTCTTACTTTATGCATTGTACTGTGTTTTAAACAATTTTTTTAAAACTATATATCTTTTTTCTGAGAAATATCAAGTTTTAATCGTTCTTTAGCCCAAAAAATTTTAGTTTGAAGATATAAACTTCCTCCATTTTTTGGATCATTTATTTTATATAAATATTCATACTTCTGGAAAAATATAAATAAAAGCATTTTCAAATATAAACACAAAACCTCTATCACATCAGAAAGCTCTATTGGTGTTTTTTTTATATTTAATATTTGACATGCTTCAGGAATCGTGATTCCTGTTTTTTGTGACAAAATATCAGTATTGGTATCATGTATTTCCCTATGAGACTCATAGATATTATTCTGTGCATGTTTTAATGCTGCATTTGCTGCAACTTGTTTATACGCTTGAACAAAAGCACGTCCAAGAATCTGAGTTCCAACAATAATAATTTGTCTATCAATTTTTAATTTTTTTTAAAAAAAAATAACAAACATACGCTATTAATTGATGTGCCTACTCTTCTATTAAAAAACTTTAAAATTAAAGTCAATATTACCATTTTTATTATTAATATGAACATTCGATACGTAATTTTTTTAAAAATATATTTTTTGGTAATTATAATTCTTAAAGAAATATCCAAAAGATTATTTAGAAATAGTTTTGGTATATTTTTTCCTTTTTTCTGGAGATAATCAATTTTATTAGTCATTTTTTTATTTTCTAAAATGTCGCTATTTACTTTTAGAAAATCAATAATTTTAGGTATTTTTATAGCCTTATTATGTTTGTTTGATAGATTTTACTTGCCAAAACTTTATATATTTTCTCCAAAAAAGTTACAAGAACTTTCAGTTCAAGCAATTAAAAAGCATCCACATGATACTAAAGCTTTAATGGATTATCTTGCAGAATCCATTAGGAAAGAATATGGGGATAGTGTTCTTCCTTTAGACCACAGTAAATGGTTTTTTAATAATGCAGGAAATGCTATGGTTGTTCAATAATAAAAATTAAAATATTATTAAAAATAATAGGGTTCTATGGTACTGCTTCATCTATCTATATCTGAATATTTGATTTTTTTTGGTACAGCTGTGGGAACAGAAGGACATTCTGGGGTTCATCTTTCTAATGATTACTTTACTATATTGGTTGGAGAACAAAAGATATCTGCTCCTGGTCAACTTAAGCCAACAGTGTGTTTAAATCTTGAATGAGCTATTCTATCTAATGATTATTAGATTTATAAACCAGGAATGCAAAATTATTTACCACGTATGAGAAGGGTCCAATATTCTATGCCTGGTGAGTGTTGGGCTTTAGAATTAGCACAAGGTGATCTTTTAATATAATTTAAATTCATATTAAATATTATAGGATGGATACCTTTAATGTTTCCATTTGGGTTCATAGAAACATTTTTTTCCACACTTGACTTTGGCAATCTATGGACTACTCTTTATTATGCGTCCAAAGCTATGTTTAAAAGTTTTATAAATGGAAAATTTTAATTAACGACAATATCATTATTTATATATTAAAATTTAAAAAAAATCTTTTAATTACTAAATGTTATATTTTATGCATGTCATTATTATTTAATATCAAAATCATTGTCTTTTAAGCAAGTTGCAATCCCATTATTAATAACATTATCATCTATTTTAGTATTATCTTTTATTTCGTGAATAACCTCAAATAGTTCTGCATTACGGACCCATTTACGTCGTCTGGTATATTTTCTAAAATCATCTTTTGAACTTTCTTTTTTCCATAAATTATCAGTGTAAATCCAACCATCAGAATCTTTATCCCCTGAATCATTAAGACTATGTTCAATGCTCCATGATTCATCTATCCACTCCCAATAGGTCCTATACTTCTCTTGTCGACCTGTTTCAGGGTCAATTCGAATAGCTATTTTGTCTTTAGGTAATAAAAAAGCATCTGGATTTGTACTAGTATATCCATCCTCGTCAGTCCTAATATATTTAAAATAATAAAAATAATTAAATAAATTACCATGGTGTTCGTTCATGAGGAAACATGCTACATGTCCATCCAAAACCTATCCATTTCCGTTGGTTTTCCCATAAAACAAAAGCATATTTAACACTTTTATCTGAAATATCTGTTTCATTCTGTGATTTTCTTTTAGAAAAACCTTGCATAATTTTACTTTCTCTAGGCATAAAATTTATACCAACAATATATCCTGCTATGGCTCTCACTAAACGACTTCTCCAAAGAATAATTCGCATAACTTTTACCCATGGAGCATGCCATATAAATATCATTGTAATAATAAAAAATATCATCTGTCTTGGTGAAATAAAAAAATGAAGTATTATTATCCAGAATGGCGAAATAAAAAGAAGACGAATAAGGATAGTTACTGATAATTGTGGACTAGACCAATTTAAAAAAGTAATTATTTCATTTATTGGCGCCATTAAAATTGAAAGTCGTTCTCGAAAAAACTCTGCTTGATTTATTACAATATCCAAATCATTCTGTACATAAGCTTTATTATGTTCATGCTCTATTTAACTTAAATATCTTACAACAATTATAATAAAATACTTACTCAATTCCCTTCTTTTTTTTACAAATAGAAATGCCATAACTGAAATCACTACCCAAGGCCCATATATTACTAATGTTTCTATATTAAAAATAAAAATCCACCAGCATACAACTAAAAGAAAGCTATTCCATGAATCATTGCTGGACCAAGTTAACAATGAAAGGATCCAATTTGCCCATTCAAAAAGAGGACGTAGTAATATTATAACACGAATTACAGATGGTGGCGTTGAAGAAAAAAGATTAACTTTATTTAATGAACATGGAGTAGATGTTGATGATTCTAATGATGCTACATCTTTTGAAAATGATGCGTATATTAATTTTTTTTTTGCTGGTAGTACAATTTCATTTATCCAATCTATATGAAATGTTAATATCTTTTTTTTTAAATTTTTTAAAATACCTGTGTCAATTGTTGCCATATAATTTAAGTTTTCTTATGTTATAAGTAGCACGTAAAAACGATAAATATATTTAAATTCTATAGATATAGTTTTAGAAATATGTTTTACTATTTAATTAAGGTGATACAATTTTACTATAAATATTCAAATATATAACTTTTTTAAAAAGAAAAACGTATTAAACATAAATATATTAAAAGAAACTAAAAATGATAAAAAATCAAAAGGTACTATATAATATCAAATTTACGAATAAAATGAGAGAATAATGCAATTTTAATAGTAGAAAATAATAATTAAAGTTGATACAAAAGGAATTATTTTTTTCATATTTTTTACATATATCTATATTCAAAGATATTATAAATATTTTAATCCAAATAAATTAAAATTATTTAACAAATTATTCATTTCTTAAAGAAGTAAATAATTTAAAATAATTATCTAGATATATCTTATAATTAAATTGTTATTTATTGATACTTTAGTTTAAACATCTAACAGTTTATATTTATTAAAAATTTACAAAATAATTAGCATAAGAATATTTATAGAGAATAATAATAAACGTACATTATTTTCAATATTTTAACACTTCAAAATTATCTTAAATACTATCTATAGTTATAAAATTGTTTAAAACATTTCATTCTTTAAATTTAAATATATTTAAATAAAAACCAATTTACTTATTTTGTATTATCAAAATATTTTATAAATATATGTTTTTATTATTAAAAACAATATTAAAAATATTCTTTAACATAATAAGTTTAATTATACTATTTTAAAATTTACCATTTTTTCCTCTTTCTAAAATAAACTATTGAATTTAATTTATTAATCCAAATTCAAAGGTTAAAAATTAAACTACAATGTAAAAATTCTTTATAAAAACAATTTTGTTTAATTTTTAATATAAAGTATTTTAAAAATATAATTAATATTCAAAGATTAAGTCGTTAAAAATAAAAAAAATAATAAAAGTATTTATAAAAAATAACATAAAAAACAATTATTTAATAATATAAAAAAATGATTAATTAAATCATTTATATTAAATTGCCAAAAACAATATCAAAAAAAATATTTTTTAATTTTAATTTTAAAAGTTTCATATAAATTTCAAAAACATAATTTTATAAGAATTTATACAAAAAATACATATCATAAAGAATTCAAAAACAAAAAACTAAAGAGCAAAAATACTATATATTTATTTTTGTTAAAAGGTTAAAAACAACGTCCGAAGATTAACTCGAAAGACGCAAAATGCAAAACATTGAAATTTCATTTATAAAAAAAAACATTTATTAATATTCTTAAAATAAAAAATTGAAATATATACACCTTTTTTTAAGAAAAAACATAAGTCTACAAAATTTAAATTATAATTGCCTCAATTGAATTAGATAACATGGAAAAAGAACAAGTAAAAAATGAAGAAAAGGTTAGTTCATACTTTATTGTATAAAAAATAAAAACTCAAAGAACCAATCGTAGCAAGAAGACAAAAATACAGATATTTCTTTTTCTTTAAATATACCCTCACTTGAAAATGCATTTCTTGAACATAAAATTGCTATGAAAGCAAAACAAAAAGCAGATTATAATCGAACAATTTTTCGTCTAAATGAAATTGTAATTTTCTTTGTTCAGAAATTAGTATCCTAATTTTTTAATAGATTGAAAGAAATTCAACATTACCTGTAAATATTTCATCAATTCGAGTTATTGGTGCAAATAATGTTCGTCAATCCTTTTTAAAGAAAATATTATTTCCAACAAATGATAATGAAAGTGAAAAAACGCTTTCATCTGCATTACTTTCTATTCAAAATACTGCTTCTCGGCTTGAAAAATTTGATATTTTTGAAAAAATTTCTGTAACTATAGATCAAGCATCTTCCCCACTTGCAGCAAAAGATGATATTGATGTGATTTTTCATGTAAAAGAAAAGTCTAGACTATGGATGAGAACGGGGACAGATTTAGGTAATGGTGAAGGTAGCGCTTATGGCAGTATAAATATTCGGAATACATTTGGTGGAGCAGAAAATCTCCAAGCCAACATAACCTTCGGAACGCACACACGATCTGCATTTGAAACTAAACTAACTACACCTATTAATGCTAATCCTGATTCTCAATTTGAACTATCTATTTTTAGTATATCTCGGGATAATCATTTTTATGCATCTCATGAGGAACTCTTAAAAGGATGTATTGGACGATTTATTTGGTCATCTAATTTAGGTCTTCATGATATTTCATATAATGGAATATGGAGACAAATAGGTAATCTTTCTCTTAATGCATCTCCAACTATAAAATTGTCTTCTGGTAATTCATTCAAATCTTCAATTGCACACACTTTAACCATTGATACCCGTAATAACTCATTGCTCCCAAGTTCAGGTTTCTTGTTTCGCACAATGCAAGAAATAGCTAGCTCTACTATTTTAAGCAGCGATACATCTTTTGTAAAAATAGAAACAGAATTTTCTAAAGCAACATTACTTTCATATATTCAACAAATTATTCTTAATAATACTATTAAAATGGGAATTTTATGGGGGTTAGATAAAAAGAGCATAAAAGTAAATGATAGATTTTATTTAGGAGGGGCAACCAATGTAAGAGGTTTTTATTATAACGGACTAGGTCCTCATGATGGAAATGATGCAATTGGAGGTGATATTTATATGGCATCTAATACTTCAATTATAACATCAATACCAAAATTTAAACATTGGCCTTTAAAACTTCAAACCTTTGTTAACACTAGTTCACTGTTGTTATTAAATGAAGGTTTCAAATATAATATGCTTTTATTAGCAATTCTAATACTTTTTAAGAAAATTTTAAAGATACAGTATCTGAACTTATTTGTAAACCTTCAATAGCAGCCGGTATAGGACTCATATACTGTCATACAATTGCTCGTCTCGAGTTGAATTTCTGTCTTCCTATAGCAACTAGAATATCTGATAGAGCCAGAAAAGGAATTCAATTAGGTCTTGGAGTTCAGTTTATGTAATTTTATTATAAATACTATTATAAACATAAAATAACGAAAATTAAAACATCTTGATATTAACAAAATATAATAAAATACCAAAATTTAACTCCATTTAGAGTCATATAAAATTATAAATATAAATTGTTGGTCTTATTTATGAAAACTAGGTGCTAATGCATGCATACGGCGTTTATATTCTTCTGGTGATTCGTATAATCTCGAACTTTGCTTCCACATTCCAACCTTATTTTTTTTCGCCTTTTCTTCTTCATGATGATATTTCATTTCCCTCTTTTTTCCACCATATTCCGCTCCTTGTGATGTATATACTTCTGCTACTCGACTTAATAAAATTAATACCCAAGACCATTACTATACCCAATCCTCTTTTTAACATTTCAAGTCCTACATCTTTTCTAATCCAAATAAAAGGCCAACGGCGTATTTCTGTTGCTGCAACAATACGCTCATACCGGTCTCTACTAAACAACCGTACTCGTACACGCTTATGAAGAATATATGTTGTAAGCCAATCCATTGCTTCTTTTCCAAATGGCTGTGCTTTTTTGCCAAAATGACTCAGCTCAGGCGCATCAACACCTGCTAGCCGAATATGAATTGTTTGATCCTTAAGCTCTTTTTTTACTGTAGGAACACGTCGTAACCAATACCATCCTGCACAAAACCCACCTGGTGTATGATAAAACCGAAAATTATCTGCATCACCCACTATTTTTTCACGCCATCAATAAGACATCTGGAAATAAATATACACCATACCAGATGTAACAAAACCTGATAATACACGTTTACCATTCAACATAGACGCAGGAAGACTCTCTGCTGTCGGGTATCGCAGCAAATACCGGGAATAAAACGAACGAATAATCAATATAGCACCTGTTAATGTAACTGTTGCAACAATAATAGAAGTAGAGATCCATGGAAGTATTTCAGATACATTTTTTTCATTTTGAGAATCACTTGAAACATCTTTAGCCCATAAAAACATATTATCTAAATATTTACAAAGCAAATGGAAATACTTAAATCATCATTTAATTTTTGACAATGTTTTAAAGCTATTATAAACTTGAAAAAAATATTGAAAAAGATAAATGAAAAGATAAAAAAGTATAGACTATAAATAGAACAAAACAGTGTTTAAGGGATATTTTAGTGCTTTTTTGAAAACAAAGAAAAAAATAAAAAACAAAAACGCGTTAATATATTATTCTTAACTATTCTTGAACAATTCAAGTTAAAATATATTGAATTATATTAATTTTATATTTATAATTATATTTATAAGAAATTATCTTAAAATTTTAACCAGTCGAACAAGAAACCAAGCGAAAATTAGTTTAAAAAATTTGATCATAATTATTGATAAAAATGTGGTCGAATACAGTGAATATTAAGAATATTTCTACAGATTTGTCTGAAGAAGAAGTTATAATGTTTTTTTCACCATGTGGAAGGATTTTAGGGACCAAATTAAATAGGTATGTCGTGAGGAAAATAAGAGGAAAAAGAATATTCTTGTTACTAATATGTGTTTTAATTGGAGTAGACAGGAAGATGGGACACAAGAAATGAGGATAAAATTTGATTCACGTAAAGCAAAAGCATCAGCACTGCTTTTGGACGGCACAGAATTGAAAGGATCGAAACTTTCAGTAGAGGAAAATGGACTTAGAAATATAGAAGGATACATAGGAATACTTATGTTTTATATTGTAATTACTCTTAATTGTGTAAGAACATACATTAGTCAACACTCAGTTCGACTTACTAAATACTTATCATATGGCTATGTTTTTGCAGATAAACTACTTCAAAAAGGAATAGAATTGGACAGAAAATACAAGATATCGGAACGTTTATATTTGATTATGCAAGTTGCTTTAAAAAAAGGTGATATCCTTTAAAAATATTATTTTTTATTAACAAATTTCTTCTTAACAGTTAAAGCTATCAACAATAGATATGCTATTGATCAAAAAATTAAAAAAATTGATTCGAAATACAATATCTTAAATACGGTCCAAGGAAAAATTTATGCTATTGCACGCTATTTCCAACTTATAATGAATACAAAAACAGGAAACAAAATACATATATTTTTTACAAAATGCTGTAGAAAATGCAGAGGCATACATGAAGAAGCACTTAGGCTTGCTGTATATTTTATTTAAACATATATATTTATGATATTAACTTTTTTCCAGAATTTAAAGCAAACTAAAATCAAACAAACATAATACGCTAAAAATAAATAATTTTAAAGCATTTTTTATCAATAGAAATTAAGAATTAAAGCTTGCTTTTCAACATATCTTGAAATTTATTTTTATTAATATTGTTTAGCATCCAGTTTTTAACTTAATAGCTGTTATTATACAACTACAAAAATATATCTCTCATAATATTAGTCTTTTATAACGCGACTTTTTAATGCTTCGATATTATGCTTTTTTAAATTCAAATTTCTGAAATTTTAGTTTTTTTAGCATTTCATTATTTATATACTAGTTAAGATTTTAATTATAACAAGCATATCGCAATATATACTTCTATAATTCCAATTAAATCAGTGTTTCCTTTTACTTATATCTATATTTAATTAAATCCTTATACTTTTAAATATTTCAATATATATTTATCATCTCTTACAATCTTCGATCATATTCACATTAAAATTGTAAACTAAGACTCTAAGTTGCTATAAAAGAATATAATACTTTTCTTTTTCACTGCATAATCCATATTAAACTGTATTTAGACTTTATACCATGATTGATAATATTTTTCAAGGGCATAAACACGAAGATGTTTCCTAAATAGATCTCAAGATATGAAAACCATATTTACTTTGAAAATCGAGTATTAACTACTTTTCTAAAGATTTCTGAAAAAAAACAGTTGCACAAATACTGAAGGGTCAATGAAGAAAACTCTTCTATAATTCTTATATTGTTATTTATGTCAAACAAATTAATAAAAACTCGAGTAGAAAGAAATGTTACTCTTAGATCAGCTTTAAAAAATGGTATTATACAGGATTGGAGAAATACTATCAAAGCAGCAGGCATTCCAATGCCAAAAATGAGAACTATTCCGGATGATGGATACATTGATTTAATATACATGCCTGATACATATTTTGATACGCCTTTTGACCCTTACAGATCATTTGAAACTAGTTCTAGTAGGAGTTCAAATACTATATTTCGTAGCACAACAAATGAAAGTATTTTATCAGAAAGATTAAAAGAATTTACATTCCATTCAAATCAAAGTATACCAAATCAAAAGTATATGAATATATCGACATATTCAAAAACATCACTGCCCCTCAAAGAAAGGTATTCTTATAATTCAAACTATAAGAAACATACATCAACAATACATACATCTAGCAGTAGATGTTCTGAAAGCGGATTCTCAGACAGAACAAATTCTATTGTTATTCAACCAAATACAAATAGATTAGATTTTTATGAAAAAGCAGAAAAACCATATTATGCATCACCACAAATTAAAGGTATCGTCATTGATAATTTTGCGTATTTTTTTAATTAGTACATAGAATATTTAAAACCACCTGAATTCCTTTTTTCTAGTGAAACATTACATTATATGAAGCATCCTAAAGAGAGGCCTGTACTTCCATTTTTCAATCAGAAAGCAGAATATATTAATAAACCTATTTATGCAGCACCCAAAAACCCTATTTACCCAGCACCTAAACTATCTCTTCAAGAATATACATGGAGAAAACAAACAAAAAGTTTTAGATCCTTAAAAATCCGTCAACCATTTATACATACTTACAAAAATTCAAAAAAACCCAAATTCAATTTAAGCGAAAGTGAAGAAGATATAAAAAATTTACAGAAAAAAACACATTCTATATACAAAAAAAAAGTTTTTAACTATTCAGGAAAAAGTATAAAAATGAAAACAACATTCAATCCTTTACGAAATAACCGATGTACTATAGAATTAGATATTGATGAGTATAATGCCGACTCGGAAGATGTATACAATAGTGATTAAAAGCTATATTTACATCCTTTAAAGGCAATGATACAATTTTATCAGCTATATTTTTTCTATTTCAGCATATCTGCTATCATTCATAAAATATTTATCATTTACATATCATTTTTCTATACTTTTTAACACAATTCATACCCATGTCTAAAGTCACCACTTACTCGCCCCATACACCTCAATGGCTATTTATTCTCTAAATTTCTCTATCATGATATGTTTATTTTCATACTCAATTTCTATTAATTTTTACATTAATTTTCCTGACAAATATCGAAAAATTACAATCATTAACATCAAAAAATTTAAATAAAAATGGCATCTTTTCTTGCCAGTATTTATGGAACAGAACAAGATAAAGTTAATTGTTCTTTTTACTTGTAATTTCCTTCTTAAATACCTTTTTTTATTAACCTTTTACACAGCAAAATTGGAGCATGTCGTCATGGAGATCGTTGTTCAAGAAAACATGTTAAACCTTCATATTCACAAACTATTCTTTGTCCAAACCTTTATCAAGTATTTTAGAAGAGTTCTATTATGATTAATGTTAATTATTTATCTTTAATTAGAACCCAGCACATGATCAGCAGAACCAACTCAATGAACAACAAATCGCACAACATTTTGACTCTTTTTATGAAGATATGTATGCAGAATTTTGCAAATATGGAGAACTTGAAAAGGTGGTTGTATGTGATAATGTTGGAGATCGTAAGCTTAGATTTCTTGTATTTTTCTCGTCTGATAAACAGACCTTATTGGAAATGTCTACGCACGATTCAAATATGAAGAAGATGCACAAAAAGCCGTCGACTCTCTCAACTCACGCTGGTATGCTGCTCGGCCAGTCTATGCAGAACTGTCACCGGTAACTGATTTCCGTGAAGCCTGCTGCCGTCAACATGAAACATCTGAATGTATGAGGGGCGGTTTTTGCAATTTCATGCACTCAAAAAAACCAAGCCCTGCACTTCTTCGTGATCTTGAACTCAGTCAGAGGAAATATCTTCGTTTGCAAGGAAAAGATCGTAGTCCTACAAGGAGTCCATCACCTATTAGAAGAGATAGAAGACGTTAACACTATCTTCTACTGCTTATTTCTAAAACAATCAAACACTTTATCTACTAATATATAACCATCTAATTTGCTATTTTTCTAGAAAAAAAAACACTAATTTTTGTATATTTTTTTTATTAAAAAACATATTTATCAAACACATTTTACCCTATATTTCTCCACAACTAAGCGATATCATTTAAATATTCTCCAATAGCAATAACAGAGTGCACAAATTGGAGTGTGCAAAGCCAAATTGCCATTGATGGCATTTTTATTAACAGTATTATCAGATACAATTTGTCTTGCACCTAATACATTTCAAAAACAAGCAACAAAGGCATTAAAAGACGAGATTAATATGAAATTTGCAAATAAAGTAGATAATTTGTTTTTTTTTTCTAATAATATGATTAATAATATGATTTTTTAACATTTTTACAAGGTAATGATCAATACTGGCCTATGTATATGTTTATTTGATATTCTTTATTGCGGGAAAGCACTGATTAAACATGGTGATGGGAGTGCTTATGTCCCAGGTTAAAAAAAAGGACATTGATCAATAAAAAGATTAAGAGATCTTAGTTAAGTTCCGTCTTATTGTTTTTCGTCCATTTATTGGGGAGGTAATGATAGGGAAAATACAAAGCATGTCACAGTCAGGAATAAAAGGTTTTATTTCCAGAAAAATGGATGTTTTAATTAAAAATAACAAGTTTCTTTGGGGTTTTTTGACGATATTTTTATTCCAAAAGGACTGTTATGGAAAAATAGCGAATTGTATATTTTTCTAGCAAAAAAACTGCTAATCTATATAGCGATATAGATGAACAACAATGGATATGGCACAACAGTGATGGTGATCTTGCTTTAAACACAGGAGAAACCATTCGATTTGTTGTAGAAAGCGAACTCTTTGTTGACTGTAACCCGCAGATTATGCCAAACAGAACATGTGAACAAGAAACTGCACCATATACACTAACAGTAGGATCTGTAACATATGAGATACCTACTAAACCAAAAAGGCATCCTGTAATAAAGATGGCATGGGATCCATCTTTTGGTGGAAATAAGCATACCGATAGAAAGCCTAACACCAGCAATTTAACCAGAAGCAACTCAAGCAAAACAAAAATACGACTTGAACAATCTTCTTTTGACTCTTTCCCTACGAGATCACAGCCTTTGACCTATATAGCTTTCTAAGAATGATCTACCTACGAAGAATAAGCAGATGCCTTAGAGACAGTCTTGACAGATGTTTTGCTAGAAATAGTCTGACAAACATCGTCTCCTGAGCACGCTCGTTTACGTTTTTTCGATGACTTCATTGATGCTAATGTGTGTGTCAACCCAGCCGCCTTCAGAGCTGCTAACCTCGCCCTTAATCTAGGTAAATCATCCTGCTTGGGATTCAGCGGAATAATATCATCTTCTATAAACGCTGTACCGCACTGATTTCCCATTAATTAGATATCTAAAATATATTCCGTATACATACTTCTAGACATTCATTGCTTTTAATATTTACCAATGCTTGATCATCAAAAACATGTCCACAACGTATAAGATAAACAAACTTTGCATGGCCATTCATCTCCCGCTTTGTTACTGGGCAAACCCAACGACTTGGAAGATTTTCAGTATGTATTAACTTACTGTTAAGTGCTATATATGGCTGATATGCCGGATTTGCTTTAAGTTTTAGTTCTCGTACATCTTTTAATGTTGTAATGTGTGAGATCCCATATTCTAGCGATGATACTGTTGCTAATGTTCCTTTCTCCTGATACCCTTTTTCCTTAGAGCTTTTTTCTTTAGATGACAAAAGATATTCCAATAAAACGTCTTTATTATAAAGTTTGCCTAAACCACAACTAACAATAGGTTCGGATAGCGGTAATTTTGAAAAACTACAATAAAGCCATGCAAGAAATTGTGCTGCTTGTCCAGCATCAGCCTCATCCTGCTTTTTTAAGTCTTTAATAAGATCATCTCTCTTAGGAATGCTTCCTCCATCATTTCCCATTGTCTATAGAAATGGTGGGTGACCAATCGTATCGACTGTCACATATATCGGCAGTTATCCGCTATATCAGATAGTCTTAATATACTTTAGAATTATTTAATGTTAACACCTTAGCCTTTGCAACCTTTTATTAATATTCTATTGATTTAAAAATCACAATATTATCCAATTTGAAAAACATCGTAAAACATTGATCAAGTTCTTATATATTTTACAGATTTGTGCGTACAATATACATAAATTTAGTTATTTTGAAACAGCTTATTATCCTATAAGTTGCATAATTTTTATAGACCTTTATCAAAAATAATATGATTTACTCATCAGACAACTTATATGAAAAGACAGTAAATACTTAAGTAAAACAAACAAATTAGTAGCACAAACAAATTAGTAGCACAAAATAAATATTGAACCAGTACCAAAACAATATCTCCTTAATATTGAAAAAATACTTACTGAGCAACATATTCTTCAATAACATCCAACAACCAAAGGCCCACAAAATCCGCTGTTTTTACAGAACAAAGCGGACATGTGATACCACGAAATATCCTCATTGCAATAGACATTACTTAAGTACGTTTGTCTTCAGGTGCAGGTGTTTTAACCGGTGTTGGTGGCAAAATCCCCTAAAATACTAAGAAAAACATATAAATACACAGCCATAGCCTACTTGGCGAATCTGATCCTCAATTGCTTTTAACTTGTTTCTTCTGTTATAAATTAAATGACCAATACCCACTGCACCATACACTTTTTTAATAATCAGTATTTCATGAATTTTAAACAGAAAATGAAAAATACATGTTGTTCCACATAATAATATCACAAATGATCTGTGAATAACATCCAATACAGGGAGATTAAAAAGCTTCATAGAGATTTTTGGAAATTTTATAAGAAATTTAAAGATGATTTAACAATTAATTAAATTGAAAGATTCAAATGCTTTAAAAAACAAAAATACCAAAAAAGATAGACGTTTCAAAGCTACAGATAAATAATTAGTAACTCTTCAGCCAAAAATCTTTGATTTTTGATTAATACCTGGTTTTTAATCTATCTATCAAGCTTAGATCGATATTGAACGTTAAAAAACACCATCACAGATAACCTTCAAAAATCTTATGCAATATCAGGAATCAAATAAAACAGTAATAAGAAGAGATATTCCATCATGAAATACAGGAGAAATATGTTCATTTTAATATTTATTCTAATTTTGTCATTAATATCAGTAAATATCATATAAAAATATCAAAAAAATTAAATAAAAACAGGACATAGGGGCAATCTATTCTTATTGCAAATGTACATGTTTTGGAAATTCAGTAATTCTCCGCCTCAACGATCCAACAACAAAAAACAAACCATGTCAAGACTGTACAAAAAAATATTGTCTTGAACAAAATCTTCCAATTTGCAAAAATGCACAACAGAAAGACCCAGAAGAATTGATCAAAAGTACAGATATTACTACAGTGTGCTTCCGTAGGCATAAAAAGTAGCAGATACACGTTTTAACATATTGTAGAAAGAGAATCCGTTAAAGATATGATTATGGTATACTTGTTTATTATTATCACAGGTACACTTTTAATCCTGGCTCCATTACGGCCATATACATCCAGATGCTTTAAAGGAATTTACCGACAAAACCACTAGTATTCTGCATAATTTATGTATAAAAAAGACAAAAAATGCTTTCAAATTTTAATTCTCAATCATACACAAAACGGCACGGTCCATATACTGGTTATTTATAAATACACGAGTTGCATCTTTTTGTTTCATCATATCTATACATCCTACTCACAATTTTTTATTCGGAAACCAAGTCTTTAAGCAGCTGAACCATTTTTTTTTTGTTTTCTATATTTGTTTCATTTTCATCCATAAAAAAAGGTATACCGAGCCTTTGAAATTCTTTTTCTTGTGCTTTAGACATTTCCTGTATTGCTCTGTGCACTTTTAAATCATATGAAAGGAGTTCTTGTTCAATATTTTCATCAGAAACCTTATTGATTTAAAAAATCATATATCCACATATATTATACCTTTTCAATGCCACTTACGTTTGCACTAAATAATTAGTCAATATTTTGCTGAAACACATAACAACATACATCACTTTATTTACTTCTTTTTTGCTTTCCCAGCTTTTAATCAATGCTTGTCTATCATTCCACCATTTTTCCTCATAACTCGTTTGTTCTTCAATCATTTCTGTAATTTTTTTCAATAAAGATGAATCCCAATAAATTCTATGAATAATATAACGTAATGCTCTAGGATATGTCTTTATAGACGCTGGATCAGAAGGAGTTTTTAGTCCCAAAAATGAAAAACAATCTATTTTTACTAAATCTTCATTTTTAGATGAACTAAAAGCCTGTTTGTTAGAAGACAATATATCTTGCTGTGATACAAGTGAAGCATGCTTCTTTTTCTGTTCTTCAATGAGATTACCTAGAATTTTAAAAACATCTGTATCTTGTGCCTCTTCGGAAAGATCATGACTCATCACGTAAAATACAGTAAGAAGAAATAATGAAAAAATACAGGGAAATAAAGATAAGAATAAAAAAAATCATCAATTGTATATGAATCGACGTTCTTAGAAACTTCTTTATTTTATTAAAAACAAAATGCAACAAGCGAATGCCTACAAGCTCCACTTAAGATTTAAGAGAGACATTTTTCTCTGCAAAGACAGTCATAACAGCAAAAACAGAATAAAACAATGCTACAGGATAAGCGACCAAAAACCTCATTTCATTGAGTTGAAAAGCCTGTTTAAAAAGATTAATAATAATATTGTATATGATATAACTTACTGCTACAAACATAGCACTAGCACTATAAGTGCACCAAGCAATAGCAATGGATGAAACAATATATCCAACAAGTCCACTAGAAGCAAATTAACGATGCCACTGGCAATAAAAAGTAACTACTCCATGGATATAAGAATACCACAAGCAGAAGTAAGAACCAAAGGTAAAAGACAATAACCAAGGACTGATGCAGTACGCGAAAAGTGTAAGCCACGTAAGGACATCAAAGAAAAGATTGTATGAAGAGAAATACAACCGAGAAGCGCAACACCATATATATAACCAAAATGCCTTTTACCACTCTATCAAGTATAAAAAAAAAAAGAATTGGTCTGATATTTTACCAATAAAAGAAAAGTGGCAAAAAGAAGACAAAATAGAATTGGCCCAGCCAAATCACTATCATCCATTATATGATCATCCAGACTTGCCAAAGGATTTAACACTGCTAATGTCTATCATAATTAAAAAACACCATAAGCCCCTCCTAATTTACCTTTCCCTTAATATGCATAAAATTAACACCTAATTCTACAGATCCGTTAGTTAGAAATTACAAATGTGAAATAACAGATATTAATAGCCAATAATAATCAACAAAATTCAAAAAATCTAAAAAAATAATCATATTCATATAAAAATCCATCTTAATAGAACTCTAACTCTATAGACTCTTCTCTGAAACTGCCACTCAACACTCCAAAATCACTTATTACTTCACCTTCGAGTAAAGGCTGTTCATTCAAATAACCGCCTGTTCCAAACGCTGCAATCCATCCCATCTTATTATCCAAAGCACCAAAAGAAGCTTCTTGCCCATGAGACTGCATATTTGTCTCACGTTTATCTGTCAAAAATGTATCCTTAGCTGATCCCCCATAGTAGTTCGAAGGGTAAAACTGATAAATCATTAATAATACTTTTAACACCATTTTGTCATAATTTGATTGATCTACCACGTACCCTCATATCATCTCCTGATCGTCGACCACCAAAATAGCCTTTTGACATAATCTGTCACCTAATTGATACTGCTTTTTCAATAAAATGCCTTTCAATTAATCAACACTTTTCATTCAAATTAATAACAATTTTAATAGACAAATATTTACCTATTTAAATTCCTTAAAACCTTAAATTCTTTTAATTAACTTTAATTAACTTTTCTTAAGCTCTTAAACTATTTTTAATTTATTTATTAGCTTGATTTTAAGCTAAAGTTGCAGTTTTTAATAACTTTTTAACAACTTTCAAAGGGTTCGTAGTTTCGCAGTTATAACTTTTTTACTAACATTTTGGCCAGCCACACGGAAAATAATATAACGAGAATTGAGCCAAAAAAAGAATTTAGAAAACAATTTGCAGAAGATTTATAGGAAGAAACAATTGCAGAAGTAGGAATTGTTAAATTCACTTTTTTTTTGAGAGAAAATGGGCCCATCTATGGCATATCATCGCGAAACAAGACAAGGAGCATCCAAAGTTAACCAAGTCTTAAGAAAAACCATGAAATCATATGGAGATCTGAAGAAACAGTCTCAGATACAGGGAGGGACTCTAAATGCAGCCAAAAAAATAAATGATATAGGAAAATTGAAGGGAAAAAAATCGATTATATCTACACGACCACAAGCATTAAAAGGAATGAGAAGTCACCGATCATCAGTACCATTTATAAATGAAATACCAGTATTAAAACAACAGAAACTTTGTGTATATGTATTTGGAACAGGCTCTATGAGTGAACTAGGGTTAGGACCAGAACCTACAGGACGAGTTGTTAAACGCCCGAGACTCAATCCACTTTTGCCGTATGATACAATAGGGATTGTGGATGTAGCAGTAGGGGGTATGCACACAGCAGCCATTGATTATGAAGGAAACGTATATACGTGGGGAGTAAATGATCAAGGAGCTCTTGGAAGAGACACGACATGGGATGTTAATAGAGCAGATCTGGATAGTGATGATGAACAAATGTTAAATCCAAAAGACAGTGTACCAGGCAAAGTTGAAGGCATGCCTGATGGTGTCAAAGTAGTAAAAATGGCATGTGGAGATAGTATCAGTGTAGCAATCACTGATAAGGGTCAGGTATACGCATGGGGATCATTCAGAGTATGAATGCAACTATATAAGTAGAAAAAAATAACGTTTACAGTGTTCAGATGGAATTCTTGGGTTTTCTCCTCAGATTAAAATTGCTCGTCAACCGGTTCATCTAAAAGAACTTAATAACATAGTTTCTGTTGTATGTGGTACAGATCATGTGCTTGCACTTACAGCGTATGGATCAGTATTTTCATGGGGAAATGGTCAGCAATTTCAATTGGGACATCGTGTTGTAGAGCGCACTCGTCTTAATGCACTTGTACCCCGAGAATTTGGACTTAAAAAAATAAAAGCCATAGGTGCAGGTTCTTATCATTCTTTTGCCATTAGTCATGACGGAAGGGTTTTTTCATGGGGCTTGAATCAATTTGGACAGTGCGGTATTGAAAGTTCAGGTGGTGAAGACGGTGCTGTTGTATCTAGCCCAACACATGTCCAAAGTCTTGATCCTTATAACATTGTATGTATTACGGGTGGTGAACATCATTCTGCAGCGTTAACGCAAGAGGGAGAACTACTTGTATGGGGAAGGCTTGATGCAAACCAGCTTGGAATTCCACGCACATATCTACCTCAATACACTATCTACGATGCATCAAACAGACCAAGGTTCGTACCTATTCCAACAAAAGTACCAGGAATTCCAATTATTAGCCAAATATACTGTGGAACACATCATAATCTTGCTATTACTAAAGATGATGGAAGTGTATGGAGCTGGGGTTTCGGAGAAAGTTATCAAGTTGGACAGGGTCCATCCGGTAATGATGTTGAAGTCCCTACAAAAATCGATAATACAGCCATACGTGGTAAAGTAATAGTTGCTGGCGGTGCTGGCGGTCAATTTAGGTACTTTTTTCTTTTATACATAATTTTCTTATATTTAATTTTTATAGTGTTCTTTTGGGTATACCTTCTGTTGAATCATAATTTCTTAAATTATTGCTATCTTTTACATATTTATAATTCTCTAAAGTAACCATTGTTGAGTCAATTTACATATCAAGTTTTACAAATAGTCATTGTAAATGGAAATTTACAGAAAATATTATTTATTTTTGGAAATATTTCTTTATTTATAAATTTACATTTATCCCAAAATATAAACTTTTCAATATTAACAAGATCTAGAATAACAATTAACATATGATACAATTATGTATTCAGTATTGTCGCATATTCTTTATAAATATTTATGCAAAATCATACAAAAGAGACCCAAATCACTAACACAGTCTTGGAATGCAGCAGGAAATTATATTCACAATCACATTTTACATTCAAGCAAGATTTATTATTGCAAACATATCTTTACTTACACCACCAAGACTTTGCAACATTCAATAACACATGACTTGAACGTTAAAATAATTTTTGATTTCAGCATTTATAAAATACATTACTTTTTATACATATTCTGTATGAGTATTAAAATATATGATTTTTATATAAAAAAATAATTTTTTAAAAAATACAAAATTATTACAAAAATCAATATGTTAACTCATTCTTGGGCTCATCAATATATCGGAAACATAAAAAGCCCTCTCTTTACAAAACCAAGTACATTTTAATACCCTAAAAGGATAAAATTTTCAGAAAGTGAGAGAGACGGGATTCGAACCCGCGCGTCCGAAGACATTGGTGCCTAAAACCAACGCAGTAACCACTTTGCTACCCTCCCAGACTAAAACATTTCCGTAAGTTTTTTAAAAAAAGGAATTTAAAGTTTAAAATTTCTGTATTTATGTGTAAAATAAATATTTTAAAAAAAACTAAAATACATAAATATCTTTAAATACAATCTAAACTATCATTCAATCTACAATAATAATTATATATCATTATAAAAAATCGTTACTGTAGTAACTCGTAAATTATATTGCCATACACCGTGTTGAACAATACAAATCAACAATTTCAACTTAATAAAACTTATTTTAAGCAAAAACAACAATGGCATCAAGTATTAACCCAGAATGCAATGAAATGAAGCAGAAATATGATTCATGCTTCAATCATTGGTATGCAAATCGTTTTCTCCAAGGATCTAGGTCATTAGAAGAATGTGATGAATTGTTTCAAGCATACAAAGCATGTTTTATGGTAGGATTGTGTAATAAAGGAACAAAGGGATTTATATTTGAGTTAGAAAGTAGTTCATGAAAAGCCTATTATGGAGCTCTTAAATCATGCAAGAGCTCAAGCACCATTTGAAGAAGGTGGTAAACGCCGTTCTAAGGACTCCTAGTTGAATAAGGGGGGATTATAGTTATTGTGCAGAAAAATCTATTTTCTGAGGAGGAACAGAATGAGTTTAAAAGGCTTACTAGCTGCAAAAAGCATATTTAAAAACATTTTTGCAATGGTGTATCTTATTTTACAGATCTTGTTTGGCATTCTTAAAAATTGTTTAAAAACACAAGAAACACAATAAAAATAAAAGATTACTACAATCTCTCAAAGAAAAACTGTATTCATTGATAATAGATTCATTAATGATATTATCACGTATCTGCTTTACATATAATACATATCGCAAAAACACAAATCATATATAAATTGAAAATAAAAGTGGCCAGAAGCTGTTTAAGACACAGAACAAGTAATTTGCAACAATAAAAACGATAAACAAATCACTGACATCTAATGTATTATCATAGTGTGTCAAGATATTTTTGTGGTTTCCTTGACAACCAACCGGCTATCTAGGACGACTACAATACTATTAAAAGTCAAAGTTAAAAGGATTTATAAAAATAAAGACTTATAAAGCACTTAGAAACATATTACTGAACGCCTTTTAGTCCTCTTCTATTCCTTAAAATTGTTTTATATATTCTTTTTACAAAAAAAACATTACGATGGATAGTTTTGCAAAAGAAGAAGATTATATTAAATTTGATTTTAATGACGAAACATGGAAAGCAATTGAAAAAAAGTCTCCTACACCTTCAAATTCACGGAAAAGCTTTTTCCAAAAAACAGTAGCCAAAATGGAAAATCTTTTTAAAAGAAAACATGTAGAAGGCAATACACCAATCAGCAAACGATCACGACGTGAAATAGAGGCGCCATGGGCAAAAGACTATTCAGAAGAAACAAGTGTTTCTAGAATGTATGTTTCTTTTGACCTATAAAATCTAAGTTGATATATTTAGCCTTCATCGTGAAATATTAGATTTCTCAAATTTTATTTCACCTACGAAAGAGGAGCATTTTGTTCGAGAACTTGTTGTCCAAAGAATAAATGCTCTCGTCCAAAAGCACTGGAAAAATGTCCAACTTTGTGCATTTGGTTCTTTTGATACGATGTTATACCTTCCCACCAGGTAGTAAAAAATATTTTAAATTTAAGTATAACTTAATAAACATTTAGTGATATTGATCTTGTTATCCTTTCTTTAGGTCCACGGATTTATGAAACTAGAAAAGACTTACATAAACTTTCTCGTTATTTACGTTGTTCAAACGTTGCAAAAGATATTCAAGTTATAACAGGAGCCTCTGTCCCTATTATTAAATTTATCGATACATTAACACAGATTCATGTTGATATTTCATTTAATAAACCAGGTGGTTTAGTATCAGCTAACATTATAAAACAATATATGAAAGAACATTATGCGTTGAAACCCCTTGTGATGTTTATAAAACATTTTCTTAACATGAGAGGTCTTAATGAAGTATTTTTAGGAGGATTAGGAAGTTACTCTATTATTTGTCTTGTTGTAAGCTTTTTACAGAGACATCCAAAACTCCTCTCAAAAGAAATTAAAGAACAAGATAATCTTGGTGTCCTTCTTATGGAATTTTTTGAACTTTATGGAAAACTATTTAATTATAATGAAGTTGGTATCAGTATTAATAACGGAGGAAAATATTTTTCAAAGGTTTTATTTTAACTAAATCTAATATTATCTAAATATATTTTCTAGAGATTAAAAGGATGGGCAAAGTCTACCCAGCCATTTCTTTTATCTATCCAAGATCCAGCAGATCCAGATAATGACATTGCAAAATCATCTCGTTGTATTTTAAAGATTAAAGCTACTTTAGGAGGAGCTTTTGACCTTTTGGCATCCAGACTTTATCATGTCAACAAAACAATAAGACCAAGTTCTCGACATAAACACAAAAAGCTCAATATGCATATAGATAGTATTTTAAGTGCGGTCATTTCGGTAGATACAGATATTATTGAACATCGTCAAATGTTAAAACAAATATATAACGAAAGTGAAAAAAAGAATTAAGATAAGTTAGAAATCTAGAATTTTATACATAAAATATACATGTGATATATATTCTTATTTATATTGTTGTTTGTAATATAAAATCACAAAAGAGAAAAAAGATCTAAATATTAATTTAGAATTTTAGAAGCAGGATTTCAATCAAATATCAATTAAATATAAATGGTAGAGTAGTATTTTACCAGCTAGTGAATTATTTTAAAACAAATCATTAATATTATGTTTTCGAGAAAGATTTTTATTCAAAATTTTAAAAATCAATAATGATTAAAATGATTAAGCTTAAAAAAGAATAATATATTTTACTAACGTTATGTGTATAGTATTTTCCCTAAGTCTAAATATATAGAAATGTTATTTTTAATTTACAAATATTTATTCAGATTATTATATAAATACTATGGATATATTTATTAAAAGACATCTCAGTCACTACTTCATACATTGTATATTGAAATATTTTAGTAAATACCCGGAAAAAGCCTGTAAGGGACTTTTTTACAATACTCCTTCCAATAATGACCATATTTTGCAGAACATCGTTTCTCGGTTCTATAAACGCGATGATTAAGAAGAATAAACATATATATAATGTAAAAATAGGCTAAAAGAGCGTTTTTCTTAAAGCCACATGCAGCACACATAGAGAATGCTAAAAGAAGATCGCCTATATAATTAAACTGCCGTGCAAGGCCTATAAAAATAAATACAAAGCACTAACTTATACAGCAAAATACCCCAATAACCAGAACATAGTAATATAGATTTATGAATTTTACCGTCCAATGTTGTATATGTTGTCCGAATTAGTTTAGGAGATTTTCCCCAAATCTTACAGTTCCCATCTGTCAAACGTACATGATCTTTCTGATTATTTGCTCCCCTAAAAATAACATAACCAAGTATTCCACAAACTAAAATAATCACTGCATAATATGGATGCAAATCAACAGGATTCCGATATAAATACTGAGCTTGAAGGGTATACATCATAGGAAGCCACACTGTATCTCCCCATGCAAGATAAAAACCAAAACGATCATGACATATATCAATTGTACGTAAATACCAGTCTTCATGATAAAAAAAGTCTAAAACATAAAGACCATGGAGAAAAATAATAAGATACATAGAATTCGTAATATATCCTACATAAAAGTAAGAAATAAATAAAACCCTCTCAAAAAACATACCTATACGCTGCCGCTGTGCTGCTGCAAAACTTATATCAATCAATGTCCAACAAATAATCCCCGGACGCCCATTATGAAAAAGTTTAAAATCCCATAACTTCCCAAATCGCGGATTCAGCTCAATTCCCATCCAAAAATCATATATTAAACTACCACTAAACTTGCAGTCTTCTGAATGTGATGGAAACAAATGTGCCTTAATAAATGAAAAAAATGACAAACTATATCCATAAATATTCGCCGCCACATAAAAACTCGGCCAATAATCTACTATTACTGATGCACGAAACACTCCAAAGTGTACCAGCACAAAGAATAATACATGGGTAAGTATATACGCCCGCAGACCATTCACCTATTGCATTTCTTAGCCCCTTTCCCCATAAAAACTATAAAAAATATAAATTCAGCTCAATGATTGCAAAAAAACCGAAAAAAAGCTGGAAAAAAGCAGAAAAAAAAGCAAAAAAAACACCGCCTCTTCTACCTTGTATGAAAGACAATATCCTGCAGGCGTCATTTGCCCAAATCCCGTTTTTCCCGGTAAAATTTTATACAAAATTCCTTGAAACACTACCCATCCACTATATGCAATCAACGTATTCCGTGTGGGTTTTGGCACCCATTTAACACTTTGCTGCACCAATCCTATATATTTTGTCTTTAATAACTGCCGTATACTCCATACAAGTGAACATTCATAATATGTACATGCTGTAAGAACCCAAAGAGTAAAAATCGGGCATATCAAGATCATTCCAAGAGATCCAAGTGCTTTTAACTGAGTAGGAACTATATATATGTGTGTAAATACATGTTTATATATGAATTAAAGCATTAAAACTTACCTTTGGCATTGCTGCCCCAGAAGGGTGCAGTAGATGCGGTGGTCAAGTGTGTTGCAGCGTTCATACGGAGTGGCAATGCAGTAAAGCGGATAAAGCACGAGCAGATATATAGAGTATATAGAATACATTAAAAGCAGATACAATGAGTTTCAGAAAGCATAAAAGACATATAATAGATATAAAAATAGATATAAAATACATATATATGTATATACAGAATATAGATAAATATAGATAAATTAAATATACAGCAGACATAATACACAGGATTGCACTGTATAATACGCATAGAGTGAATAATGCGTTTACTGTAGATATACGAGTGTATATATGTATATAACCACATACAGTGAGCACAGATTATATATATACTATCTATACAATTTGTAGATACCCCTATAGGACACGCTAAGATACAATGAAGCACATATATCATGTATGTAGTGAACAAACGGCGTATATAAAGTATGTACATATTGTATATATTGTATATACTGTATATATGTAGAACAAGACATACGCAAATATGAATAATATAGATATAATAAGCAATACAATGTATATTGTGGGTATATGTTATACATATAATGTAGACAAAATGGATATAAAAGATAAAAAGTTTAAAAGAGCAAAATGAGTATCTACTAATAGACGTGAAGACTGGTATATTTGTATATACGTATATATCTGTAGAGATAAACATACAGAGATATGTATAGATATGTATAGTATATATGTGAACATAAAGTATATATATAGCACAAATACTGTGTATATAGTTGTATACAAAATGTCTATTACATATGCACTATATTATATGTACATTGGATGCAAGTTATAAACGTAGTCTATACATATTATGTGGACTGTATATATATAAGTTATATGCATTATATAGACACTATACGTAGCAATCTGTCTGTATCCATGTAATTATGAATTACACGTGCTGTATATTGCCCAAACAACACAATATTCATAACATTGCACATAGTCTGCATACAACACATTAAGCACAGCAGATATATAGCAGAGATACAAAACAAAATGTAGGAAATATAAAAAAACATATTTTATAAGACATCAATGTGCATTGAAACATAAATTTAAAACAACATAGATATCCAAACAAGGCTATGCCCAACAGAATGCATATATTGCAATTATCCAGTGGATAAAACACGCATTTTAGCAACCATGTCCAGATAAAAAGAAAACCGGAACTTCTTTGCCCTTAGTCTTACCAATCCATTAATCCATAAATGCTTTTATCATAAATATGTTTTTTTTCTAAAACATATAGATTGCTGTAATATAGCACAGTAAGACACAGCACTGTAGAATATATTGCGTCAAAATTAATTGCCCAGAAAACAACTATTTATATGCAGAAAACAGCAATATTACAGCTCATCTTTTGGCATTTCGTATGAAGGTAAAATACAAGCACCAGGAGTAAACACTTTCATAAAATACATACATCTTTGATATTCTATAGTTGAAACAATTTCATTTTTGATACCACAGTGTAATTCTACAACAACAGAGCGCGAAGGACCATTCCAACATTGATCTCCATTATGGTAGTATAATTTGTTTACACCATCAAAGTGGGAAAAAGAACTAAATTATGTTATCATTTTACTTGATTAATTAAAGATATTTTACCCAAGAAAGATGCGATAATTATCATTTAGGGAAATTTGATACGCATTTTTCAGAAAAGTTAACTCATATTGGTATTCTTTGAATTTAAATTTTAACGTTTCGTCTTTAACAGCATAATAAATGTTGAAACCTTCTGCATTTTTTTTCATTATTGCTTGTTTTTCTTCCAATTTTTCTTTCAATAAAAGTATCTTTTCATTTGATTCATCGAAAGTTTCATAATTTACTAAATTATTAGTAATTTATGTAAAAGTAACTATTTACTCATACATTGTGGATCACTATTATCATTACTAAGTAATATTTTGCGTGTGACAAGATATTGTTTTACTTTATTAAAAATATGTGTAAACCATTCCTCAATTGAGTCAAATATGGATTTTTTCTTTAACAAATAATATTCCTCTTCAATAAGCTTAATAAACTTTTTAGATTCATCATTCAAATTCGTTACATAATTGTCATAAGTATCTCTTTTAGTGGTTAAATCTCGACTTTTATCTTCTATGGAAGTTATAACATCATCTAAAGACAATTCTGAAGAATCTTTATAGGTTTTTAAGTAATTTAAAACATCTTCAATAACAAATAAACTTTCCTTTTCAAACTGAATAAAAGACATGAATAAATCGTTATATTTTTCAAACAATTTATCGAACTTATTATTAAAGAGAACGATAAAAGTATCATTTTTAAACTTTATTTTCTTCAATTTTTCCTTCGCTTCTTGCTTTTTCAAGATCTGGTCTTCACGAATTGCATTATTTAACTCTATTTCAAGCTTTTTTACCTCTTTTTTCAAATCCAGCATCATTTTATTAGCTTTTTCCATCCATTCTTGACGAATTTTCGATCCTTTATCATAAATATATTTTTTTTTCAATATTTCTTGTTTATATTTCTTATTTTCTTCTTCACATGTATTTTTACACTCAATAATACCCTCATATTCGTCCGATCCATCACAACAATCACATATTCCATCATTCTACACCCATCATTATCAATAAAGTATTAATATACTCATATCAAACAAACCAAATACGATGTTGGTATAAATTTTGAAATATGTCCCAAGTTTTTACATGAAAACACTCCATTTGGACATGCAGACGTCCCTGTCATATATAACTAAGAAATTTCATTTTTTTTTCCAAAATTTACCAGGCTCATCTGATCCATCCTCACAATCACACCAATCATCATTCAAACGTGAAAAAGGAATATATTTAGAAGTATTAAGACATTTCCACACCCCATTCTCAGATTTATACAGAGATTTTCCTACTTCTTCAACATGAAAATTCATAAAAACAAATTTCTCTTACTTGATTCTGGAACACCTCGTAATGGCTCATTTTTGCCCTCAACAAAAAGGAAAAATGAAGAAAATATTGGTATAATCTTAAATAAAATCAAAATATGCAAAAAATAAGGTATTATCCATTGACAATTTCGTTGTTTTATTATCATCATTTTTATTAAAGTGATTCGTACTCAATTTCGATATTAACGTAACCTCTTAAAAATAAAAATGTTAACTTATAATGCTTTTAAGACAATTCGGCAGCGTTCACTGCCTATTAATAAGCCAATATATCTATTTCTAAGTTCTCAACAGGGTTTTAATCAGATTTTCAGATTTTCTCAGCTTGCAAAGACAACAGAGAAAACAGAAGATCAAAATGTATTTAAAGTACCTAAAGAAGCTCAAATAGCAGAAAGAAAACGCTACAGATTTTCATATACATCATTAAACGGTTTCAGTGTTGTTCCGTAAGTTAGAAGGCAAAAAGAAAAAATTTTGACGACATTTAGATATGGGCGTAGAGAACCAATTAAAGACGCAGAAATGCTCGAAAAAGCCATGCAAAAGGCAGTTTTACGCTCTACAGGTGGAAAAAATGATGGTTCTAAGCCTTTGATTCTTTCTCAAGACCTTAAACTCAAGCTTCGTGTAAATATCCGCCAAAAAATGCATTTGTGGCTAATTTTACAAGATTCTGCAAATGTTGTATAAAGAAACAGGCTATCGGCTACCAGACCACTTTATTACAAAAGTAAACAATATTTCAGGTGTTCTTAAGTACTGCAAAAGAGCCATTACTGAGGTGAAACGATCGAAAAATGATCCACTCCTCGATCAACAGTTATTTAAAAATAGTAATGTTCAAATTGAAACATAGCTATTAAAAAACCTACCATGCAGCAGTAAACATATCCAACATACAAATAATGCAATATATACAGCATGTTTCATAAAATAATAAATATCTCTACATGCCTATTCTAACATAGTTGTATCTATAAAACGAATTACAAAACATGTTTTTCTAAATACAGAATCTCATTAAGTAGTTTTACGGTTTTAATATACGACAACTTTGTTGCACAGTATTCAACAGCACTTTTAAACCGTAAGTCTAAAGTTAAAATAAGCATAAAAATAGATACACAAAATACAAATATATTACAAACTTAATATAAAAAACGACATGAACTCTGCTTTAAAAACATAAACAACTCTTCAAAAAATCAGCAGAAATTCTTCTTAAAAAACAAAGTAATATTTCAGCAAAACTCCAAAGAAATATTAATATACTCAAATTCAAATACATTCATGCACTAATTTTTTTGAAACGCATTGTTCCATAATCTATCATTGTCAACTAAAATATCTATTTTATATCAAAACATATATGCTGAGTCAATCCTATATATTCAATATTAAAACACATAATATCAAAATACATGTTTAATATTTGCAATTGTGTTTTCAGTTTCATTAACTGCTTTATTAGAAGTCTCAATATAAATCCAACTGGTCCCACAGCCTGCTGCAACAAATCTAACATTTCCCTTAGGTATCTCTAACAGATACACTTCTCGAACATCCTTTTTATCTTCGCGTACATTGCCATGCTCATTCCATCCCCAACCGTAAACCTTCCCATCCACTCCAATACCTAAACAATGTTCACTGCCTACTGCAAGCATTTTTAACGGAGGCATTTCAGCTGGACAACGTTGAGCAAGATCATCACGTCCTAACATAACCACATTGCCTCTTTTCATCAAAATAAAGACAGCCGACCATGATGCATTTAATGATAAAATGTCATTCAATTCAATCTTCATTTCCGATAACTTTAAACTATATGGTATACCTCGCAAACGCCCCCAAACATCCAAAGTCATTGATAATGTTACAGAAAATCCACGCCCACACGCCACAGCCCGTACATTACTCGGCACACACATCTTTGTTGGCATATATACGCAGCCAGATAAATCAGGCCCCAACTCACCGTGTCGTGCATCGCCCCATCCCCAACATTCACCATTATCCAGCAAACAAATAACATGATACACACCAGCACATAACTGACTAATTTTCTTATTCTTTGAAGGAAATCCAGGAATCCGTTGCATCACTGCATGAAAAATGCCTTCTCCTAGTCCAAGCTCTCCGTATTTACCATGTCCACTTGTCCATACAGCATTCTCTGTTGCAAATACCGAAAATTCCCATCCAGCAGCAATTGCTGTCCAACATTGCCCCTGTGCTACCTGTGCAAAACCCTCCCATTTTCCTACATTGTTTCCGCATTGCCCTAGCGTATTATCGCCTGCTGCAAACAAACAGCCAGTAGAATCAAGCATCAATGTATGATTGCCACCAGCTGAAAGAAACATCGGACATATCCCATCTAGCATCACCTGTGCCAAATGATAAACATCTACACCGCTTGGCAAACCTAGCTGACCCTGTCCATTTGCACCCCGTGCAAAAAGTATCTTATTACACATCCCAAGTCTGCACAGTTTAATTAATACTTAAAAACAAGTAAAAAACAAGTCCAGAAAAGATCTTATGCAAATGTAATGCAAAACCAGAGTAAAAGCAAAAAAAAACTGATACAAATATGCAAATTCAAAATAAATTCAAAATAAATCCAAAAAAAGTACAATGTAAATCCAGAAAAAAAGAACAAGTAAGCAAATCTAGAACAGAAATAGAGGAAATTTAGGACAAATAAGCAAATCTCAGGAAACCCAAAACAATCAAGTAAATCCAAATGAGTAAATAAATCCAAGAAAAACAAGCAAATGAAAGAAATGCGGTGCAATTTCTGTCAAAATGCAAGAAAAACAACCGATTCAGAGAAAATATTGAACAAATAAGCAAGCACCCACAGAATCCAAACTAAAAACTAAGTAACAAAGTAAATCCAAGAAAATTTAGAAAAATTTAGAGCAACTAATTAAATACAATGCTGTTCCAAATACTCTTTAAATCCAGATCTAAAAAAGCCCATAAAAAGCCCAAAAAATGCCCAAAAACATCCAAAAAAAGCCCTAACTACCTTATTTTGCACTCTCTATTCAAAAATATCCTATATGTTTCTATCTGCTCGCTTATATACTCTCTTTACCACTAAATATATTAATCTTTTTATTTCTCCGGTTTCGTTACGGTTCATCGAATATACTACCTATCGAGCCCGCTGCTATTCTGTATACTGCGTATACACTGTATATAGAAAAATATATTAAAAATATTGATCCAGATCACTCAGAGAGCATATTTGAGCGCCAACTTGACCATCAACAGTGGCTGTACAGATGGGTTTGAAAGAAATAACTATATTAACTGTACTGATAAGACTTAGGCGGTGTTTTTGGCAAGCTTTTGTCGCATTTATGGGGGCAAAAAGAGATCCGAGTATTGATTCTAGGATTAGATGGAGGTGTGTGGTATTTAAAGGAAAAATAGAAGAATAACAGCATATATAGCAGGAAAAACAACGATTCTGTACAAAATGCAGGTAATAAGTTGATATATACATAATATATGCGCTGAAAAATAGGTGGGAGAAGTTATTACAACGGTGCCGAGTAAGCCGCAAGCAGAGTGAAATGGTACTAACAAAACAGCAATCGGGTTTAATATGGAGACAGTTCAGTACAAAAATATTAAATTTAATGTGTGGGTATGAAAAAACAATACAGATGCACGGTATACACAGTGTATGCATTATATATACGTTATGTATGCATTATATATACAATATATATACGTTATATATGTGTTGTATATGTGTTATATACTTTGTATATACAGTATACATATGCCGTATATACGTTATATATGCATTGTATATACATTATATATGCATTATATATGCGTAGTATATGCGTGCTATATGCATGCTATATGCAGACTAACAAAGATAGGATCTCGGAGGACAAACATCAATTCGGCCGTAAGCATCTTTATACATATACAGTAGCTTATACGTGCAGTTATTGGCGCTGTTATTATACAGGGACACAAGCAATTATCTATGTGATTGATTCGACAGATATACATCGCCTTTCAGCGACGGCAAAAGAGCTTCAAGCAATTATGCAGGAAAAGGAGCTTATGGATACAGATTTACTAGTTTTTGCAAACAAACAGGACGCACCAAATGCATTGAATGCATCAGAAATATCGGAAAAACTTGGGCTTACGGAGATGCGTAATAAAAACTGGACAGTTATATCGACAAGTGCGATTACGGGAGAAGTGGGTATAAGGGAAAATGAAAAATAAAACTAAACATATCAGGGGCTTGCAGAAGGACTAGATTGGCTTGTTAATTCAATCAAAAGTCAAACCAATACAATGTAGTATATTATTAGTTTGAGACAGCATGATTATTACAGATATATTTGGTTTTTCCGACATCGATATTAACGAGTCCAGAAATATAGTTGAACAGTTTTATAAGCCCATAAATAGTCGATTCAAGTATTAGAGCGTCTTTATATGGTTTTATATGGTTTTCAGGGGCGTATCCATCACCGATGGATATTGAATTCAAAGTAAAATAATGGACTATTTTTATTTATTAATATATCTATTAATAACCTGATCGACGATATGAAAAAAGCTAGATTTAAATTTTATATTAAATAACCGGTTTATATATATAATATCCAAATATCATAAAATGGTAATATCGACGCTAAAAACAATGTATGCACAATATATGGGTCTGTATTTCTGTATTCAAGAATAAAATTCCTTTAATTTTTTGGACAACTGTGTCCATTTTTTGACCATCCATACACTGATTCTGTCGTACGCTGCAGTCGGCGTATCAATTGCCGGCCGTATATCTAAATAAAATACAGGTTCGCCTGATGGCTCGGGAGGAGCATCATAATAATCAATAACGTATCGAACAATCTTCCCGTCCCGAGAAATGTACCAATCGTGTGTATCAAAAGGTAAATCACATCTATTTTGGTTAAATATAACTTTGCGTTTTTTTCAATATAAAACTACCCAAATTTTGAAGGATAAATTTTCCCAATGTAATATAGCATACGTGATTTAAGTGTAGGATTCGATGCTCTTCCTTTAAAGTGAGAGAGCTTGGGATTAGAACATCCACGCCGTTCTTCCCATTTTTTTATCTCATTCCAAGCACTTTCATTCTATCTACTATAAAAACACTTGTAATACTGAGATAAAGTTACCAAAAAGTTGTGTATTTCTACCATTGACTCAACTGCATCCTCTGGTACATCTTGATGACCTTTTTGAACCATTGCATGATACATTTGTTGTGGAGAAGGATATTCCCAGTTTTCATTGGTATTGTGTCTAGGAATCGAAGAAATTGTACGTTTTGTAGGAAGAGCTATTTTCTGACCATGTGCAATTGTTTGAGGCAAATTTTTCGGCATTCTGTTCAACATATTGATCTTATCTTTTTCTGGTTCATAGGGACATGTACTTCTATTTTCAGAGCTAATAACAGGACATTTTTCATCATATTCTTTACTAGGAAACGAATTATTGATTAAATCATTCGAATTCTGTGTATTTTGTTGATTTTCTGCCCAGAAAAACCCCATCCTTTATCAATTGGTGTGTATCTATTTTCCTTTAGATCAGCGTCGTTGACGATCTTATTCGATCACATAGATATTCAAATTATTTAATTACTTAAGGAAAAATAGTACAAAAAACACATATATAGAAGATTTTAATGTGTTTGGCTTTTATATAGTTTAATATTTTTATAATTATACAATTTCTGTTTTTTTAGATAATGAATATAAAAAACGTAAAATATTATACTTCCAAAACATTTAAGTCATCTTTTCTATACAAAATAAGACAAAAATAAACAATATTTTTGTTCATATACATTTGGTTCAAACAATTAAAAATACATTTTTTTAAAATAAAAATAAAATTAACAAAAAAGCAATCAATTTTTTAAAAATCAATATTTGTAGGTAATATATAGACTGAAAAATATACATTTTATTGCATGAAAACCAAACATACAAAATTTGTTTTAAATAGTTTGTTTTAACAGAGTTGCAAATCAATTTAAACTACTTAACAAATTAAAACAATAATTCATCTATAAAAATCGTATTTTAAATATTTATAAGAAATTAAATCATGGAAACTATAAACAATCTATTTCATGTACAAAATTAATAATACTTTTATAGTATTTTCATCTAAGATCTTTTAAAAACAAGATACGGACCGTAATACAGTTAACTCGGGACACTCTAAGAATGAAATCTACATTTAAACAAAAATAACAAAGAATAACATAAATCAGATTATTTTATATCAAAAACCTATTATTTTTGATATGGATTATAATTTATAACTAAATAGCAAAAAAGAATTATCTAATTTTTATAAATCAGTGATCAATAGTACTATTATTTTATATGTTTAGTGCAAGTAAATTTTTGGTATATCAAATGATATAAAGGAAAGAGAAGGAAAATTGAAAGTATATATTTTGTCTTTTCATATGCAAGAGAGTATAAAAACTGAAAAAGAACCAAAAGACTATCAAGAAAAAACAAATAAACGAAGTGCAGAAGAAGAATTAAAAAAAAATTTAAAAAAACGAAGAACTAGTCGTGCAACTAAAAGAAGAAGATCTAGAAGGAAAAAACCATTAGTTGAAGAAGAAGACAAAGAAGGTTCAATGAGCCGTATCTTTGTAGCAGCAAAAAATGGTCTTAATTGTTTGAATCATTCTACAAAATGGGCACATATTAGAAATACTTCTCAAACAGCTGTTGGAAGGAAAGTAATAAAGTCATATAGTAGTCCTAAAGATATTAATGTATCGTTAAAAAAAGAAAAAAGATCAGCTAAAGAACATGATTTTGATCATAAATTATTAAAAAAAACAGATTATCGAAAAAAAAACCACCTAGAGTCAAATTTTGTACTTTATAATAATGAATATATTCGGAAGAGTATGTCTTTCCCATCTAAAGAAGAATTAAATAAATTTGGAATATCTTGTGACATTTTTAGTGATCCAGAAATGTTTTTGAATAAAGTTATGAATGTTAAAGCAAAGTTAGTGATTACACCAAGTAATTTACAAGCAAATTCTAATTATTTTTACTTCGCACTTTGTAAAGCAAGAATAGGTGAAAAAATTTATGTAGGTAAAGGGCATGGTGAGACTAATACAGAAGCATGTCAAAATGCGTATCTTTATCTTATTTCAGAAATTTATAAGAAGGATTTATTATTTGATATAATTGAAGAATATCAAATTGGAAATTATGACAGTCATCTAATTAGTCAAGAATCTAGCTCTAAGTTGGATGTTTTAAATTATGCATGTCGTTGGTTAGCTTTGCCAAAGTTTGATACATCTACTTCATACACAAAAATTAAAAAAAAAAAACTTTATACAGTGAAAATATATACAGATGAACCTAACTTAATTGGTATAGGAAAGTCATATGAATATAAAGTTGCAGAAATTCTTGCATGTATTAACTTCAAAAAAATGGCAGAAGAACATCATTCAAAAAATAGCAAAGGCCTTCTTTTAGTTAAAGACTGGAGAAATTTAAATACATCTAATGCTAAACAATTTATCGATTTTTTTGGATTTAAGAAAAAAACAGGAAAAATTGAATGTGTTTTCAAAATAAAAAATTCATTTTGGATTGCTTCAATGAAATCAGGTGAAAAAATTATAGCGATATCTCCACAAATGTATAAGTAAGTTTTTTTTTTTTATATAAAGCATTTTATAAAAAAATGTAGTAAAAAAGATGCAGAAAACGCATGCTTTCTTGTTTACGCACTTGATATTTGTAAAAAAATGCCTTATTTGTTTACAGAATTTATTGAAGAACTTAAAAAGGGAAATGGAGAATTTTTACGACCATTAGCGCCTATTTCTGCTAATATATCTGAAAAATCCTTAAGAATTATGGATGAAACTATTAGCCAGATAAAAAAAATTCAAAAATCCGAAGTCTCGAAAGACATATATTTTCAAAAAAAAGATAACTTTAATTATTTACCTTTCAAACCATCTCCAGAATTTCTAAGTCAACGTTCTGAAATTTTATTGAAAAATTTAGAAAATTTTAAAAAAAATGAATCATTAAAAGATTTATTTAAAAAAAGACAAGAACTTCCTATCTATCAGTATAAAGATGAGTTGTTAACACTTATAAAAGAAAATCCTGTTTGTATAGTAATAGGTGCTACAGGAAGTGGCAAAACTACTCAAGTATTAAATAATTATTCATACTATACCTTTTAACATAAAAATAGCTTCCTCAATTTATTTTCGAAGACGCAATTCTCAATAATAGTGGCGCCAGATGCAATATATTATGTACTCAGCCCCGCAGAATAGCTGCAATTTCTGTTGCCCAACGTGTATGTTTTGAAAGAAATGAAAAATTACGAGAATCTGTTGGATACCAAGTAAGATTTGACAGCAAACCTGCAAAACCTATTGGTAGTATAAATTATTGTACCACAGGTATCCTTTTAAAACAACTTCAGGATTCATCATCTTCAATACTTGAAGGAATAAGTCATATTATTGTAGATGAAGTCCATGAAAGAAATATTCAAATAGATTTTTTACTTGTTATTTTAAAACGAATTATCAAAGAAAGAAAATCTCTTGGACTTCCACCAATCAAAATTGTTTTAATGAGCGCAACAATAAATCCAACACTATTTTGTAAATATTTTGGAGACGAATTCCCAAATGGTCAAGCACCTTCGATAACTATACCTGGTCGCAGCTTTCCAGTATCTTCATATTTTTTAGAAGAAATATATGAGAATTTAAAAAATACATTTTCAAGAAAAGAGGCACCAATACTTTTTGATAAAGACACGAATTTATATATTGAAAATGAAAAAGCATTTTCTTCTGATTCTTATAAAGAAAAAGAGAAGACTATAAAAGATGAACATAATAGTGATTATAATTCTTCTATAGATTGGTCTTCAAAGAATTATTCAAGTCAGAATCATGGATTATTATCTATAAACGAAAAAGAAATTAATATTTCAGATGGTCTTATTGCTACTACAATTTCTTATATTATAAAAACATCTAATGATGGATCTATTCTAGTATTTCTTCCAGGATATTCTGAAATAAGCTCTCTAAACAAAGTTTTAATATCAGGAAAAGCAGGTGTTGATTTTACAGATAAATCTAAATATCGTATTTACATGCTTCATTCAGCAATTCCATATATGCAAAATGATGTTTTTGAAAAATTAGAACCTGGAATAAGAAAAATAATTCTTGCCACTAATATTGCAGAAACATCTATTACTATTCCCGACGTTGTATACGTAGTTGATACATGCAAGCATCGAGAAAAAATATATGACCAAACTAAACGTATTACTAGTCTTCTTTCTACATGGATTAGTCAATCCAATTCAAAACAAAGAGCAGGAAGAGCAGGAAGAGTAAGAAATGGGTACTATTATGCTTTAATATCTAAAAATCGGCACTCTGCTTTAGCAGCCGCATCATTACCTGAGATTCTTAGATCAGACTTGCAAGAAATCTGTTTGCAAATAAAAGCAATAGGAGTGAAAGATTCAATATCGAAAATTTTATCTGAAACAATTGAAGTTCCTTCAAAAGAAGCTGTAGAATATGGCCTTAAAAGACTTCATTCTTTAAATGCTTTGGATGAGAATGAAAATTTAACACCCTTAGGTAATGTTTTGGCTACTTTGTAAGTCATCCTTAAAAATAAAAAAATATTAATTAATTACATTAAGACCTGTCGAGCCATCTCTCGGAAAAATGTGCTTAATGGGGTTTGTTTAAATCTTTGAATATTATCTAAAAATAACAAATTATAGTGCAATTTTTAAATGTTTAGATCCTATTCTTATTCTTGCTGCTAGTACAACTGTAAGAAATGTTTTCTTGCAACCTATTGAACTTCAAAAAGAATCTCGTGAGGCTCGTATTAGGTTAAGTATGGATTATAAAAGTGACCATATAACTATTATTAATTGTTTTCGAAAATGGCGTTTAATCCGTAATACAGAAGGTAACGCATCAGCATCAATTTTTATTGAAAGGAATTTTTTACATAGAAATACTCTTCAAACTATTGAAAATATAGCTGAACAAATCTTACAAATTTTAATTGATTATAAAATTGTTCCTAATATCAAAAATGAAAAATTATCTCATGAACTGGGCGATGAAGAATCAAATAAATATTCAGATTGTATTCCTCTTATAAAATCATTAATATGTGCAGGGTTTTATCCAAATATAGCTGCTATAACAAATAAGCGATTACTTAGAACTTCTAACGATAGTTTAGTTATGTTGCATCCAACAACTATTAACTTTCCAAGAAGTAGCAATAGAAATCTTTATGGGCCTCCTATATCAGAAGATATCTTTCCTCCAGGTACCCTTTATGTCTTTAGCTCCAAATCAAAAACAGATTTTTCGAATACTTTAACATTGAAGGATACTACTCTTTTAAATCCTTTGTCAGCATTGTTGTTTGGAGGAAAACTGTCATGTAATCACAATATAATTAAAGTAGATGATTGGCTACCATTTTATATTGGAAGTACTCAAAGCTCTATTATTCAGGAATTTAATGAATGCATTAACAAAGTATTTTGAAATTTTTCAATAATTAGACGAATAATTTTGCTAGGTTTTAGTACAAATTTTTAACAAACTTTGCACACAATCTTATCACAACCAAACTGCATATAGTATTTTGAACGAAAATCCAATTCGTGATATCTTAGTCAAAGGTTTAGCAGATGCATTGTACTATGATGTATGACTTTATCATCTGTCACTCATCATAACTTTAGAGAATTATGTATATTAAAAAAAGACACTATTCAGTGCAGAAATACAACAAACATACTAATCTTCAAAAGTAGTTAATCATTCATTATAAAATAGCCAGCAAAATAAATATACATCAAATAAAAACACATTATCGGAGACAAAAAGGATATTTAACATGTCATTTATTTTTTTTAACAATTTACTACAGACTACAGTAGCACAATATTATTACTACCTTAATTCTCCTTAATATAAACCGTAAGAACATGGCCTTTGCAAAATTAACTTAAAAAAAAAAACAAAAATATAACAAAACCATCTGCAATTGCATGATTTAGCTTTTCAACTGCTGTATTTGCCTCTGACCGAAGAGAAAACGTCACTTCTGCTTGAAGTGGCTTTCCATGATTCATTTTGTAAATAAAACACTTTTGTATATGGCCTAATGACGCAAGAGAAGTCTATTGTATCAAAAAATGTATAAACACAGATCAAAAATACTTTAACATCTTCAGCAGTAGTTCCCTCTGCTAGATTGCTTACAATCACCGTTGTTGCACCTGATGCACCTTTAATTGTCCATGAAGATTTCCCTTGTGCAGTGCCTTTTATCGTTGTCTGTGGTTGTACGCCCTGCATACGCATGTATAATGGATTGTTTAAAAGCTCTTTCTCTGGCTGTGTATTCTTTATACCCATTAGCCTACAAAATAAAGGATTTGAAGCCAATTTTTTCTGTTTTTCTTCACTTAATGTTGTAAACTCATTTTTTTGATTAAAAAGATCATGAGACCATTGTTTATGAATATCTAAAGAACGCTGAAGAGGATAAATACGTAATAAATACATAAAATGTATTTTATACTTTTCTTTTGTGTGAAAAACCCGATTTTTTTGTGTAATGAAGGTTTGATTTTTCAGAATCAGCATATCTTAAAGATCCACCACGTACACGATCTAAAACCAAATTTAATAAGATATTTAAAAGAACTTTTTAAGTTGCACGACCTTTCATCAACAAACAAAACTTAATATTAAGCTATTTGACAAGATACAAGGTTTTTTTAAGAAAGCGATTTATGAAAAATCTTAATTTAAAATATAAGACAATATTTTTCTTTAATATCAATTCTTAAGTACTGATGTATTGATTTTAACAATGTACAATGACGTCAATGATTACATATAAATACTATTTTGAATATCATGCAACGGGTGATTCTTCAGAATCAGCAAATTTCTCTAGTGCAGTTTCATATTTTTCGGAGTCAACAAAATGCTCTTTAGAGGCAGTTTCTTCATCCGAATCAATGTTTTGAATCACTTCTTTTGAATCTGTAATAAACGTGGTCTGCATTGTTACGTTTTCTTTTGAATCAACTAAAATATCTTCTTTAGAATCGACAAAGTTATGCTTTGATAAATCTGACAATGACGTGTTATGTGTAGAATTTTTTACATTAAAACCAGCTTCTTGGGAACCGGTATACTGACTGTTTTGCAGAACATATTCGGTTTTCGGTAAAAGTACACTAAAATCAAGCAATTAGATTATGAAATTTCGAAATAGATTCATACATATTTTGAGGAGATTTTTGTTCTGATGTTGTAGCATTAGAAGTTGCAGATGCTTGCGATGAATAACTTAATTCTTTCTGAAGTTCGTGTGGTTCAAATGCAAATTTTTTACTCTCACTTAAACTTCTTAAAGATGAAAGCTGACCACCTGGTCCATATTGTTTTTGACTGGATGTTCTAATCTGTCCTAATCGCGATAAATCACCCGCTTTACTGTCTGTAGAACCAAAATTCTTCGAATTTTGCCAATCAGGGATCCCGAATAACGATATATTAGAACGCCCAGTTTTATCTGCTCGTCCAAAATCTAACCTTGACCCACGATTTTGATTTACAAGTCGTGTAGCTTCTGCTTCCGCTTTCTCTTTAGCTATCTAATTTTAATTAATAATGCTACAGATACGAAAAAACCACGTTTACATCTTCATGAATTTCTGCAATCGTTTTTGGGCCTTTATCAGCATTTTTAGATTTCCATCCTGTTTTTCTTAAGTCCAAAATATCCTATAATTATATTAAAAAAATAACCCAAAAATCCATAAAACCTACCATAACCATAAATTTAATTCGATTAGAAAGATTCGACGTTTTAACAATCTTATCCATACGTTCAATATATACATTCATATGCAAATGACCTTTTTCAGTACTTTCCAAATCTTTACCAATAGTAGCCAAAAGTTTACATAAACTCTCGATTTCCTCTTCATCAGGATCGACAACATTAGCAAGAAGTTTTTTTATACATTCATGCATAATTCTTTCAGTTAACATATTCAATTTAAAAAGTTCACCAATGAATTTAATAAGACCTAATCCTCTACGCTTTGCTGCAACAAGAACATAATACTCATCAGAAAGCATTTCAGCTTCCTGGGAATTACTGGGGTCACCATTTGGCTTAGAAGGAAGATTAGCCTTCCATCCACGTTCAAAATTTTCTTGACATCTGTTGAGAAGATATTTTCTAAAAAGAATACCTCCGGTAATTGGTCTACCATTCTTATCTAATTGCAGTTTCTCATCCCGAATCTCCGGACTCGTTGTTTCCATCATCTTCCTACAAAATCTAGCGTACATACTTGAAAAATTTGCTTCATCAGTAGCCTTTTCAAAAGTAAGTTGAATAATTTGTCGTAACGTTCGTCCGTCTGTTTCATTTTTTGATTGAGAAGCAATCTCCAAAATCTGATCCGTGATTCGATCAAAATTATCAAGAGTAAGCTTATTAAGAGCCGCTTTAACTTTCCGTTGAACCATTTCGGGATCCATATGCTCTCCTGGCTGAACCGTTTGAGATTTCAATTTCGGCTGCCATCGATTCGCAGACATTGTTAAAGGAACCACATGATCGGTAAATGTATTTGCTCCAGTCTTTTGATCATATTTATCACCTTTAGATTCTGATTGTGAAAGCCCAGTTCCACGACGACTTCCTCCTTTTCTAGATGACGCCTTGGGCGTGACAGGGCTTCCTGACCCACTCATAGGGAATGAAGACGAAACCGAATTATTAGACCCAGTAAAAGAAAACCTAGAAACAACAGGACTCCCGGAATCACTCAAAGCAACTCCAGATGATGATATGGACTTGTTAGACATGGATTTCATATTAGGCCCCGTTAAATCATCCATATTCGATAACAAAGCATCAGGATTCTGTTGCATCTGAGAACTAACATACTGACAATGCTGATTCGATGATGATTTGCTTAAAGACGCTTTACTTAACCCAAAAGTACCTATAGGAATAGATGTCATCGAAACACCAATGCTTCGAGATATTGATCTTGAACTTAATCCACCAAGGCTATTCTTAGAAGCCTTTTTATCATCCGTCCCATCACCAATCGCATCTCTTATACGCTCGTCCCAATTATGATCAGGTTTATCTTTAAAAACTTTTTGAAACTGTAATAAAAAATCCTCATTATATCTAAATTTCCCAGGTAATGAATTTACATTCAAAGATTTATCCGGAGGTTTAAATTTTTCAGGATATACAATAGTCGTAAGATCTGTAATAAACTCGGCATTCTTAAGAGAATTAGTAGAAACGGAAATCGCACGTGCATCATTTCTAGATGTCTTGGAAAGATCAAGAGGCGCGGGTAACGTTTTTTGTTTTGTTTTTTCTGTAGGTAATAGCGGTGATTTCTTCATTATAGAATTTTGATCCTGAGACGACTTATTTTGAGATTTAATAGCATTATCGCCATGAGATTGATCGAAATCTTGACTGTTTAAAGTATTATCTACTTTATCATGTGTAGATTTTAACTCTTTATCTTTTGCAAAATTTAATTTGAGATCATAAAAAGCAGGTTTTTCAGTAATATTTTCAGTAGTATTTTTTTCCAAATCATCCGTAATATTTTCTACAATATTTTGTGTCACATTTTCTTCTAAAATATCATTCGTAATACTTTTTTCCGTAATATCTTCTATATCATTATTTTCTACAATACCTTTTGTGGTATCATTTTTTCCAATATTTTCCGAAATATTTTCTAAAATATCTTCTTGAGACATATCTTTTTCCATAACGTCTTTCCCCAAGATATCATTTTCCTCGGGTAATTGTGTTTCTTCATACACAGAACAGTATTCAGATACGCTCTCTTCTTTCCCCTCGGTCGTTATAATACTATCACTATTTTTATCAAGCATTTCAACAAATTCATCTTTCTTTTCAATTATTTCAATCGTATCACTTTTCTCCTGGTCAGTATTCACAGCACCATCTTCTTTCTCAATTTTTTCAAGTATATCATCGTTTTCTCTGCTCCCTAGTTCAACCGTTTTTTCTTCAAAAACATTTTTATCTTTTTCCTTAGCTACTGCGTTCGATTCGCAATTAAAATCAGGCTGTACCACTTGTAATGTTTCTTCTACTCCCGAAACAAAAAGATTCTCTTCTTGAATATTATTAGAATCCTCCATACTCTCAGAACTCTTAGTATTCTCAGTACTCTTAGCACTTTCAGTACCCTCAGTACCCTCAGTACCCTTAACATCCTTAGCAGTCTCAGCACCTTCAGCATTCTCAGTGCTATATTTTTTCTCCTTGACACATTTCTCTTCATTTTGAGACTGTTTATCATCTTCTTGAATCATTTTTTCAGATACGATCAAAGTTGCCGAATCTTGTTTTTGCTCCTGAGACGCAGATAAAACATGTGTATTTTTAGAAGGCTCATCCAATGCCAAAGATGCTACAACATCTTTCGTATCAAGTGCAGATTGTGTTGGAGAAATCGAAATCTCCATATTCGTTTTGGGATTCACTATTTTAACAGCCGCGTTAACCCGTTTCTGCGGTCGTACAACATTCGAAGCAGGCGTTTCATCTGTAGGCGCTTGAGAAGACCATGCATTCGTGTCTACAAGCGTTGACGTCCCCAACCCCGAAGCAGTTGGATAATCCGTCGCTGAAGATACACTTTTTGCCATCTGTGCTGATTGGGAAGAATAAGATGCTGTCTGTTGAAACGGCTGTCCCGGATAAGGGTACAGCATACCAGTATACGACCCCATCGGCATCATAAACGAATGAGACGAAATCCCGTACATAGGTTGATAAAAACCCCCTTGATCGTATCCACTTTGATAAAACTGAATGCTGTTAACATCTCCATTACCTTTCTATCCATTGAATACATACGTAATGCTGGTTCATCGATTGCCAAGGCTGTGATGGCACCACTGGCGGTGAAGATACCGTATTAAACGTATGCCCGCCCGTATTCGACACCCCACTAAGACTCCTTTGTGTGTATCCGGAATGTCCTGCGTGTGGAGAAGGATATGCTGCTACTCCCGTTGCTACTCCCGGTGTATTATACGCATTCCCCGAATAATTTTGCGGTACTGCAATCCATCAGCATCTGGTATACAACAAACTCGGCTGCACAGAAAATATGATGCGCAAAGACAAAAAAACACATTTCAAACACCATCCCAAGACCCGTAAAACACTAATCAAACACTATACACACCCGCCACACCGTCTAAACGCCAACTAACCCCTTGACATGTATCAAACCTCCGATCTACTGCAATTGCGCTACAACTGTGCCATAACTATGCCAGACTCAATAATTACCAAAAAAATAAGGCGATGTATGGTATGCATAGGGCGGATAAACCGTCTGATTCTGGTGACACGGAGATAATGACGAGCGACTCGAATGAATCGACGAATTACGCCGGTGATGGCTCGAAATCCCCGTCCCGCCCACCGTATACTCACTCCCCGCTGCCTGCCCCGTCTGCACACTCTGTGGCGGCGTCCCCACATGCTACACTGTTTAACCATCATTCCATCACCCACTCTGTTTAACCTCATTCGTAGCACACGCCAATGGCACTGACGCCCCTGTCTGCACCGGCTGTTGCACTGCTGGCCCTGTTGGCACTGCCGGGACCACTGGCACCGCTGATACCGCCGGCACCTCGATTCCCGGCATTCCTCCTGCTCCTCCTGCCAGTATTGCCCCCGGAGCTCCTACACGGTGCACAGAATGATGTGACCTCGTCTTGTACGCCCTGTTGGGGCTGCTTGATGACCTCTGTGCACGCCGTCCCCTCATAACCCCGAGAGATGCTCCAATAGGCGCTGCACTTGTATTGTTCCCCACTGAACCACCCGTACTGCCTGTTCCTGCTCCTGCTGCACTCATTGCTGCTCCTGCTGCTCCTGCCACTCCTATACAACCTGTTCTTGCCTCTGTTTCTGGTCCTATCTCGGCTTTTGTCTTAGCCACTGGGTCTGAAGCCCTGATCGGCTGTATCAACACTGGTGCTTGTCCTGTTTGCTGCACCGGCTGTGGCTCTGTATGAGCCACTGCTCTGGCATAGTTGAGAGGTCCTGAGTGCGCAAGCACGGCCTTTTTCATGGCCGTTAAAGCGCGTGCACTACGTGCGCCAGAGCCCACGTTAATTTCTCGACTGAAAAAATGACCGAAAAAAAAGAAACCTAACTGTGTGCCCCAAACCAAGCTACAGAACTGATACGTAGTAGATAAGCAAAAGAAAATACATATAGAAAACAGGTGTTTTGTTGCTGTTATATAGTATTGTCTATTGTCAGTCAGCGTTTTTATTAGTTTCGTAGTTGCTATCGATGGGGGTTAATGGTTTATATATTTAGTGGGTTTAGTGTAATAGTTGTAGTTTGTATGTGTAATAGTAGCAATTGTGCCCTGATGATTGTGTGTAATTATAGTTAATGAGAGTGCAATGACTGTGTGTAGTTGTATGTAATTATATGTAATTATATGTAATTATATGTAATATTGACTGAAGAAGAAAACGGTTCCTTTGATTGAAAGGAAGTGCCAGTGTTCCCTGTAGATCAGACATAACGTTTGTCTGAAAAAGAATCGTCCAGATCAAAAGAAAATAAAGAGGAAAGAATAGATGCAAGAATAGTGACCAGTGCAGCAATGGAAAAAAGAAGGGAAAACCAGTATTGAAGAAGATATGGGTCAAACGAGAGGCCGAGAGAGGCAACTAGCGCTTCTCTATAGAGATGTTGGTTTACCATGTGTTTTGATGAATTCGATACATACCCATACATGATTGGAAGCATTGGAGGAAGAAGCATTGCCGCCGACAGGCCATAGAACCCTGCAATTGACGCAAAAAATAGAATCGTTTGCTCCCCAGGGAGGATCCTTGGTGCATAGTACGACACCTTCTCGCGTTAGCTTCGTAAATACACAACTATACAGAGCCCCTCTGAGCAAATGTCTCGCTATGTTTTTTCCCTAGTCCCATGTCCTTCCCCCTCAGCCAGTCCTGCTCTATACCCATCCACCAGCATCGATACACTCCATGCCACCAATTCCCCTCAACTCTCCCCAACCCCCTTCAATACACTTCAATTCCACTCAATTCTAGTCAATTCCACCCAATTCCAGTCAATCCCACTCAATCCTGCCCAGCCATGCCCAACATTGCTCAAGGTCTCTGTCCTACCTTGTGAAAAATGTCTAAAATGCCATGTATAGATGCCAAGAGTATCCCTCCCGATCCCAAAAACGCAATTTGCTGTATCCATGCATCGCAGTTAAGATTTGGGTTCCACCGTGTCATATATCCCCCTAATCGTCCATGGATCGGGTCAAGCGACGACATCCTACACCCTCCCTCGACTCCCACAGCTCCTCTCATTTTCTCCTGACCTCCTCTTGCTCCTTCTTCGGCCCCCATGCCTGCTATTCCCGCTATTCCTTGTATTTTTCCTTTCTGTCCTCCCCATCCCACCCACAGAGCCACAAAATTCGTCACAATCCGATACCCACAATAAATCCCAAAAATATACCCTCCTGCACGTCTTGCCCATCCTATTATACCTTTATCCGCCTCTATCTCCCTCGTCTTCCGCTCCTGCGTCTCCAATTCTCCTTTCAGATACTCCTCGTGCCGCTCCAGCGCCACAAGCTCCTCCCAAAGCTGCTCCACTTCTGCTTCCCCGTCAGATCCCATTCTATCCTCCCCGTTCCACTGTATACCCACCCTTTTTCCTGTATTTTCTTCTCATCCACTCCATCCATCCCTGCATCCCTCCCCTCAGAGTCACGTGACCTCCCTACCACTGTCAGCGGGCCCCGGAAAGTATACAGTCTGTACGCCTCCAAGTCCCCGCCGCTGCGCCGCCGCGATTTCCTGCTGCTTCTGCCTGATCAACTCGCGATTCCCTGCCATATCCCGCTTTATCCGCCAGCTTTTGTGTATAATCTCCCCCATCCCTCTTCCACCCCGTCTCTGCCGTACAAACCACGTTTCGTGCACCGCTCTCCCTGCTCCAACCCCCGATAGCGTCCCCATAATCCCGACCCCAATATATCCCACATGCTTCAGCCAGCGCCCGATATATCCACTGTATCCATTGTATTCATTGTATCCGCTGTATCCGTTTCCCCTTTCTCCGCTCTTTCTACCCACACCCTCCAGCACCCTCTCAGCCCTCTCTGTTCTCTCTGCCATCCCCGCCGGCAGATACAACAGGTAGTCTTCCAGCTTCCAAAATACATACATATGTATCAAAAACACCCCCGTCGTCGCCAAAACACGCATATATCGCCCTATTTTCGTCAGCTCCCTCCATACCCCCGTGTCCACCCCCCCCCCCCCCCCCCCCCCCCCCCCCCCCCCCCCCCCCCCCCAGTCGCACTCTGCATACACTATACATGTGCACCGCATACACACCGCATACACCGCACATACACTGCTGCATATACTCGTTGGGCGCCCTTTATACAGCATATACACGCTGTATACGCTGCATACATTCTATGCAACACTGTACACGCGCTCTATGCGCATTGTATGCACTGCATACAATGCACCCAACTGCATCTCCCTTACCCTCTCTCCCTCCAAATACTCCGAAAGCCCCGTAGATCTGCATATATGGCAGCACCCCCACTATGAGCACCACCAACACCCCCACGATCACCCTCCATTCGTGTCCACGCGTCTCCCTCATTCTATGCACTCAATATCCGCTGTCTTTGCTGTATATTTCTTTCTACCTTGCTTCCCCACTCATTTCCCCCATGCACAGAGCAAACAGCGTTCCACACAGTCCCACTGTCACTGAAAATACGATACACGCTGTCCCTCCTTTTCTGCTTTGCTGCCACGTTTTCTGTCCTCCAAACACTGCTCCACATCCTCTTATATATGCTGCAACTGCTGCTGCTGCAAAGACCACAATATGCACTGCTACCACTCCCCACTGGCGCATGGCAGGCAGTTGCCATGGCAGCGCTCATACACGCGCTCCCGCCTCTCCCCGTCTGTATGGCGCGTGCAAAGAATACTGCACGTAAATCAGCCGGTCGCCCTTCCGATGCTCCACGCACAGGTCGTAAGCGTCCTGCAGGAAGCATTGAGCGTATGTATACAGCATATACATGTATACAGTGTATACATGTATATAGTGTAGAGAGTGGCTGACGGGGAAGCGGGGGACCCGGTTCCGCGGGCAAAAGGGCGGCGCTATCGGCCGGGAACAGTGGCATTGAAGGAGATCCGACGGTATCAGAAAAGCACGGATCTTCTGATCCGAAAACTGCCGTTTGCACGGGTTGTATGCGCGGTGTATGCGTGGTGTATGCGTGCTGATGGGGAAGGTCCGCGACATAGCAACCGACTATGTGGCGAGCTTCTCGACAGACTTTGGGCTGCGCTGGCAGTCGACGGCAATACTGTGCCTGCAGGAGGCGACAGAGGGTGAGTGTGGGGCGGGCAGCAAGGAAAGTAGTAATGGGCAGCGTTTCTGGTGCACCTGTTTGAGGACACGAATCTGTGTGCGATTCACGCAAAGCGTGTCACCATTATGCAGAAGGACATCCAGCTTGCGCGGCGGATCCGGGGAGGATGGGGCGGGCTGAGCTGAGTGGCAGCTGGTGGTGTTGCCGGGCAACGGTTACCCGGGTGACCAACAGGGTTTCCATGGATACTATTTCCATGGGTACCATTGCCCTGGTACCACTGCCCTGGAGAGAGTTGCCATGGTGACTGTTGCCCGGGCAGCCAACATGTGTAACCAGGGCAACGAGGGGTTGCCGAAGCAACAATGAAAGGTTGCCGTAGAGACTATTGCCATGGGAACTGTTTTCCGGGAGAGCGTTGCCCATGCGACCATTGCAGGGCAACGGTTGCCGGACGGTCAAGTTAGGGTTAGGTCAGGGCGAGTAGGGAGCGGCCGTGGTGCACGGAGATAGAAAAATACAAACATAGGGGAATAGAAAAAATACAGGAAAAGGCAGAGAAAAGACGGGGCTGAGCTGGGAAAGGCTCAGAGGAGGATGGGGGAGTGGCACAGTGTTTTTTGGGCGGTTGCAGAAGAGCTTTTTACAGAAGCACGGCGGATCCGGAGAATTTGCATGGGAGAAGAGGGATTCAAGGAATACAGGAAGCTGATTACAACGGGAATCGGATGTCTAGAGGCAGTACTGCAGGTAGGATTTGAGGGGAAGCTGGGAGGACGTGTAGAACTTATGTTTAGAGGGAGTCGATTCCAGTAAAAGTCGAAATAAGGACGAGATTACGGATGGCAGAGGTGATTTTTGAAGAAACAGACAATCTGGGAGAGGCAGAAGAGGTTCTAAGCAAAGGGGTATGGGAGAGCCCGTCAGGGTGTTTTAGAACGGTGTTTATAGAGATATTGTAGGTTATTTTAGCACAAAGAGTAAGTGAAATGAGGTGGGAATAACAAAATACGAGGTTTTTAGGAGGAAAGTGGGGAACTGAGGATGAAATTTGCGATGCAGCACTTGCTAGTACGTATTCTTATGGAAACATCGGGAAAAGCAGGGAAAATTATGATCAAAAAATGTATAGCAGAGGCGGAAGAGTAAGGCACCTTATTTTGAGGGGGATGTTTCTTATGCAGACAGACGGGAGGCCATCGATTGGGTCTATATTTTTTGTTTTTTGGAGTTTGATGTTTTATCAAGGGCAGAATGGCGAGATACAGAGCGTGGAGGACGGATGTCGATCCTGTCAAAGATTCAGCAAGTTTCTCGCAATCAGGGAGACCAAATGGTGTATATAGTTGCATGCCTTCTTGAAATTTACGTTAGGATTGAGCAAGAAGAGTATTATCTGGCAAGGCAGAGGCTAGATCATATATCAGAGATACAAGCGGGATTTAAGGATATTTCTACACTCAATTTGGTCAAAATGATCTTCAGTGTTTTCCTAAACATAATGCAAGGCTATAGAGAAGCAGCAGTGCATGAATTGAAGGATTTACACAGTGCTCTTGACGCACTTGCTCAATACGATATGGATCATTCACCTCAAAATGCTATTGAGGTAGTCTAGCGGATCTTTCGAGCAGTGAACTAACTCAATTCAGATATCATTGGGATCAGAGGGTTGTTCTAAGTTGGCGATCCATTGGTTCAATAGACAACAGCTTTTCGTTTACGGTCATCTTTTAGCCGGAATATGTTATCTTCCAGATTATACTTCTTCCAAAGCACAAGTTTTCCTAAACGAAGGATTGGAGATGTTAAAATGTAAGCACTTTGCTTATATACCGTATACATGTCAATTATTAACGAGATTTAAAGACAATCTTGTATATGATTCATTTTTATCGAATAATTTGCGCACAAATAGAAATTTGGATTGGTTTAGTATTACACGAGAATTATGTTTGATTTATTATTGTTTTGCATTAATGTTGAGATCCGATTTTGACAAAGCCTTTGAAGTTGGTATACCGTTTTCACTCTTCGTTTATTTATTCATTCGTTCAGTATATTCAAGATCTCGACAAGTATTCATCGTCTTTTAATAATAACACAAAAGCGTTGTACATGCTTTTAAAAGGGACATATGCACAATTTACTGGTCAGTTAGATATAGCATTAAAAGCATACGATTCGATACCTGCATCTATTCAAGCAATCTGTTTACTGGGGAATCTTAATTCAGCCCTTATTTTTCAAGGAAATAAATTACATGACAAGAGACGAGCACATGAAATTCTTAATCACATAAAGCCATTATGTCAATCGTCAAATTTTACTCAACTGCGATTTGCATGGGATTTAGTTAACGGTTCCATGGGAGATGATGTTCTTCATTCAAAGTATTATTTAATTTTCAAGTACTCTGAAAAATTAATCACTCTAGAAACTGTTTGTTATCCGTTGTTTCTACATTTGAAAAACACGCAAATAATCAACTACGAGTTATCGCTTCAATAGTTTTGTGTTATTATTTCATTATTCATTCTGAAACCGAACAAGCGGAAAAAATACTTATATCTGCGTATTTGCTTTCTAGAAATGCTGGAAGTAACCTTTGGGCTTTCATGAGTGGAGAACTATTGGAAGGTTTATACTTGATATTCACAATACTATAGCTAATGGGATTCAGAATTAATGAGAAAGAAAAACAGAAAAATAAAGGCAGAAAAACAATTGGGATTAAATTTAAAACATAAAGAATGCATTTTAGATTTGTTTAATCATGCTCATGTGATAACTATTGATTAATTATTGTAAATATTTTTTGATAAAAAAATTATAGCTTATCAAGCAGTTGTCTACTCATTCATATGTGTCTATCCTATACCTTTTTTGTATTGAAATTGCATTTAAAATTAATATTTACATAATATCATAAACATGTCCGCCTAATATAAATATTGTTAATTAAATTATTTTATAAAGCCTATAAAGCCTATAAAGCCCGATCGATTTATCTTGTATTACGTTTTTTCTGCTTAACTTTTGCTACTGCTTCTTCCTATAAATTTCAACATATGTTCTTCAGGAAACCATATGTATTACCCATTTTTTTTGTTTCTTATTTTTTTTATAGAGTTCTCTTGTTTCTCGTTTGGCTTGTTTTACCTGTTTAAGTGCCATTATGTCCTTCTAAATAGCTTTAATTCCTAGCAAAAACTGCCTTCTTAATACCATTCTTTCCCGCTTAATATTAGCTTCATCATCTAATTTCCGATTTACTTGCTCCAAAATAGACAATAAAGCAGCCTAAACAAATAAAACCATTACTAACATCTACAAAATTTGCACAGAATACTAAGTACTTTATCTTTAACAAATACTTTTCGAGGTTTTTGTACTTTTGCTGGAACAGATGTGTTTAATGAAGGAATATCTTTTTCTTTGACCAAAAGCTTACTTGTTTCAATAAAATGATAAAAAATATGTATAATAATAATAAAATACCTTAGATTTCTTTGAAAATGTTTTTTTTCGTTTAATATTAAGCATTTTAAGTTGATAAAAGATTGTAATCCTGCTGTGGTGCTTATCGTAAGATATTTAAGATATTGAAAAACAAATATATAAATGAAAACATGTATACCAAGTATTTTTTTCCAATTTTTTTCCATAAAATGAAAAAAGTGCTTCATTTAAACTTTTTTTGTATTTTATATTAACTATTTAATCTTACAATATACATAAAATACTAAATCAAATGATTAGATATACTTAGAAAAACTAATAGAAAATTATAGCAAAAAAATGAATAAGATTATATATATTTCTGTGTATATTTGAATTTAATTATGTCAGATTATACGATTGTTTTTAAGACGTTCCACTTAAATATTTTAAAAATTTAAAATTAATGGAAATTAATACAGGTTTTAGTTATAATATAATAGAAATATAATCTAATATTTGATAAGAATCGTTTAATCCTTTTTATGATGATTTAAATGAAAAAAATCCATCAAAAATAGCCATTGAACAACTTGAACAAGGTATTCTTAATTGAACCAGCTATTCTCTAAATAAATATTAATAATAGAGATTTTTTCTAATGATTTTTCAAAAGAAAGACTTTCAAATGCTATAAAACAGCTATCAGAAATCGCTGAAAAGGTTGGACTGGATCCTATATCAATCGATAAAGGTATTTCAATGATCTGTCGTAGCCATCATATTGGTCAAAGCAATGCAACTACAATCATCAATTTAATGATGCCATGTGAAAAAGTCAAGCAAAAAACAGCTATTAGAATATTAGGAAGTCTTGGCCATGGTAAAGGAAGAGCAAGTTTATTTATACAGGTTCATCATATAAATTTAATTTCAGACTTATGTAATAAATTTAAGAATATGCTTCTTAAATGGATTGTTATGGTTTATGATTATCTAGATGGGTATGATGAATTAAATCAGCTTTATGGCGTTATTTTTCATTATATTGGTTTTGTAACACTTAGGTTATCAGAATTAATCCTAGTGTTTAGTAATTCATGGTTTTAGGAAATATCTTTGTCATATTTTAATTCTTATAACACGCCGTAACAATGTAAAGGCATTTCGAATAGAAAAACTGTTTGTAATGCTTTCAATTATTATTTTTCTAATTATATTATAGTCTTGAAATTCAGCGTCAGGCTCCTAATGATCAAAGCATTTTTTCTCTATTGCAACTTTACAAGTCATATTATCCAGATATCATAGTAACCAAATTTTTAAAAGTTCATGATAAATTATTTGATGTGATCTTTTTTTAAATTTAAATTTGTATTAACAATTTATTAGCACCCAAATAAATCGTGGTTAGCAAAAGTTAATGCACTTCAAGAATCTTCATCTAGTAAAATGAAAAAGGATCATGACACATCACATTATGAAATTATGGGTAATTTTTATCGTGGTTTTAAAAGACAAAAATTCGGGAATTTTGTGATTCCTGAAATTCGAACATTTGGTTCAAAAAAGGTTTTTTCAAATCTTTTAAATATCTTGATTTATTTTATATCAGGAATCATATACTACAGAAGAAATACGGACTAAACAAGATCTTGTTGAACATATTGATGATATTGAATTTCCTGGTCAACTTGTATCTATTTTAGATAGCCCAATACTTCAAAATCTTTTAGTTTTGCGCTGTCCAGGTATAGAAAATATTTAATAACATATTATATAATATTAATTTATTAAATTAAATAGAATTTGCTATTGAACGTTTAAATTTTTGGTTTGAAGCTAAATTATCGTCAGATTTAAGGGAAAACAATAATGATGTATATATTAATGATATTTTACAACATTTAGAAAAATTTACATATTTCTTTAAGGTTTTTTTAATCATATTGCACAATTAACTAATATGTGAATAAGGAAACATTGTCATCTATAGATAATTTTTTAAATACATTATTGAAAACATGGGATGGTTTTAAATATCGGGAATCATTTTTTAATCTCTTAATACATATACCTATTAAATCAGAAAAAGGTCTTTTTATTTTTCTTTACAACATAATTTATAACTTAATAGATATTACAATTATGTTATCGCATCTTATAAAATTACAAAATTTAAATGATTTAAATTATTGTATAGACTTAATGAATTTTTTTTCTCGTCTAACTAGACAATGGGTTATAAAATATATAATATTAATCAATAAAGATGAGTACGAATAATTAAACGTGTACTATTAATCACAATATCTAATAATTCAAGGACTTATTGGAAACTTCCATCCAATAATAATATACCAAATAACCCTTTTGACTCTATTTTGTTTTTACTCGAAAATATAGATAATTTATGTATTAATATCCTTGAGGTATTTTTATAAAGTACATTAGACATTTATAATTTTTTCAGTGTCATAAAAATAATATACGTATTCATGATTCTATTCTTTCATTTTATGAGCTTTTGTCAGATTTAATTGTTCAAGAAAAACTACCAAATATTATATTACCATCATCTCATATTATCTATCAATGTTTTTTTTCAGGAAATGGAATGAGTTTATCAAGAACATGTGGATTAATAGTAGGATATAAAGCCGCTTTTGATTACCATGAAAAAAGTGAAATAAAATCTATATATCATCGCGATATTGTTGATTACTTTAATTCTTTTGTAATGGATTTCTGTAATTGTTTATGGAGAAACAGAGCATTTAATAAACAAGATAAAAATGCTCTTGGTTGTCAGCTATCTGAGTATACTATGTTCATAATGAAAAAAAGCTGATTTTTTCCAAGCGAAATTATTGCAACACTCAAATCCATGGCTGAAATGCAAGGGATTTTTTTTGGTTCTGTTTTTTCCATTACACATGGAACTGTATTTGCACGTTGGTCGGCAGAAACTTTAAGAGATCTAGAGAATGCATCTACCACCATCGTTAAAAAGCATGTAGGTCCTGTAAGCAATACATCTTTGAAACGATGGGCAGAGGTAATGGTAATATAAAGAAAGTTGCATATTCATATATTTTATAGGAAGGAGGATTACAAATCAGCTTAAATGACTTCAGAGTTCTTGTATTGAATAAACTTCAAGAAAAGCATTATACTGGAGTATATGATTTTTTGTATAGTTCCATGGCATCTTTGAAAGAACGTCGCTTATCATAAATTTATATTACATAGTATAGAAATATCAATCTTCTACTTTATCATATAACTCTTTGGTCTTTTTTATTAAAAATCAGATAAATTTCTCGGAAAATATCTTAATTAAAATTTATCCATACCAATAATAAGCAGCCTTAGCAGTAAGTTGTCGTAAATGTTCCGGAAAATATACATAGATACTTATAAGAACTAATACAGTGATACTTATGAAAATAAGGTCTAACATCATGTTAATTAGTTAACCAAATATATATTTTCACAACTTACTGACAATCATTTTTTCCGTGGTTGTTAACATATTTAATGCAAATGCTACTTCATATTGAAAATATTTTTTTCTAAGAAAACGTGCTAATCCAATTGGAATCATATATTCTTTGTCTGTGTATAATTTTTTTCTAATATATCTAAATACTTATAAATATAAAATAAGCAGATATTAAACCCAAATTAAAAACCATCAAAAAATAAAAAAATATTAATTAAATAGATTAGAAAACGTTGTTTGACTGATTAATCAGAAAGAATATAAACTTATAAACATATATTTAAATTTATTTTTATCATTTACTTTATTGTTCATATAATGTTGGATATTTAGTTATTTGCTACAAAAATATCGTTATAAAAGCTCGTTTAACTGATAATCAAATTAAACGAATTAACACTTAAAACAATAAGAATAATTTGATTTAAATTTGATTTATCCATTGATGAAGTAATTTTTAAGATTCTTTAAAGTATTTTTTAATTTTTATTTTTTTATAGTTCTAAATCAAAGTTTATAATTTCTTGATAAATAACAAATAGGATTTTTTTAAGATATAAGAAGCTAATATAGTTTTTTTTTTCAAAAATATTATATCTTATGAATATTTCGTTGGCAATTCTTGGATATATTATTTGAAGATATAAAAATGAATCCTAAAAATGAAGAAACTCAAGATAAAAAATGTGATTTGAAAATAGGTTTATTGGAAGATAATTTTGCAGAGAATTCTTTCTATATTTCTGAAGAGGAAAGTTTATCAGACAATAAGGCGGATAATATTTATGACTATCCTTCAAAAAGAGTTTGTTTGACAAATGACAATATACATGTCAAAAAATTCAAAGAATCCAAAGAATTAGCATGTCTTGAAGATATTCCATTTCCTAATGGTACAATTAAAATTACAGCTGTAAAAGGATATAAAGAAACAACATATGATATAACAATTGAGAATGTTTTTCAAAAAGTACTCATTATCCATTTTTAAAAAACATATATTAAATACTTCAATAGGATATTTTAAAAGCAGCTGTTTTATCTGCTTTTGTCATCGATCCAATATGGGTTCTTTCAAAAATTCAGCTATCTAAAACAATAGTTGTTTTTATTCATCATGCTAAATCAGATAAAGAGGTTTAGATTTTGATAACTCTTTCACAAAATTTAATTTTTATCCAAGAAACAAGCTATTAATGAGCTATATCTTTGCTTTCCAAATGTTTCTGCTATTTTTCCTTCTATGGAAGGCGCTAATTGCATGCATTGTAAATTACAGGTATTTTTTTTTCTAGGCTTATATTTTTTCTAAAAAAAAAAAACAAAAAGCTCTTATTTTATACTACATACTTACGTGTAGTCATTCCAAGTGTAATGTAATGTATTTAACGTAAAGTTTTAATAACAAAATTAGGCTAATTTAGTTGATTATGACTGGGGAGAAACTGGAGTAATGGAAAATGTATATTTTTATTTTTTCTAATACAACTAATAAAATAGAGTATGTATATTCATGATTTTCCTCGGAGAGAATCAGCATTTACAGAATTTTCTACAAATTTTGAAAGAGATTTGTTTCATTATTGTAAAGCTAAGAATTATCCTGACCATATTCTTAAGAAAATGCAATGTTATGATTTTAAAATGAGCAAAAATATCCATTTTGTTCATTCAATACCAGCAAGGGCATTGAATAGTGTTGATTTAAAAGACACAGGCTATTTATCTTTAGCTAGAGCAGTTCAAAAACTTGGGAAAGCTAGCAAAAATGATATAGAAATAAACATTATAGTTGTATTTAATATCTTATTTAAATTTTTTAATATTTAATAGACATCATCTTTAGGATTATTAAAATCAGCATTCATGACTAATATCTATCGTGCATTAAAAGGCGACCAAACAATTGCTTCTTATAATATGGATTTACAATCTTGGAAAACTTCTATAAAAGTACACTTTCCAAGCATAAATACTGTTTTGTCTAGTAATGGTGGAAAAGAATCAGCAGGCACAATATGCTTTCAAAAGCAATTTTGGGAAAATTTAGAATTTCCAAAAAGTATTTTATATGATATTAAAAGTGTGCATAAAGGTTGTCTTATGCATCATAAAGTAAATCTATTCTTTTATGCTTAATAAATTATATATTTACAAAAACATAGATTATTCTTGTAAGAAACAGTGTCCCATTACTAAATTTTTTTTATATAGGCTCTGCAAATCTTTCCGAATCTGCATGGTAAGTGTAAAATGTTATTGAATATATTCTTCTAATTTTAAAAATTACTTTAATTATTTATAATACATTTTTTACAAATAAAAATCATAATGACTATAGTTTTTATATATATTATTAAATATATGAAAAAAATACTAATTCTATCTTTAGGGGGACTTTAATACGCTCTAAAGCAAAAAAACCTATAATTTTATGTAGAAATTGGGAATCTGGTGTAGTCTTGTCATTAGATAATCATTGCTCTTATATAATCAAAGAAATTCTTTGTGAAACTAGTTTACTACCTAATTCAACACCATGGATCTTTCATTCATAATATATTGTTTATTTTTTAAGAAAAAAAGAAAATTTAATATCAAATTATTTACTAATATCTATATAATTTATTTTCTAAAATTTTATTAACAAGTATAGAATATATTCATTTATATTATTTTAATATTATATACTCATAGTACATCTTTGTAATTTTATAAAGCTTTAATACTGTATAATATGATATGGTTTATTAATCAATAAATTTATATAATATCCAAAAAGGTTTCAAAATTTTTTATTTTGTTATCATATTTTATCATATTTATAAAATATTTTGTTTAAAAATATATTTTTATTAAATATATTTCTGAATTATTTCAAGAAAAGTAGGTAAAAATAATCTTAATCATATACTTAAATTTGTTTACGATCGATTTTTACTTAAATTATTAAAATTATTTTTAGGAATATTGAATTTATTATGGACAAATACCTAAAAATATCATATTTAAGAAGTTTTACAATAAAAAAATGCTTTCTTGATTCTAAATATCTATTTCATTATAGTTCAAGGTAATATAAAGCATTAGTCGTAAAATATTCATTTCAGATCATGTAAATTAACCTATTTATACAGTAATTATCCTATAAAACCAGTATTAAGGATAGGAAAAACTTTTAAAACTCCATATATATCCATGTTTTGTCATTCATCTTTACCTAAAATTCGACATACGTATCCTACTTATATTACGTCAAAAAATCATAATATAAAAACTGTTTTAAAAAGCGCGATATATGAGAATATATATACAATTCCAAATTTTCTTACATTCTCTCGATTAATTTTTGCACCAGTAACAGGTTATTTTATTTTGCATCAACAAAATTTATATGCTATCATTCTTTTCATTTATGCAAGTCTATCTGATATGTTGGATGGATGGATCTCACGAAAATGGAATGCAAAAAGCATCTCAGGAACAATCCTTGATCCAATGGCCGATAAATTTTTTATCATCATATTAACACTTTGTCTCTCCATTCAACAACAAATTCCATGTGCAATATACTTATTTTATTTCTATGTGCTGACTATATGTAGTTTTTCTTTCTTCTGTTATAATCGGAAAAGATATAATTCTTGGATTATCCGCAATATATTATCGTTGGATTTCTCTTGATCCCCCTCGTACATTTATACGTTACTTTGATTTTTCAATACCAAGTGTTGAGATCAAACCTACATTAATTAGTAAAGTAAATTATTTACAGTATTAAGTTGTATATTTATCACTTTTAGGTAAATACCGCTCTACAACATTTACTTATTGGTACAACAATGGTTTGTCCTTTGATCCATTCGGAAATTATGCCTATTTTTCTTAATCCTCTTCAGTAAATTATTAATTTTATAATTTTTTACCTTACAAATATTTCAGATATCTTGTTTTTACAACAACTGTATGGTCAGGTTTATCATACATATATGTTAAAGACGCCGTTCGCATTTTAAACTACAAAAATAAAAAACAATAAGTTATACTCCACCTTTTCTGATACCACTTATGCTTAAATATATTCAATTGCTCCATATGATTGTCATTAATAACATTTTAAATGGATTTAGTACTCATTGTAAATGTATACCAAAAAAAACATTAAATTAATCCTATATAATAGTTATGTACATCATAGATCTTTCAAATATAAAAATCTTCGACTACTTGTCGAAGTTGTTCTATTTCTTTTGGTTTCCATACAGACACTTTCCCTTGCCATCTTGATTTACCGCCTCCTTTAACATTACTCACAACTTTCATTACTCTTTCTGACATTATTTCTACTTTTTTAGGATCCCCAATGATAATTAATTGACCGCTTTTTTGACTTTCTCCAGAACAAAAAACAACTACACCCTGAATATCTTTCCCAAGATTCCGAATTATTGCATTAAAATAATCATTATTACCGTTAGCTTTACAAACAAAAGATACACCTTTATGAATAATGTCATTTTTAATACGACTTGCTTCTAATTCACCAGCTTCAGATATCCAATACCGCTCTGACTTTTGCAAATTCTTCATATTCTGACTAAATAAATCTATTTTTTCTTCAATTTCTTCCGGTTTACATGAAAAAAAAGCAGACAACGTTTTAATTTGATAAAAAGATTTTTTAAACAATTTAATAGCACGTTCCCCTACGACAAAATGTAATCGTACATTTGTTGACCGTATAGATGTAGTATGAAGAAGAACCAAAGTGTTTAAGTAAGCAGTATTAGGAACGTGTGTTCCACAACATCTAAAATATTAGAAAAAGAATGTGATTAACGTATTCTCTACGGATTTTTGTCCAAGTCTCCAATAGAAATAACTCGTATAATCCCTTTTTCCGCGTCATAATCATTAGGAAGCGTTTTAGGTGTTTCCATTGTATTTTCAACTGTAACAAGCATATTTTCAGCAATTACTTGATTACATCTAGCCTCCACTTGCTCAAGCTCGTCAGATGTTGGTTTTCGAGGAAGCTCAATATATGAAATATCAGGACCGAGAAACCTAATTTATATTATATAAGCGAAAACATTCCTTACTTCTTTCAAGGAGAACTACCATGAAAGTGTAGGTATTCTATATGGTTCATGTTCCAAAATAGCAGATAATAAATGTTGTCCTGTATGTTGTTGCATATGATCTTTTCTGTATATCATAAATAAATTACATTAAATGAGCCTAAAACTACCGCCGATCCCAGTCAAGAGTAATTATAACCCGTTTTCCCTTCTGAATCGGCGATTGGCAAAGATGGACCGCATCAAGTCCTCTTCGGAAAACATACAGCACACGAACAACTGTTGTTTGATCTATAGGCATTATTGTTCCTAAATCCGACGGTTGGCCTCCTCCTTCAGGAAACAATATTGTATCTTCTAATTCAATTTCCCACAAATCACTACTCTTCTGACAATCATACGTTTTAGGCAAATTCTCTGCCAACCTACATTCAACCACTTGTGTTTCAAAGCTCCTGAGCATTACATTTTTCTGACATGCAAGATCCCCAACAATAGCTTGTTGTTTTAGTAAAACATAATGTGAAAAAAATAATTACTTTTAGTCGTTTGTTGAGCCCTCATTACTGCAAAATTTACTAGACTTTTACGACATCAAAAAACATGCAATTATAAAAAAACTTCCAAAAATCTAATCTTATCGTACAAAACTCTTAAAAAAACTACTCTCAAACTAATTCTAAACCTAGACCTAACTAGGTATATCTTCTAACGCCAATCCTATTCTTTATACACATCTTTACTGTTGCACACATCTATCGTATTAAGGAATTATTGGGGATCAACGGTCATATATATAGACTTAGAACTGACCAATAAGAATTCGTTATTCCATTTTTACCCAATTGAGCCTATTTTCCATGTTAAAAATACCTTTTTTGTAAATTATTGTTAAGGGAATCCTTGCTTGATGAACAGTTAGAATATCTTTAAAAGACTTATATATAAAAAGTCTTTCAAATACAAATCACATAATACAATATGTTTTGCATGTATTTCTTTCTCTTTTTCCTAGCTCTAACTCTTATTCCTATACTTTCTGTATACAGACTTAAGTCCTGCAAATCACAGTTTCTATGGCAACTTGTTTCCATGGAAATATTGTTTCCATGGTAACGGAACAATGAGTGCGTAGAGATCATGACTTGCAATAACATGTTAAAAAACCATATAAACAGTGTTGTGCATTATATGTACTAAGAAGATGCAAATAAAATTGCAATTTGGCATATCCTTATGTGTTACAGAGGTGCTTTATGATAAAGTCCGCTAAATCAGCGTTCGAGCCACTGTGAGCCACTGTTTCAGTTCTTTCATAAAATTAGGGTTTAAACACTTAGGGTTAGGTCAAGGGCAAGCGAATATGAACTGAGGGACGGGTAGATAACGTCGATATGTCCAATCTATATAACCACAGGTCAGTAGGACCTTCAACAGCAGCAGGCAGACTGGCAGAGCTTCTGGAAGCTGTTAGGAATGAGTTTGACAATATTGCACAAGAGGCAATAACATTTCGGAATCATAAAGATGATTATGAACACAAAGGTCTGTAAAGATATCATGATATGGAGTATTAGAGGCAACAGTGGGGTATATTAAGGAAAAAAGGAGTTTAAAGTTTAAGGGATAATTTTGCCTAGTGGTTTATATTTCTTTTTTTGCATTTTTCAGTATTTTTGGGGTTTTTTTAAAAAAATTTAGAACATTTTCTTATTACAAATAGTTACTTCACAAATTCAAGAAATGCAAACAATTCGACAAACGATTTATGAATTAGAGATGGCACACCAAAAAATGAAACAGTCGTATGTTCTCTAGAGTGCAACAAAAATAGCCTTAAGAGTTTAGTTATGATGAAGAAATTGCACGGTTACGGCGTGAACTTGAATCACGGGGGATTCATGTACCACCAACATCACAATCAACACTTACCAGGATTTCAAATCCACCTAACCTTCCATTTCCACCTCCAAATATTGGGTTAAATACACATCCAGCAGGACGGACACCAAATCATGGTGATCTAAAATCATGCCTCACACTTCTCGATACAGGCCAGTCAACGCTCCCACTTCCATACCCAAATACTGGATATCCTCCGGCAAATAATGCACACTCACTGCAAAGTTGTCCTCAACATTCTAATAAACGGATTTGCACCGATGCAAATATAGACAGTAATACATATAACTTGCCGAAGACTTCGAATTATTCTACTTTGCCTGGGTCTTCTTCACCTTTAGGAAAGCGAAATAAGCCATTAACAGGCCGCAGCGAAACGACATCGAACACTTTTATTTCGGTTCAGCCATCTCCAATACGATCAGTTGCACCGCCTACTGCGTTGGCAGCAACAGTTCCTCCTGTGCCTTCTGTTCCTCTTGGGCAATCTTCTATCTCTATAGCTGATATGGATCCAGATATGGTTCCCAGAGAATTAAAAAAAGAAGGCAGTGACTGGACAGTTTTATTTAACCCAAATGTACCACGTATATTAGATATTAATCTTATTCATACATTGGAACATCAAAGTGTTGTTTGCTGCATACGGTTTAGTCATGATGGGGAATATCTTGCCACGGGGTGCAATCGAGTGGCATTGATTTTTGATGTGAAAACAGGCAAACGATTAACGTATGATGATTAAAAGACTATTTGTTTGTTATATACATCTAATACACACTAGTGTTCTTCAAGATGAGTTAGCTGATTGGGAGGGGGATTTGTATATAAGAAGTGTTGCATTTAGTCCAGATGGAAAGTACCTTGCGACAGGCGCGGAAGACAAACGAATTCGAGTAAGTCTTATGATGATTATGACAATGCGTAGACAATTTTTTTTGACAAATAAGAATGTATATATTTATTTTAAAGACATGTTTTACATTAATCTTTTTTATTTAAACTTATATCTACGCTTGTCTTATCTTATTTCCTCTCTCATCTCAATTATAGATCTGGGATATTGCGAAAAAGAAAGTACGACATTTATTTACGGGACATGAACAAGATATTTATTCACTTGATTATAGTCAAAATGGGAAATTTATTGCATCAGGAAGTGGTGATCGTACCACTCGTGTCTGGGATATTGAAACAGGACATTGTATTTTGACACTCAGCATTGAAGATGGTGTAACTACTGTTGCTATTTCACCTGACAGTCGTTACGTTGCAGCTGGAAGCTTGGACAAGGTTGTGCGTGTTTGGGATGCTAAAACAGGCTATCTCGTTGAACGGTTCGAAGACCATAAAGATAGTGTATACAGTGTCGCTTTTACACCAAACGGTTGTGGCTTGCTTAGTGGAAGTCTTGATAAAACAATTAAACTTTGGGAATTAACTGATAATGAGGCCTCTCCTGCCCCTAAAAATGGTCTTTGTAAAGCTACTCTTACTGGGCATAAAGTATAAACCCTCTTTTTATGTAATCTATTGCTAATTTCTCATAGGACTTCGTACTTAGCGTTGCAAGTTCTCCTGATGGGCATTGGGTACTTAGTGGTTCCAAAGACCGTGGTGTCCAATTTTGGGACTATCATGGCCGCGCACAACTTGTCTTACAAGGTCATAAAAACTCTGTTATCTCTGTCGCTGTCTCGCCAACTGGCCGACTCTTTGCTACTGGTTCTGGTGATTGTCGTGCACGTATATGGGAATATGTTACACAGTCTTGATACCTTTTTTTCAAAATTTATTGCTCTGATTCCTCTATATTTCTATCTGTTCCTTCTAACTATCTCTAATATATCTTTATTAGGCTTACATTACACTTTCTATACGTAATACCATATTATATCTATTGTGTATAATTTTTATCATTTAATATATATTTATTTTATATTAAATATCTGATAATTATGTATCAATTATTATTTAAATCTCAAATAACTCTAAATTCCATTCTAATTACATATTATTTATCTACTTTCTTGTACATTTTTTTCTTTGTTCCTTTCTAAATATTTAACTACTATTTTACAGAAATTTATCTTTATTGTTATCGTACAGTGAACATCTAATAACGACGTCTTCGTTATACACTTATACTACACCTATATCACCTTTTTGCTGTCTTGATTCAATTATAAAACAAGATATTATATATAATACTATGGATGATACTCAATATAATGTTCATAATACTGAATCACTGCAAACACAGTGCACATTGGATATAAGAAATAAACCAAGCAAATATATAGGAATATCAAGTGAATTGAAGCGAGAATTCTCCTATATCGACGATCTTATGGTGACCATTCGGTCAAAGCAGAATCGTATAGAACAGACAGAGAAAAAAATGAAAGAAAGATCTATAGAAACAAATATAGAAGAAAATATAGATACATATATAAGCAGAGATAACAAAAAAACCAATGAAAAAACAAATAAAAATATAGATGAAGATGAAAATACAGGATTAAATATAAGTTTGAATATGAATATAAAAATGGAGTTAAAAGAAACGGAGTTAAAAGATAATACAAAGATAATAGAAAAAACAGAAAATATAACAGAAAAAAAGGAAAAGAAACAGGAAAGACGAAGATACCAATGCTCATTCCAGGAATGTGGAAAAGTATTTCAACAGCAGGCACATTTACGGATTCATTTGCGATGCCACTCAGGAGAAAAACCATATGTTTGTCAACACTGTAACAAAACGTTTGCACAACTTGGAAATTTAAAGGTTAGACTTATGAGGAATTCAGGGAGGATATATGGAAGTAAAAAGAGGGATACGTGCTATCTTTTATACATATACACAGAAAATATATTAATATGGTTTAAAACAATGGAATAATTAAAGAGAAAAATAATAGGAAAATACATGGGAATATAGTGAAATATAATGAAGTATATGTATAGTGTATGTTCTTTATATATTCTGTGTACAGAACTACATTTTGTCTGCACGAGAAATACCTCTATTGATCTCCTTCAATTTCTCAATTTTGTCAACTAATAACAATATAAGATCAAAGGTTAACTTTAAACAGACACATGAACGACGACACACTGGGGAACGGCCTTTTGTTTGTGTTTATCCTGGATGCGATAAGCGTTTTGCACAAAAAGGCAATTTGCGTACTCATAAACAGGTTCACGAGGGCTTGCGACCATATTTTTGCCAGCTAGATGGTTGTACAAAGACATTTACACAGTTGGGAAATTTAAAAGTTTTTCTTTTTTGATGTTTTTGTATACAAGGTTAACTATTTTAGGCACATCAAAATAAATTTCACAATAAATTTATTCTTCAGTTAAATGCAAAACTTTCATCAGTTCAAAATATTCAATTGGCTAGTGCAGAGGACATGAAACTCTTTAACTATTTTTCTACTCTTTACCGTTATTCTGACAAAGGTATTAAAGGTCGTGGGAAGGAAAAAGAGTCTTTAAAATTGCCACAATTGCCAGAAACATGGCCATCATTAATGGCGTATAATCCTCAGAATAAGTTGAAGCATGAGGAACAGCTCTCACAACCAGACGTATTAATTGCATTGAACAAAGATTCAGCATCTTTAACAGATGGAGTGAATTCATCTTTTTTAGATAAACATGCAAATCATATAACTAAAAAAATATACAGAGATTCGCCTTCATCCAGTATGCACGAACTGTTTGATTTGATAAACCAAGAAATTCAACATCTTTCTGAATCACATACATTATCTCATAAAGACACTGGGATTAATATGGCTACAGATGTTTTATCTAACACACCACTAAATACACTGCCATGTACAATATTTAGCACTTCATTAAACACTGCACTTAATGATTCATCAGAAACATTTCAAAATTTAGAACAGGCACATACAAATGTTCATGATTTGTTATCACAGCTTAATTATTCTTCTGGGTCATATATTGCAGAATTTGTATAAATAAAACATAAACAAGATAAAACAAAATAATAAAGCAAAATGGCAATTATTAAGTATTATTGATCATTATTAGTAATTATTGCTGGCCGTTAACAGACATTAACTGCTTTTGATGAAAAATAGTTATGGAATATATACAAAATACATATAATACAGAAAATTTTCAAAAATATATAACTATATTTAACGGTTATATTTTAATACATTTTAGGCAAAAGGACTAAATAATCTACAACTATTAATACTGGAATATATAAATAATACACAAGGCACTTAATAAGAGACGGCCGTGGCACACTATGTGTATAACCTGAAAATATTAGCTATATAAATAATGGTCTATTATATACCCAGCCATAGAAGAAGCGGGAGATATCCGTAATGGAGAATGGTTTTTCCTAGGTCAAAGATCTTTGCAAGTCTCTAGAAATATTGATAAATAATTTAATAGACAACAAATTATACTTCTTTCATTTCATCCGAGAAATCCATCGTGGTTAACGGAGTACGTCTAGACAGCGATACAGACGGATAATATAAGTAAGCAAAGAGAATACTGCAGAAAGATTAAAAAGCAGCTTAAAAAGGGTTTTTGTGCATGTATATTGTATATATTTTAGTATATTTGTGTACTTAAGTGTATTATTAGCAGCACATAATTTGGCATATACATAACGCATACAGTTCGGTTTTGGACGTGTATATTCAGCATTTTGACGCATATATCAGGAAAAAAGACATACATAGTGTATTTTTCTGCACAGATTTGATTCTGAGACGCATATATTCTGAAACTATAGAATATACAACACAAAACTGAAATTTATATAATTTAGCTCTATATTTCAGTACAATAACGTGTATATTTCTATAAATTAACGTATATATTACTCCATTTTTGTATAGGCTGGATTGGTTTTTGGGTGGTTCAGCAGGCACAGCCAGTATTGGCTTTGTGCAGGGTTTTTTGGTGCGGAAAAGTTATTTTTTTACACAAAAATCTTATTTCAAAGGCTGGACAGTTTACAGTGTGGATTCTTGTCTGTATTTTTCTCAAATTCTTTGTTTTTTCAGATGTGCGTAAAGCAGGTGCTTTAAGATCAAGCCTGTGCAAACAGGTTTCGGAAAAAAACACGAAAATATCTAGTTAATGCAATATAGCTTCGGGATAAACAACCACCGCTTCATTCATCTGCATTGTCTCCTACAGTTGTGCATTTTTTGTCAAAAATATATGGTAATCTAACGACACACCCGGCTGAATCTTTGGACTGGCTAAATGTATTGATTGCACAAATAATGATGCAATTTCGGAGCAATAGAATGTTTAAAGAGGCATTGTTAGTTTATATGGACGGTATTTTGAATGGAAGAAGTAAACCGAGTTTTCTGGTATGCTTTATGTAGTAAAAACATAGAAATCATGGTAGCAGGGATATATTAAAGTAGTTGGTGTAAATCTTGGTGAAGATTTTCCGATTTGCAGTAATTGTCGTATTATTTCACGTACTGATATGTCTAATTGTCTTGTGGGTAACACTATATGGTTTTTTTAAGTAATTGAATTTATAGGATGCGGTAATGGATGTTAATTTTATTGATGAAATAACACTTAGTATTGAGACACAATTTATGCTGAATTATCCCAAGTATGAATTTGCTGTTTTGCCGATTGCACTTTCACTTTCAATTATTCGCTTTTCAGGAACAGTAAGTGTTTTAAATTATATATTTTATAATTGAAATAAAATTTAGCTTTCTATTTCTCTTATCCCATGTGAAAACCAGTCAGATATAACAAATATTGCAGCATTTGTTTTTTCATTTTCGCCTGATTTTCGATTGGATATGAATGTGCATTCATTGGTTGGTGCACGCTCAAAATTACAAGATATTCCCAAGATTTCTCAGTTTCTTGAATTTCGTATACGGAATTGGTTCATTGAAAAATGTGTAAAGCCGCATTTTCAGCGTATCAATATTCCAAATATTTGGTCAACAAAAGTAAACCAAACGAACGAATGCGAACAGATTTTCGTACAAGCTATAGAGAATATAAAAGATTCTTTTTCTGAAACGAATAAAACAACAAATACAAAATCAAAAATACATATCGAAAAAAATTAATTTATTAAAATATATCATAATACATATGCATACCTAATATACATCCTTTGTCTTATTTCAGACTATAAATATATATGGAGGTTTTGATATGTTATAAACTAAAAAGAAACTTTACAGATATATTATTTGTCTATATGTTAATTATATAACTCGATCTAGATTCTTTGCTTTTTCAAATATCTCTTTAGCATATTCATCTTGTATAATAGGTTCTAATATTTCAGAAAGATTTGATATTTCATGATGACACTATAAAAATTATTTTTTTATGATCTAACGTGAATAAATATACCTTTCGAACAAATTCTTCAAATAATCCTTTAACCCATTGAAGTTGCCATGATACTTGATTATCAGAAAATCCATTTTCCTGACAACCATTACTTTTTCCATGCAAATTCTTAATACGATCATATAGTTTTGGGAACATTTCAAATATTGCAATAAGAACATCCTTTTGATCTGAAAATACTTTTTTATAAGTCTTTTCATATTTCAACAAGTCTTCCGAATTATCATTCAAAAAAGTATCCGTATTTTTTAAATGTCTTTTAGTTTGTATTACTCTAGAATTTATTTTATCAAGAACTATTTTCATTAATTCCCAAATAAAGCCTCTATTAATATATTCAATATCAACATCCAAAAAAACCCATTCTATAATTGATACTATATTAATAATTGAATAATTTAAAAATTTATCTATAAGAGTTACAGCAATTCCTGGTTGATCTTTCCAAAATTTCATAATAATATCAATCGTTTGTCGACATGCTTTCTTACTTGCATTGCAGCGAGCTCGCAATCCTGGCAAATTTCGCTCAATCGTATTTAAAGCATTAGAAAAAGATTTTGCTCCTAAATGTAAAACACATTGTACTAAAGCCTTAAGCGCTTCAAATTGAGGATCTTCCTCGTTATTTTCAGCCGCTGTCTTTTCAATAATTTCAAGTGCAACATCCGTTTCTGATTGCTCTGTATTTACTTTCATTGTTTCAAGTAAAGTTTCAACTTCTGCAAAATATTTGGAATCTAAAAATATTAAATAATTTAGTCATAAAAATAAATAAACTACTTGGTAAATCATAGTCAAAATAAGGACCAGAAGGCTCTCCAGGTAATAATATATGATATGCCTGAGGAAGTGAATCCTTAATTTTAGAATAATAACTTAAACGGATTTCTTTTTCTATCGTTTCTCTTATAAACACTTTTTTAGGATGTGTTGAATCAAGTTCAAGATCAGATACCCTAAAAAAATAAATAACCAATACTTAAAATAGTTTATTTTTACCATTCATCCCATTTCCAACTGAAATTAAAATTACTTAAATGGTGAGAAAACCATGACCAAAACCTATACAAAATTTCGCCATTAAGACGCGGAAGTTCCTTATAAATATACCTAATTGTATATCCTAATGATGGTGCAAATCTTTTCGGAATTAATTTACAAAGTTCTATTAAAAGAGAATGATAATATATAGGACGCTGAAGAGGCTTAGGTAGTCGAAATAACCGTCCAAATATAGTTTCTAAGATAATATCCTCAGATTTCCATTCACTAAGGGTATTTATTTGATTATTTATTTCATTTAATGATTCAGAAACAAATAAATTAGGTGCAAAATAACATGATAAATCTGCAAGAAAACGTGCAGCTTCCTTTCTATTAAACTCCATAATATCAATAATATCCTCAACTACATCCCTAATAACCGAACTTGCTATGGTTTGAGAAGATGGAACAGTCTAGATAATGTAAATAGAATACTACCAATATATCGTAGGATACTTCAATTGGCTGATTAATAAAAATACGGAAAACTGGCCCTGGAAAGTAGCATCTTTCAGTATAGTAAAACTTTTCTGGTATAGTAATAGATGGCAAAATGAATTTGGGTGTATTTGCCAATTGCGTTTCAAATTTTACCCAGGGTCGTAAAAACACATTTATATTATATCTATCATTTTTTATATATTGGACTTGATCCCATAAATCTTCAAGGACCTATACATATTAATGCTAGCTTCAATATAGTTTTTCTTTACTCCTGAATCATGAGATGGATCAGTTTCTATGAATGGCTGCAATAAAGAAATATCAATAGATCGGTATTTCATATATGGTTCAATACGATCCATGTATGAGAAAAGTGTTTCAAAAACTAATGAATTTTCTGGAAAACGTGCTATTACATAAGGCACCGTTATAAGAAAGATATACGCCAGTTCATCTGCATAAGACTACATTATCAGAAAATATATTCATAACATTAGAAAATTTACGTCATTACTAAAAACACCTTTATCTGATATAATTGTATATATCTCGGATATACGTTGTGTCAATCCGTTTAGTACATGCATTACACCATCGCCATCAATCATAGATGTTGCACAGACAAGAAATCGTAAAATTAGTTTGAAATTCCTCCATTCCCCACTATCAAGAAATGCTTGTGCAGCTGTTGACATATACTCCACTGTATATTTTCCTATAGATGCTTCTTTTGTAGATGCAAGTGAAACAACGGTAGCCAAAAATGGTATTTTCATTGGGAGCTCAATAATACTATCTCCAATTAGATAATTTCTTATATATTCTGCTCAATAACTAATCTCTAAAAGTACTCAAAATGCCATTATGTAATGTTTCATCCTCAAAATCTGCTATCAAGATTTGTGCCACTGATTCAATATTTTCTCCATAAACCTGGAAAAAATTAAACAAAAAAACAGAAAAAGTATATAACTACAGGATCACCAAGCAAAAGCACATGTTTTCTTAGTAGATTCAGCACTGTTTCCTCCGTTGTATGTTGCACACGTTTATGGTTTTCTGATCCCCAATCGTCTAAAAAAAATTAGAAAAAAAAAGATATTATACTAAAATACAATTTCCCCTATATCTTTTACGTGTTCCGTGAGCATATTCCCGCTCATATGGTTCCATATTTCTATTTAAACCTTACTTTTATTTTAATGACGTCTGCTATCCTCGACGCCGAAACTCTAATCCGGGGAATCTTATAATTTGTATTGTCTAATTTAAAATTTGTAATAACAAATAACAAAATAGTTAAGAAGAAATGAAACAAGGAAAAATGAAAACAATGTATATTACGTAGAATATGTGTAAAAATTAACAAACGTTTTTTCTTTTAATTAACCACCATGTAATGTGCTAATAAATGTAATTTGATCTTTGGGTTGAATAATATATTGTGTTTGATTATTTAACTCCCAGTCTTCATTATTAATAAGAACAAGAATGCCAGGACGTCTATAAATAGTAAAAAAATGAAAAATATTGAAATGTAAGAAAAATACACAGTATTATCTTTGGTAAATAAGTCCTTTCGGGAATCTTGCATGAGATTTTGAGATAAAAAATGTATCAAATAAGCAATAGTTGGAGAAGAACCATTAAGCGCAGGATCGGCTAAGGATAGACTAATATGGTGAACACGTTGGTGGCCAAATAAAGTTTCAAGTCCTCCTCTAGTAAGAGATTAGTTGCAAGATGAAAAATAAAGAATTGTACGAAAATTCAACAACAACGTCTAAGGTATTGTCCATGAAAAAAATAGAGTCAAAATGATATCTGAATCAAAAAAAAAAAACTAAAAATGAAATAAAATGTATAAAAAAAAAATAAAGAAAAATCTTCAATATCGAAAGAGTAAATATAAATACCATGGAAGAATCAGAATAGCAATATTAAATATATCTGATAAAAGATGATATAATGCTTTTGATCGAAGATGTCGTGGTAATTGGTTATATCTGTCTGTATATGTTTTAGGAAGTTGTAACTCTTTTTCCATAAAGATATATCTGTACATAAACAAGAGAAATGATGTTATTACAAATGTCATTAAATAATATAAAAAAATAGAATACTGCTTTGGCAAAAGGCACATTTTTGTTTGAAATGTTTGTTCGTATGCTTTTTTTCCCGAAGGATTATATAGTGAAATAAGTTGTACACCAGGCTGGCGAATACCCTATAAGTAAGAAAAGGTTAGATAACTGATAGCTTGTATATATAATACCATAGCCATAGAAAAACTTTTAATGCTTCTTTCAATAACCGTAGTATCATATTTGTATACTGTATGTTTGACTTCACAAAAATCATGATCATCACCGGAAAAAACAGCAATAGGCCGTACATTTTCGAGAACAATAGTGGATAAGTTTGGAAGAATGACGTTTTGGTATTCAAATCCACGCTCTAATTTTATCGATGTATTTTTCTCTCTGTTGGGACCGCAAGGCGTGTTTGCTGGACGAAATAATGGAACATGAGATAATAAAATACGGGGATAATCCTGGTTATCTTGGATTATTAGATCCTTTGTTTCTCAATATCTAATGATACTTACATGTACGTTTCAAATCTTCTAATAATTGCTTTGTATATTTTGAAACTTGAGCATTAACAGTATTAGAAAGGCTGATTGTGTCTAAAAGTACAAAAGTATGGTTTCCTATTGTATAAGAAGAACTGGATTCGCCAAAATATGCCCGAAAACGGTTTAAACGTTTAAGTGTTACTCCATCTGAAAATCCTATATCATGGTTTCCTGGAAGTGTAGATATTACTTTTACTCCTGGAGGCTGAAAAAACACATCATCAAACCGTCTATATTCTTTTATCCATCTAGTCTTTTTTAATATTTTTTGTTCTTCTAAAGTAGAGATTCTGTACTTTTTCATTTCCAGATCTCTCCCACCATCCAATAAGTCTCCAAGGAAAATAAGTGATTGTGGATGTAGTTGATTATTTAAATATTTCCAATTTCTTTTCATATATTTATCCGTATAGAAGTTAGTCAATGCAGTTAATATAAAGCTACGATTATATGTTCCCTTGTCAACTAACTGAGGGTCTCCAATTAGTGCAACCCGATAAGGATGTGCTCCATTTTCCTATATCCATTAAACCACTCATTCAATAACATAGATAAATTTACCCAATTCTCCCATTGAGACCACATACAATGATTGACCATTTTTTTAAAAATACTCACTTCTCCATACCATAAAATGAAAAACCAAAATATAGAAATACATAACATTAGCTTTGTCCATTGCTTTATTTTTCTATAAATAATAAATTTTATTTCTTTGCATTTTTTAATAAAATCATTCAAAAAAATCTGAAAAAAAACATTAGAACGAATTAATATAGTACTCCTTATCATATTTTTTCCTTTTTTTTAAGAAAATAGCTTTTTCTGCTGAATTGACAGTTAAGAAAGATATGGTGAAGTTGAAGATTGATATCGATATTGGTTTCCATGGTAATACTTTTGGCAAAATCTTAACGACACGATTTTTCAAAATCACCATGGAGGAAGGTTTATGGGCAGCAATGATTAGTTCAGGATGCAATTCATCTCCAAATGTCTCAGACTGGAGTCCTTATTCAGGTCTTATTGCTTTTGGAACACATCAAAATGTTGCTTTGTACGATCCTTTTGTAAGTTTTTTTGAAAGACAGAAAAGTCTCTGATAAAAGATAAAAGAACGTTAATTGTAATGGAATATTTGAAACACTCATAGGACATACTGGATCAGTTACAGCTGTGCGTTTTTTTTGGGGGTTTTGTGATAAAAAAGAGGGAATTTTATCTGGATCATTAGATTCTACTGTTAAAATATGGAAAAAAAAAACAAATTGTGTAAGAACTGTTTTTATAAAAGAAAATATTCTTATGTATGAAAGTTTGAATGTGTATATACTATTCTTGAGCATAAGTCTCCTATTCATGTTCTTGCAACACTTGCTTCGTATATTATAATTGGTGCAACAGATGGCATGATATCGATATGGAAAATTAATGATTTAGATACATATGAATTATTCATAGATAATATTCAGGTAATTAATAGTGTTAATATGTATCCATTATCTATGTCTCTTCATGTTTTACCGAATACTACAAATATGTTGTTTACTGTAGGTGGCTCATCAAATCTTATTGATGTATATGTTTCTTCTATTGTAAATGGAAAATATGTATTTACATATATATCCTCTCTTGATGGACATAGTGATTGGGTAAGAAGCTTGGACATTACAGTTGAGCAGAAAACAGGAGATTTGCTTCTTGCAAGTGCCAGTCAAGATAAATATGTAAGGATTTGGAGAATAGCCCATATTTTTGTTTGTGAAAAAGGAGAAACTGCATCTAATGAGTTGAAAAATAATGATAAGTTATAAATTTTATTTTATAGTTATTTTAGTATTGATATGAACTTAGTGAAATTGATATACTTTTAACGAATAAAATATTTAATTTTTTAGTAGAAGAAGAAAATATTATACATAAGTAAATATATTTATGTTTTTTATAGTATATTAATCCATTGACTATAGATATTCAGTATCTTTTGATGCATTACTAATGGGTCACGATGACTGGATATTTACATGTTCATGGCATCCAAGTGAGTTTTGATTTATATATTACTTTCTTCTGAATATATTAGATGGAGAACTAAAGTTACTGACTGCATCAGCAGACACCTCTTTAATTATATGGCATCCTGATAATCATTCTGGAATTTGGGTTTCTTTATGTCGTGTTGGGGAACTTAGCCTTTCGAAAGGTTCTAGTACAGCTACAGGGAGTTTTGGAGGGTTTTTTGGAGGACTATGGGGTCCAAATGGTAAAGATATTGCTTGTTGGACTAGAAGTGGAGGGTGGAGAATATTTTCAAATATAAAAGATAATTGGATTGAAAGAATATCTATTACTGGGCATATGAAGGCAGTAAAAAGTATATCATGGAGTCCTCATGGAGAGTTTTTGGTTTCATCTAGGTTAATATAATTAGATATAATTGTCTTGCTTAATTTTTTCTAGTTTAGATCAAACTACTAGACTTTTTGCACCTTGGATTCGGCAAGATGAAAATGGAAAATTACAAGAAACATGGCACGAGTTTTCAAGGCCTCAAATTCATGGTTACGATATGAATTGCGTTAGCATGCTTGATACATGGCAATTGGTTAGTGGTGCTGATGAAAAGGTTATTCGAGTTTTTAATCCTATTAAACCTATTGCACGTTTAATTTCAAAACTTTCTAATATAAATTATGATAAGAAAATTGTATGTATTTTTTAAACATTTTAAAATTTATTAATTTTTACAGGAAAATCTTTCTGATGCTGCAAATGTTCCCTTACTTGGTTTATCTAATAAAGTTGCAGATTCTATAAATAATGTTTCAGAAAACAAACTAAATTCTTCTGACATTAAAGATACATTGAATTTTTCTGATAGAGAAGATTTTAAACAAAATATTATTGATTTAAAAACACCTCCTTTTGAAGAACATCTTCAAATGCATACACTTTGGCCTGAAGTTGAGAAACTTTATGCTCATGGATATGAAATTATAGCAATAGCATCTAGCCACGATAAAACCTTAATTGTCAGTACATGCAAAGCAACTACGTCAGAACATGCTGTTCTTCGTCTATTTAATACGTCTACATGGCAAGAAATTTTACCTCCATTATCAGCTCATACTTTAACTGTAACACGAGTTCAATTTTCAGAAGATGATAAATATATATTAAGCGCAGGAAGAGATAGAACTTTTGCATTATTTGTTAGAACAAGTGAAAAAAATATCTATAAATTAATAGAAACAAAAACAGCTCATTCAAGAATTATATGGGATTGTTGTTGGGCGCCAAAAACTATCGGAAATATATTTGTGACTGCATCAAGAGATAAGACTATAAAAATATGGAAATTTGAGACTGAGAAAACAAAATCTGAATGTCTTATTACTTTAAAATTTCCTGATGCAGTTACTTCTGTTGATATTTGTACTTATCTGATAAATTATTCGTAAGAATATTTTTACTTGTTTTATTTATTTATCTTTTATAGATGTTTCATGGCTGTTGGTATGGAGAGTGGAGCTATTGTTATTTTAAAATCTAATGAAAACGATATTTGTCAATGGAAAAAGGTATTTGATATTCCAAAAACGTATGTTTTTTATTATTAAAAAAAAAATTAATCTATTAAGGTTATTACCAGGAGCATCTATATCTCGACTTCAATGGCGACCTTTTTTAAAATTAAATACACATTATCTTGGAATTGCTAGCGAAGACCATTCTACAAGAATATATAAATTTAAACTTTGATTTTAAATATTTATTTCAATATTTCATATATATCTATAATTTATCACTTTTTTGAACATCACATATTTATTTAGATATATAAACTTGTCTTTAAAAGCGTAAATCTTATTATATACAATAATTATTGAAAACAACTTTGTTCTAGCAAAAACTAATATCATCGGCTTCAAAAACAAATAAAATTTAACATTTAATAAGATTTTTCAATAAAAATACTATCGATTCTTTATAAATTAAAGAATATTAAAAATTTACTTTTTTTATACTACTAATTTTGATACTCTTGATATTTATAAAAAATATTTGGATCATTCTAATTTTTTTAAAACTTTAATTACTAATATATTTAGAAACTACAATATAGAAACCAAATACCATACTAAACTTAATCTTCATAAACATCTGAAAGAATAATTTATAAATATATATTAAATTAGAGGACCGTATCTAAAATCTAAGTAACAAGATTCTAAAAAATAATATATTTAATAACTGCAATTTTAAACCCATAATAAAGCACATTACTATTCAACATAGATACAAATGAAAATATCAATATTAGAATAAAATATTATCGTCCAAAATTTGTAACAGGAGGGGGTGGTGGAACAGGATATGAATTCATCATAGAAGGAATACCTGTTGTAGCAGGTGGTGCTAAAAACACAATTATTTTTTAAAAAAAATAAAAAAATACATACCAAATCCTTGTGGGACAGCTCCTGGATAGCCCTGATATAGATAGCCCATAGAAGGCTGAGAAAATCCTGCAGGATTTGAGGGGACTTGTCCAGGATATCCTATTGGAGTTTGCCCAGTAAACCCTATAGGAAGAGCTGGAATGCCTGTAGGCTGTAAACTAACATTATTTTTACGAGCCTGTGATGCAAGCAAGCGTTCTGCTTGGTCTCCATGGCGTTCACCTTTTCCATCCTTTTTAAAAGCATAACTAACAGAAACAGACTTATTCATAAGAAACTGATTGTTCATCCCCTCTATAGCTGCATCTGCAGCTTCAAAAGAATCAAAAGAAATAAAACCAAAACATTTGGATTGTCCGTTATCATCACGAGCAATCTACATATTAAAAACACTTTAAAATGCAAAGGGCTCACCTTTGGAGGAGCTACCAACATCCCAAAAACACTAAAAGTATCATATAACACTTTTTCATTAACCAATGGATCAAGATTCCCAACAAACAACTCAGCACCTATTTCAATCGTATTTTTCTTATCTGCACTTGCCTTCCAGAACCATCAATTACATCCAAACAAAAACTAAGCAGAAATAGTACCTTATTTACACGAATAGGCTTTCCATATAGTTTAATCTGATTCATAATACGACATGCGTAATCTGCGTCTTCTACGGTTAAAAACTCACAGAATCCAAATCCCTGATGTGTCTGACTAACTCTGTCCTTAAAAATATCAATTCTGAATGAATATTCTATCATTAAAGCAAAAATTTACTTTTGGTAAATGAACATTAACAACTGGTCCACATTGAAGAAAAAGCTCCCACAAAATAGCATCAGTAGTTCTTTCATCTAAATTACCAACTAATAAGCAGTTAAAAACATGTTTAAGTCTTTTTTAAAGACTTATTCTACCATAAATAGTTGCTTCTTGATTACGTTCATCAGCCTTATTAGTTGCCATTTTTTAGCCGTTTTTTTGCACCAAAAGCTACAAAAATAAAACTATGGAATATATACACATAAAAAAACGTAAATTTAAGTATAAAAGCTTGATTAAACACTTTTTAGTCGGATAATAAAATAATTTCTTAATTTCTTTATGAAAATCTGATTTAACGGAAATATTGAAAAATGACCAAGAAATTAAATAAATAAAGGTAAAAAAGATAATATTAAAGGATAAGAGTGTAGATATATAGAAGAACATATGGACGTCGTATTGAATATTTTTGGTATGTTTTTTTCTGTTTTTTTCTATCAAACATAATGTTTTTTATTTTATCAAAAAAATTGTTAAGCAAGAATACTTATTTTTTATGATAGATGATTATATTTTAGACGATTTATATGAAAATATAAATAAGAAATGGCCATTCAAGTTATTTTTTACAAGTGTTTTTAGCAGATTTAACCTTTTTACTAATATTTCATTGGTTCATCGTGATACTGTATATAGACAGGGTAAATTAGGAAAAAACAAGGTGTATGATCTAATGGTTTAGCTATTTCTTTATTTTTAATTACATGGGTTTTTGCTATGATATCATATTTTTTATTTTCAACACTTTCATATCTTTTTATTTTTGATAAACTAACAATGAAGCATCCGAGATTCCTAAAAAACCAGATACGGATGGAAATAGCACAGTCATTAAGAGCAATGCCTTTGATGACTCTGTTTACAACTCCTTGGTTTCTTGCAGAGATCCATGGATTTTCAAAAATATATGAAAACCCTTTGAAATATGGCAAGTTGTATTATATAATTCAGTTTCCTCTTTTCCTAGTTTTTACGGATGGTCTTATATATTTAATTCATCGTGCTTTGCATCATCGTATTCTTTATAAAAGACTACACAAGTCTCATCATAGGTGGATTATACCAACACCTTATGCTTCGTATGCATTTCATCCACTTGATGGATATTTGCAGGTATGTGCTTACGATATTACGCTTTTTAATGTCTTATTATTAATTAGTCGGTCCCTTATCACCTTTTTCCTTTTATTTTTCCTCTTCATAAGTATGTCTATCTCGGCATGTTTATTTTTGTTAATCTATGGACAATTTTGTATGTATATTTCTTCTTTTGAAAAATATAACTTATTTATAGAATCCGTTTGTCTTTCTTTTTCATATATTTTTTAAACTAACAAATATCTTCTAGATGACAGTGAGTTTGTAACACTCAATCCTGTAATTAATGGGTCTGCTTGCCACTCCATACATCATCTCCTCTTTAATTATAACTACGGACAATTCTTTACTTTATTTGATCGTTTAGGCAAATCCTACAGAGTTCCTGATGTGTTTATGGTTCATCCAGACAGAAAAAAAGAAAAATCTTTAATTGATGCTCAAATAATTGCAATGGAGTCCATCCAGCAAATTGTAGAGGGTAAAGACGATCGTACATATATTATTGATAAAAAAACATAACGTCGCTTTTTATTTTTCTCTTTTTAAAGAACAATTATTAATATTGAATAAATTCATAATGGCATGTTTTTGGCTATACTTTTTATGTTTTTTTTTTTTAAAAAATATTTAATGTATTTAGCATATTTTAACATATTTTAACATATTTGACATACATGATTTTCATAATATTAACATCGATATATTCGATATCGAAAATTTTAACCCTTTGTAAAATGGCAGATCTTCTAACAGGGCCTATTAGAGAGGGAAACCGGGGTGGACACGGCCTTTTCCGCTGGGAAAACGTTAAAGAAGACAAATACCGTGAAAATTACTTAGGCCATTCACTCCGTGCACCAGTTGGACGCTGGCAAAAAGGCCGTGATCTTACATGGTATGCAAAAGGCAAAAAAGAGGCTGAAACAATATCCCGTGATGCACGTGCAGAGGAAATACGGAAGATCAAAGAAGCAGAAAAAGATGCACTTGCTGAAGCTTTGTAAAAACTCACCATTTACCGGTTAAAGCTGACTTTACAGAGGCTTTGAAGTGGAAAAAAAAAACACTTCAAGTGCAACTGCCCAGGAAATTGCAACTGCCATACACCGTACAGACAAAGAAGCAGAAGTAAGTGCTATTGACACTGCAATGAGCCAGGCAAATCCTGCTGAAGGCCTTGGATTTCGAACGTATATTGCTTGTTGGTGGTTGAGGTCACGTGACTTATAGATATAGAAAAGCAGCCCGGCACCATTCTCCACAGTCAATGGAAAGAAGCACTTTAAACAAAGAAAAATACGGGAAAGGATTCGATACATATTCGTATGAAAGTATCCAGGGCCAAAACCAGCGAGACTCGCGGAGAAGCAAACGGGATAGAACACCCCATAGCCGCCATTATAGACGTCGTGAGCGTAGTCGGGAGAGGAGTCCAGGTTATCATGGGTACAATCGGTATCAGGGAAGTCGTAGCTCACGCCGGAGCCCTTAGGCATGAATTAAGACGAGGTATTTGTGATGGGAATTCTCGTTTCGGTGCAAAAATATGCACCAGGAATGATCTTTATGATATGATCGCTTGGGAAGTCAAGAAAAGGGATTTTCTAGTGAAAATTAGATAAAACTAAAATAAATCTTATTTTACATTAGCAGGGGTACTCATGAAATATGCGTATAACAGCTTAATAACACTCATGTGTGCAATGATGAGAATATCGTTATTTTCTCTCTCGATTTCCAGAATGACAGACTCTAGTCGGAGGCCTAGATCGTGCAAGCTCTGTGCTAGTTGATATATATAGATAGATATGGAGGGCCAACCTCTCCGCGAGGAAAGCGGTGTGTATATGGGTTTTCCTGGTAGAGACGGAACTCAGTAGGATATTTTTCTTCTATTTCTTCCATTGTCATGTCCTCAACAACACCCAGGTTAACTTGTCTTAAGAGTGGTCGTTGATCGACAACGTATCCTTTATTTTCAAGAAGACTGGTTATATGGCACATTTTGCATAAGATAGGCGTCCAAATCTGTAATTAGTTAGCAAGATTATCAAGGAGTGGTAGGAAAACAGTTAGGTCCTTAGCATTTTTATTTTTACCAGTATTGGCCTGACTTTGTGTTTCTTCTCGGTCCTTTAACAATGTATATACAAATGCAGATGCATATTGATGATCTTCTCTATTTACGCAGCTTTTTCTGGAATTGATATCATCATGTAAAGAATCACATATCTTATTATATTTAGTTATTAGAAATACGCATGTAAATATTACACTAGCAAAATAAATGGCTCTTGGTTTTACGTGTATATTCATTAAATAAAATATAATCCGTGACTAAAACACTATAAATATAGTAGCTTTAGGTATTTCTAACATACGGGTAGATATCCGATATTTGCATTATTAATTATTAATTTTTGACATAAATTTATAACCTATATAAATTATTAAATCTATTATTAAAACAAAAAATACTAACTTTAATATAACTTAAATCGTTTTCTACAATGGTTTCGTAAAAAGGTATTTTGTTATTAATGCGTTTTAAATAATCCTCAACAGCGTCTTCAGGTTTCCAACTGATATACTAAAATTATTTAGAAAAAAAATAATAAATAACTTTTTACATCTGGAGATGATATTCTCAAACATCGTACATTCTCTTCAATTATTTCAGGGTCATCGCAAAGAGATTCTATAAAAAGAGACTAGTTTTTTCATCAACAAAGTGTAAATATAATAGTCCAAATACTTGAATTCCCTTTTCTGAAAAAAAAGAAGCCCAAAAACGGCGATCTGATACTCTTGGATTTGCTGCATCATAAATAGCAATTTGCCCGTTTTCATCGAAAAATTTTATTATATCTTTTTTACAACATGAAAGTACTGAATTACGAAACTCCTTCATTTTTTCCGAAGCTAATTACTATCAAGTCAAGCCAATCATTTTTATTTAAAAATATACGGTTGACATAAAAATAATCCTCAGGCAAAATTTCTCCTTTCTTAAGGTTTTGTCGTCTATAATCTCCTAAATGAAAAACATGGGTTTTAACACCAAGCCTACATATTTGGCCTTAACCAAAAGATAATGTATATCATAAATATCAAATACCATAACAAATATCGGCAAAGAGATACTGAAAGATGTGTTTTTCCGCGTGCAGGAAGCCCAACTATAAAAAAATAAATCAATTCATTATTAACAATAAATATAAATTACCCATAACAATTCCAATTTTCCCTGCATTGAAAAGACTTAAATAAGCAGTTAATTTCTAGGATCAAAAATTGGTTCATATAAGAACACATATGTCTTACTTTCCACTTCCTATTGAACTCATTTGTGTCACTGATGATTCTTGCATATTAATGCTTTTTTCAAAATGATTAACAAATTTATTGACAAATATATAAAGAATTTCTTATTTATAAGAAAGTAATATTATAATATATATTATTTTAAAACTTTTTATGATACAATAGGTTAACCAGTGTTAATAGAGATTTAAAAACTTACTTACAATCAAAATTCTTCAAAAAAAAGTATACTGACATATATTATTATAAAGTACAGTTTCTGTACTTAAAATACTTAAAAATATTCTTTATTCTTGTCTTTTTTTTAAAAAAATATTTTAATAAATATTTAGAGGTTAAATCGTATTAACGTCTATCATTTATTAACGTTTGTTAAAAGTCTACAATCATATAAAAAACTAAATACAAAGGTAAAAAAGATTATTTTGAAAGATTTTTTAAATAGAATAAGAGGCAGCTTTTGGATCTAACACATACTTTCTTTTTTCCCAGAAAAAACTTCTAAAAAGAAGAAAATTTAACAAACTCGTCAAAACTATTCATATATCAAAAATGGATGAAAAAGGATGGATGAAGACCTTTCTTCAATTTAAAGAATATATTAAAACCAACATTGAAGCATTACGTGAGATTCGTGGGTCTTTACAGCTTTCAAATCCAGGAACAGTTGAATATTTGTCTCGAGAAGCTCAGCAAGATGTATTATTAAGTCGTATGATGTTTACAGGAGCAAGAGCAGATCTAGGGAAAGTATTTTCATGCAAAGATGACATAACATTCCAGACAACACATTCATTTTCTATGGGAAGTCAACAGTTTCCTTTGTATAGTTTTGGAACAGTTTTTGGAACAAAAAAAGTGATTTGATATTATTTAAACACAAATAATATCATTAATTGTATTTTAGTTTGTTGCAACTGGGAATATAGATATGGACGGACAGTTGTCCATGCGGACGAGTTATCAATGGATGCCCCAATTGACAAGTAAAATTCAGATGCAGGTAAAAAATATATGAAATAGTTGAAAGTGCTAACAAAATAGCTAACTTCCATGGCTGGACAATCTGTTGTACAGTTAGAACAAGATTATCAGGGACCTGATACAAGTATTAATGTAAAATATATGAATCCGTCTTTTTTAGACAATGGATTAACCGGTATTGTTGTTGCCAGTTTTCTTCAAACAATCACACCAAAATTGTCACTGGGAATTGAAGGTGTTTATCAAAAGCCTCCTTCTGCTGCTGGGCCCGAAGACACAACTCTAAGTTACCTTGGACGCTATGTTGAAAAAGACTGGATTGCTACTGCCCAAATAGCATCACAGGGTATCTATTCCTTAACATATTGGCGTAGACTCTCTCCAAAAGTTCAAGTAGGTGCAGAGTGCCAGCTCGTAACTGCATCTCCTCCCATTGCTCCTCTTGGTGTTATCAAAAAAGAGGGTATCACTGCCGTTGGTGCAAAATATGAGTTTATGAATAGCGTTTTTAGAGGACAGATAGACACTGCTGGAAAAGTCTCCTGTCTTTTTGAAAAACGTTTAGCAAATGCACTTATGTTTACATTTTCTGGAGAATTGGATCATCCTAAAAACTCTGTCAATATCGGTGTCGCTATTACACTTGAAAACAATAATAGTCGTAATGAACAATAATAAAAACGTTTTTTTTGTCAAATTAGTGTCAATCTTCATCTCCGACTCGTTATTTATATTATCTAATACTTTATATTCTAATCTTTACCTCTTATACCTTAACCTAGCCCTAATTATATATTGAAACCCTAAAATATAAGTTAGGGTTAAGCCCTCGTCAGGTCCCGCGCGTGTCCCTTGAGGTTAAGTGAAAACGATCGAGAATTCGACATTTGAGAAGACAAAAAATACATCAGATAGTGCAGCATACGGGTCGATTAGGAGTTTATTTAAAAGATTAGAGTAGATTTTAGTTATATTTTAAGTATTTCAAGTGAGTTTAGTGGGTGATTTGTGAAATAGCATATTAAAAAGAAAATAGCAAGAAAACAGCATATTATAGTAAAATTTGGAGAAAAAAAAAAACGAATATCAGGGTATAAGGAAGGAAATATAATAGAATTATTAGATTTACATGGATAGAGGCGTCTTTTCATATTTATAGAAGCATTGGAGCATATATTTTGTAGATACAGCAAACAGAGAAACGTAGTACATATAATAGATATATCCAAACATATAATTGAGTGAGGGGGTCTGCAGAGTATAGATAGTTTATATTTGTTTTTGTGGATTTACTTTTGTAAATTTACTTTTTACATGATGCTTTATAGGTATTAAATGGTGTTAGTGCAGAAAACAGCTTTAAAACAGGGTTTAAGAGTCATACAAGCACGAGATACGAATTGGAATTAATTGGATCATATATATAATTGGATAATATATATACAAAAATAGCTGAAACAACTGCTTTTTATATATTAATACATATAAATATAATAATTGGACGGTATACGTAGACGAATAGTTCGTCAGTGTGCGTATACGTATTGGGATGCACGAAACGTTACAGGGTTTAGTGTTTGGTAAACAAATATAGGTTATATAACAGAGAACGAGGCGTTGATGGGCGTCAGACGAGGAGTAAAGGGTTATTTGTGCAGATATAAGTATAAATGAGCTTGAATTGAGTCTGGAATGGGATTAAATTAAGCTTAAAGTGGACGTGGTGAAAGTATTTTAATATAACATAATTGCAGACAGTGTGTTAGCTGACAGCTTTAAAAACGCCTCGTTTTCTGTTCAGTTGGGCTGACAGGATTCTTTTATTAATATGTGTTAGATCCATTTAAAGTTATCAAACAAGAGAACGTTCATTACATACATGACGGGAAAGTACGTGAACTTAATTATACATCGTCTAGGATTGTAGGGAGTGGATCGTTTGGTGTTGTTTTTCAAACACGGTTAATTGATACAAATGAGGATGCTGTTATTAAGCGCGTTTTACAAGATAAACGGTTTAAAGTAAGAATAATAACAGTTAGAATTATGTTTACTTATTTTTCTTATAGAATCGTGAACTTCAAATTATGCGTTTAATTCGTCATCCCAATATTGTAGATCTTAAGGCTTTTTTTTACTCAAATGGTGAACGTGTACGAATTTTTTCTTTCTGTTAAATTTTTATTAAAAATTGTATTAGAAAGATGAAATTTATCTTAATTTAGTACTTGAATACATTCCAGAAACAGTATATCGTGTATCTCGAAATTATGCCAGGCGCAAACAAACAATGCCACTTTTTGATATTAAACTTTATATTTATCAGCTTTTTCGTTCTCTTGCATATATACACTCTCAAGGCATCTGTCATCGTGATATTAAACCGCAAAATCTTTTACTTAATCCTACTATAGGTGTTCTTAAGCTTTGTGATTTTGGTTCTGCTAAAGTTCTTGTTGCTGGAAAACCCAATGTTTCATATATTTGTTCCCGTTATTATAGAGCTCCTGAGCTTATTTTTGGTTCAACAAATTATACAACTAAAATAGGTTTGTTTTCTTTTCCCTTACAAACATATTTATATGTTTCTAGATATTTGGTCCACAGGTTGTGTTTTAGCTGAATTGATCTTGGGTCAGCCTATTTTTCCAGGTGAATCTGGTATTGATCAGCTCGTTGAGATTATTAAAGTATTGGGTACACCAACACGTGAACAAATTAAGACAATGAACCCTAATTATATGGATCATAAGTTTCCACAAATCAAGCCTCGTCCTTTTAGTAGGGTATATATTTTTTATACTTTTTTGCATTTCTATTTAATCATATTTAGATGTTTCGACGAGGAACTTCAAATGATGCCATTGATTTGATATCTCATCTTTTAGAATATACGCCAAATTCTAGATTTTCTGCTATTGAAGCTTTAACACATCCTTTTTTTGATGAATTAAGGGATCCTAATATATCATTGCCTGATCCATCTTTTTCTGATGATGATGGCTCTATGGTGATTCGAAAATTACCACCTCTTTTTGATTTTACTGAGCATGGTATTATTTATACATTTTTAAATAACATTGATATTTATTGTTTTCTAGAATTATCTATTCGTCCTGATTTGATTGAAAAATTAGTCCCTTCACATGTGATTCCTGAGTTTAATGCAAGAGGTATTGATATTTATAATTTCCACCCAGTATCGTTAGAAAAAGCACGAATAAAACTGGATTAACAGATATCTAAAAATATATAAAAATATTGTATCTCGGATAATTTTGCATTTATTTTAAGAATTTTTTTTAATGGATAGCATTTGTAAATTTTTTGACATACTTTAATGTATAGTGTTATACATTTTCTCATGTACTGGATATTTAGATATATCTTTAGTAACATCTATGAATATGGCGAAATATTTTAAGTTTTTTTCTCTTAATATATCATGGGATTTATTAGTGTCTTATTAAAGTGACTTTAATCAATAAAAACATGAATTATTGTTAATGTGTAATTATTATGTGTACAAAATACATTTTATTAATGCTATTATTGTTCCCTTTTTAGCTTAATATAAGATTATAGTGATACTGATTGTTTTCATGATTTATTGTTGCCCAAAGAATAATCGTACTACAAATATTTATATAAATTTATAGTTCTTTTTTAATTTACCTTAACATAACCAAAACATTTGCAATCATATTTTCAATACCCATGTAAAGCACTTTAAAGGAATAATTATGTATAACGTATTTAAGAATAAGTACGGTCTGCATTGGTCAGCTGTTAAAAATACAAAAATATTTTACCAAAGATCCAGCAAGACCACTAGCTAAAAGTGAAAACCCAAGAAATAATAAAAATCTTGCTTTTCTGACTATATTGTACCCGGTATATATAAATGTATTTGAAATCAATCTATTCTTGTCTATAGAATTGATACTATCCTGATGTTAGAATGAATATAATTTTTTTTAAAAAAATTATTATATAAATTTACATTATCATTCCAAATGTTGACAAAACACAAGGAACCCAATCAACTAAAGTAACATGAACATTTCCTGTGTTAACAATTTTACTGTATATAGCAGAGTCGATAAAAAACCACCAGCCCAAGGAAAACTAAAACAGAGTATTAATATCAGAGATTTTAACAGTTTCTTAGAGAAAAAATAACTAATGCTCCCGAAACATAAACTCCAATGTCTCTAAAGTGTGTTCCAATAGAAAAAGTGTTATCCATATGTATTTTTAGCCGTTTTTTAAAGAAAATACTATTATATTTATATCAGATTTGTTTTTTATAAGAAAAAGCATAAATATTTGAGTTTTCATACATAAAACGCCTTAAAATTAATCCTATAGAACACTGAAATTTTGATACGTTTTTTTGTCGTTATAGATAACTGAACATCTTAAAAATGCAAGAAAATGATACTCTAAAATCTAATGAAACAGATGAAGATTCACTTAAAAAAGCAGTTGAAATGGTTTTTAATGAAGTCTATATTAAAATTGTTCCAAATAAATTTTTTGAAGATCAAAATTTGATGAAATTTGATGAAAAATTCCAAAAAGCTATTTCTTATATAACAACACCAAGAAATTGTTCAGAACCTGTACATAAGATTTCTTCAAGAAAAAACTCCTTTGTTGGTTGTGTATTTGATGATCCAACTGTTCTTTGGGGCGGCAAAAGCCGCCCTGTTCAAAGACGCAAACGTCATTTAGAGGACGGTAAAAAACAGGCATTGGTGTCTCAGCGGGCATCAAAACAAGATGGCCGACGTTCTAGGGCTAAATCAGTAGATCACGGTGTATTTTCAAGGCCAAATATGTATGCTTCTAAGAAAGGGCCAAGATGGCAGAGAAATAATTCTTTGTCTAAGTCATTTATACGGAATAAAAATTTTCAATGTCTACCTATTGTCCCAGATATAACAGAAGTGATTGTAAATAGGCGTAGAAAAAGCCAATACATGTTGTATCAATCTTGTCGTAAAATTAATTTAGATCATTTATGGATGATGCATTGGAAATTGAAACATAAGAAAAAAGTAAATAAAAAATATTCTACAAGACATATACTGTTAAGGATGTTGTTAAAAGGTCGAAATAAGAAAAATAGTTGATAATTTTTGAACTGAATAATTAATACATTACATAAACAATTAATGGTTTTTAAAAGATAATACCCTTAAATTCAGTTTTTATAAATCAGAATGAACATAAATAGCATTAATGTATAAGGACTTTAGCGGTATATATATTATTAGATTTTAATATTTTTCAGATAGAATGTTAACGATTAGGCTTGTCCATCCGGTAAATCCCTTTGTACGTTGACCAACTCCTGATGTTTGATTGTACTGTTCCCATACGAAGTTAGTGCGTTTCCATTCATTAAATACCGTATTAACTAAATTCATTCTCAGTTCATTGTATATTTTTTTTGCTTTTTCTTGATATAAACCAGGTGTATTAATGTAATTCTAAGATGTACGTCAAAAAATGATTAGAAAGTTATATTTTTACTTTATATAAACTAGAAAGTGCCATGTAATTGATGTTTATCCAAACAGGGCCTCTCCAGTAATTTTCATCTTTTTCAAAGTATGGATTTTTAGTTGAAAGACTTCTGAGCCCATACGGAGACCATAAATGGTCTGGAGAATACATTATATCCAGTAATTTATCAAGGTGTGATGATGATGCTGGTAAAAGGCCCGTTAAGAGAGGAAAAATAGTAATATAACCAATATGGCATTCATGGATACTCGTATCTGATAAAATTAATTATTTTCTTATATTTGTAGAAAATTGCAACCTTGATTTATTGTAGAGTCACAATATGCATTTTGCTCATCATTCCAATGCAAATCTATTTTATTAAAGTTAGAAAAGAATAAAGGATTTTACCATCAATATTTTTAATAATTGCTTTTTCAATAATTATATATTCTTCCACATCTTTTTTATAACCAATTTTTTCTGCAATTGATTTTAATGTTTTTGTAAAAAGTCCCATCCATGATAACAAATCTAAATGTAATTCTCCATTATGAGGATATGGTCTTGGATAATCATCTAAACCACTAGTAAAACAATGTGTAGAAGTACACCCTTGCCATCTATAGCCTTCTTCAAGAGAAAATGCTTGTCTATTCCATTTTTTTATTTCACCTTTTTGAGTTCTTCTATACCAATTATATTGACGACGAAGAAGAGGATATATTTTTTTTAAATAATCAATAGCTAATTCTGGGTATTTTATATATTTAGAATATATATTTTCTTGTGGATCTTCTAAAAATTATCAGTTTCTTAAAAGTAAGAAATCTAAATTAAAATTAACCTTGATTTATTAAGTTAATAATGAACATATTTCAATAAAATACTAACCAGTTTCATTTTTACTATGATTTAATTTTTCAAGAAAAGAAACTATAGGTAAAACCATAGTTGGTGGATTAGCATAATGAGAATATTGAACTATAAATTCTTTAGGTACTTTACTTCTAGCTTCATCACCAAGTATTTGCTCTCTAGCAATCCATCCATCATCATCCATTAAAGAAAGCCAACTTTTTATTATTTCAAGACTATGTAATATTTAGTAATAATGTTAATAAATTGTTTATAAATTACCTTAAATCATTATCCCAAGACCCAATAAGTAAAAGATGAAACCCTTCATCCCAATAAAATCCCCTTGGAAAGAAAGACTTATTAGGTGTAGCTGTAAATAATGAAAATGGTCCTTCTACCTGCGGAGATTTTTCTAAATTATATTCTTGAAAAGTTTCTTCATATTCATAAATGTATGATCTATCAACAATAGAATCACCATAAAAATAGCCTATATTCCCTAAAAGATTTGAAAGAAGGGTTTGTGCAAATTTTGTATATTTATTTGAATTAAATGGATATGTAAAGGGAAATATTTTTGCAAATCTTTTTTTAAATAATTCTGAATTAGAAGTAATTCTATTTTTAAGCTGATGACCTATAACAGTTAATATAATCTTAATTTAAATGTATTGTTACTAGTTATAGGGTCATCTAATGAAGAATACAATATATCAAACTACTTAGAATTACTAAAATATAATTATTTTATAAATATACTTCAAAAGATCCTTGAAATATTTTTTGAACAAAATGAAGGTTTCCTTGCCCATCTATATTTGGTAATGTGTAAAAAAGAGCAGGAGGTGGAATATCTTGATTATATTTTTGATAATTGTTTTCTATATTTTTATCTATAGTAGAAAGTAGCAAATCTTAAAATTTGTTATTTTGTATAATGCTCATATATTTAATACCTTTTGCCATCCAAATATTTTCTTTAGGTACCATCATACTAAAATACATGGATCGATTAAGGTGTTTTTCATTTGCAATAGAATGATTATATGATGGATATATATTTGTATTAGGGCCTTGTGTGATCTCAATGGTGAATTTCTTTGATGTTTTGTCACTCAGAATTACACTTCCTTTGATTCCCTAAGTTATTTTAGGTATCAAGAACCAGAAACAATTAAATTTTACATGTTTTTCAAGTTTAGAATCCAATTTTATTTCATTTTCATTGGATACTACATAAAAAAAAATAGATGTTTTGGAACCAGCTATAATACAGTAAATAAAAAGATAAAATATAATTAGTAAAGATTTACCTTTTTTAGGTTTTCCTTTAATACGCAGACCCCAGTTTCCAGCTATTATATATTTAAAAAAATACTTTTATATAAGAAATGTTACCTTGTTTCTCTGTATACACTTTAACAAATTCGGTCACAATTTCAATATCTATATCTTTATCTTTTATAATTTGACGGCCACCTGTTCTCACATCAAATTCTTGCCATCCATACATCTCCATATTGTCATTCTGTTCACAAGTATGCCTTATATCTAATAGATTCATCATATTCTTATATTTCTTATAGACATATCTCTTTAGAAATTACCCCATATTTGTATGTAATTATCTAATCCTGCCCACATTATACCAGCCAAGATTGCTTTTGGATCTCGACTTCGAATTCCCATATAAAGATTTGGCCGATAAGGACCCCATAAAAGTGATGTATTTGCTGCTATTTCTGCTTCTTCAATTAATCCATTTCTTGTATTTTCTGATCCAAAAACTTTAATGCATTGTTTTAATAATAAAAACCATATAACAAAAAAGCTTTTCATTAAAAAACTATCAAATTCAATTTAACTATAACTAAAAACAATATTATACCTCCAAAATATTCAATTTTTCATATGTTTTTATTAAAAATATCTATGGTTTTCTCTATATTTTCTCCACTTTTTATTCAACGATGTCGATAAGTTAAGCTACCTTTAAAGTAGATTAAAACTAATGATTTATACATAAGAAACAATTTTATATTCTTTAGTTCATTTCTTTGTTTCAAATAAATTTCCTTTGTTTCTTTATCTTGTTTTTTTCAGCTTTTATGAATTTGTTATTTAGAAATTAAACAAATTGATTTTTCACATTTTTTAATTCTTTTTAAGATTTTTTACAAGTATATATATATTTAAAAAGCTTTTCTATAATAAATTGTTATGTATAGATAAATATATTTTCTTACAACTGATAAAGTGTCGACGTCGACAAGCCAACCTCACAAAAAACGATGACGCAAAAATACTCTTCAAAAGATAGAAAAAGAAGCTCTTCTAGGCACAGGAATCGTTCTAAATCTCCAGACTATAGTGAAAAACGTCACCGTTCAAGGGATAGATCACAACGTAGCGAAAGTCCGTGAAAAAACCGTTTTTTTTAAGATAAATAAGCTAAGTTGATGTTTTTTGTAGAAAGAAAAAGTAGAGAGCGTTATTCTGACAGTAGAAGAAGAAGAAATGATACATCTAGTCGTTTTGGTCGTAGATCTCATGCACGTCATCGAAGTGATTCTTCTATAAGTACAGATCGACGTAGTGAGTCACCGTCACAGACATATAGAAAGAACACTCATTATTCAGCTTCTCGAGGTTAAAACACTATTTCATATTTTTTTATTCTTAGTGTACAGATGATTCAGCATTCTTGAAACCTGACACAGAAGCATCTAAAGACTCATGGATAGATGATATTGACCGCCAGACGTCACAGATGGCAAAAATGCTTGGATTCTCTGGATTTAAAACAACTCATCAGCAAAAAGTTGAGGGAAATGATGTTGGTGCTGTATATAAAGTTAAACCAACAAAATATCGACAATATATGAATCGAAGAGGGTAATTAATTTAAAATTATGTTCTGGTTATCTAAAGCAGTTTTATAGAGGATTTAATAGACCATTAGATACTGATACACCAAGACGATAAATTTTTGAAGAAAAAGTGATATTATGACAATATATTTCGCAATTGTGATTCATTAAATGATTTTTATTTTGCTAAAGAATTTTGGTTTCTATATATTACAATTTATTTATATTTAATAAAACTTAAGTGTTGAAAATATCACTGTTTTTTGTATCTATGTCGCTAAATTGATTAGGAAATGAATAATGATAAAAATTATAAAAGCTTATTAATAAACGAAGTGCACGTTCCTTATAATATTAATTTTTAAAAATGTGAACTTAAAACAAACCAAAGATTCTTCTATATTTACATCTACTTCTACTGGTGAAACCCAATCATCTTGAAGTTCTGGCCTGCAACGAAGATATATAGATGTTATTATTTTCATATTATCTTTTACAATTAGAAAAAATTTGGAGAATTTTGAAATATACTCTGTTTCCATTTTTTATTATAATATGGAATTTGTCCTTTAAATAGTTTTAATGTATAAAGTTCTACAATATCATTCGTTATTTTTGTTAGTTTTTGAAGATGAATCCAAGTTTTTTTTTGAATTAGTATTAAATTTCTATATGTTTTTTTTTTCATAAGTTTTTGAAGGATTCTAAGATGATTGACTAAAGAAAATAAATTCCTCCAAGAAAGTTGGGAAATTTGATTTTTGTTTGTTTCTTTATCTTTTGGATTTTTTGATTCAATATTTTCTATAGAATTATATACCTCATTTAAATGTTTATTTAGATTTTCTGATTGCATATTGCAAGTATTAAAATAACTTTTAATAGTTAGAATTATATATTTTATAAAATTAATACCTAAAATATGAAATTTCTGAGATATGTGAAATAGAATCTACAGGGTCATACATAGAAAATAATTTATTAAAAGTATTAATATAATTGGAATCTAATATTATTTGAGAAAGAAATTCAAATTTTAAAATATCTTTTTATATAAGTAAATATTATAGGCAATTTTATAACATACGACTTAATTTAAACCATTTTAAAAGAAGTAATAATGTTGAAGAAATTGATTTTGATGCAATTTCTCTTTTTCGCATCTGAAGAATTTTTTCTGGAGAAAAAATGTTAAAGTTTTCACTTTTATTTTCCTTTTCTAACTATATTAAAATAAAATATTAATATTTTATAATTTCAACAAACCATTTCTATCTTTTTTTATATAGTTTTCTTCTTCATCTATTAAAAAATTTAAAAACCCTATTATTACAGATACAAAAGGTTCTAAATATGAAACTAGTGATGTCTGAAATTTCAGAAATAACAAATATCAAATGAAGTAATTACTTACATATATAATTTCAATTTCATGTAATCTAGAATCCTGTAATGAATCTTTTGCTATATCTGAAGAGAATGGTTCCACAAAATCTAGATTATCTTTAATCCAGCCTCTTTCAAATTTCATAAATCTGTTTGTTTCCCTCCATAATTGTAGTGTAGATAAATCAAGATGTGTTTTACTTTTGAATAATTCACTAGCTTCTTTAATACTTGTAGGTACTTCTAAATGAGGTGTATCAGAAAGAGGAAGCAAGAAAGGTAAATCCTGATTCTTTTCAAACAAAAATTGTCTTTTTTTAGGAGAAGGACATGGAGACGGTAACGGAGTAGCTGAATAATTTGTAGTTAAAGGACAAATTCCTTCTTGTGCCTTTTTAGTTGTATCTTTTGTATTCATAGGAAGTAATGTAGTATATTCTAAATCCATATCTAGTAATGTAGGTGGAGGGTTATACGACGGATATTTTGAAATAATATATTGTCTAAATATATGATAATCAAGAGGTGTTGCTATGATTTCTTTTTTATTAAGTTCTGATGGCAATCCTTCCAATGTTCTAGCGTATTGTTTTGCACTTAATAGATCGTTTGTATTCCCAAGAACGCAAAGTATAAGTTTCCACAAAATCTGAATAGTCTAATTTAATATATTAAAAATTTTCAATAAATTTATATAGAATGAACTTGAATAATAGGAAAATATGACTTCCACAGATTAAAATCATCTCTTAAATTCGCAATTTCTTGAATAATCCATACTATTATAGGTGGAAAAAGATTCACTAAGTATTTTAATATAATGATCTTTTTTAAACAAAATCTTACCAACATCTTTACGAAATTCTAAATCAGATCTAAACGTTTCAATAAGAAAATAAAGTGATGTCATTTTGCAGATTAATTCTATTTTCAATAAATTTGCTTTATCCATTTCTATTTTATCTGATCCTTCTTCAATAATTTTTCTAGTTTTCTAATCAATAAAGTGAATACTAGCTTGAATATAATACTTATAAGCATTTAATGAGCTAATACATGTTCTTACTGAATCATATAATATTTTAAGTGCACCACATTCGTTCATAATTTTGTTATTTTCATGTATCCAATACATTTGATCTTGCTGGTCCTTTGTCTCTCCATAATTTCCTGTATATTTTTAAAAAAACGCTGGGAAATAACCATAAAATAAACCTTGTGATAAGTAAAATAAAACAAAGAATGATTTTATACGCTCTTTAATGTTTTTAGAGTCTAATTCTTTCAAACAACGGGTAATAAATTCTTTTTTTTCTTTAGTTTTACAATTTACCCATTCTAACACAATCAAATCATTTCCATGCTATAATAATATATACCTTTCTGGAAAAAACTCTTAAAGAAAACTTTTCCTTGAATAATATGGACATTACATCCATCATACCACTCTTCAAGCTCGTTTTCACGTGTATCTGTATCAGCGTATACAAAAGCACATTTAATTGTCTACAGTATGTTTTCAATTTTTCCAAAAAACATAAAAAATATCAAACTTCTTTTTCACAGGCATCTGATAAGATCTTACGTAGTTCTAACAGTGTCAGTGAGTCCCTAGGTAGCTCATCTCTTTCATTATTCTCTTTCTCGTTTGTTATTTGTTCATTTTTGCTCAAAAAAGCCATCAATGGATATAATATCTAAAAAGAATATATTGGTATATTATAATCCTCTTAAAAATGTTCAAAATATGCTTAAAATACTCTAAAAAATTAATGTTTTAGCTCTTATAAATCCTCTATATTAATATACTTATTATGCAGACGTTCAATTTCTCCTTATCGTCATGCCAACCATCCCTAGCAACACCCATATAGTTGCCTTGTAACTCCGTCTAAATTTCTTGCACGATAAGCTGATAAGCCAAGATGACGACAAAAAAATAAATCATAAGCTTATAGAGTTTTTCAGGGATTATAAGGTTTAAAATGAATCAAACAGCCTTTAAAAAAGATATAAAAGTTGATTTTTCATTAAAGATCCGTAGAGAAATTGAAATTTTGGGGGTTAAATATTGGAGATGTGGATTAGTAGCGGTTGGAAAAAAGAACGTTTTTGTAGGTATTTTTTCTGAATAAAACGGAATAGAATATGAAAAAATGACCTTTTTAAGCTGTTGATGATGTTATACGAGTTTATGAAAAGTCCCAGTCTCATGGTTTAGACGAAAACTCGTTTTTTCAGCTCAAATGTCAAATTGATTCTCATACAGTGATTCGTGGAGAAATTGATGCAATAACACCGTTATCTTTTAATTCTATTAAAGTAGGATATATTGGAAATGAGGAGGTTCTTGTCTGCTGCACGGATTCTGGGTATATTAACGTTTGGTTTACGGATGATTTGTTACGCTCTCCATTGATTTTTAATACTGAAAGAAGTGTGTGGGGTATTGCTATTCATGCTTCAAAAAGGCTTTTGGCTATTAGTTCAAATGCACATGTTATTTGTTTATGGAATTTGAGTATTTTTAATCCTTTTAAAGTATGGGACACAGACAAGGGTGGATGGCCTCATAAATTCTTTGGTCATGATGATAATATACCAAGTGTTTGCTTTAATCATAGTGGTACACTTCTTTCAAGTGTTGGAATTGATGCTACGTGTAGGCTCTGGGATGTTGCTTCAGGTACACTTCTTCATGTTTATTTGGATTCTCAGAGGTAAAGTATTGTTTATGCTTATTTTTATGTTTACATGAATAAAAAGGGGTTGGTTTGTTGGGTTTATTAATCATTTGGCATTTAAAGTAGTTAAAAGGACTGATTCTTCTGAAAAACGTTTAAAGTCTACTCCAAGCCAAGTAATGATGACATGTGTGCGTGAAAATCGAATAAATGATAGAGATGTATTGTATTCAGCAGAAAACGTGTCTAATTATGAAAATGAAAGAGAAGAGACAACGAATGATATAAATACTAATAGTCATCAGGATATACAGAGAACTTTTTTAAATGGTCATAGTGCTCAAACATTGTTTTGGAGAAATTATTCTAATCGATTAGATGGCTCAAATTTTCCTTCTTCCATTGAATATGTAAATTTGCATGTTAATATTACTTAAATATTTATAGTTACAGGATGATTCTTTTTTTTCATTTTATACATCTACTGAATACAATGAATTATTGTTTTATGGAACTGAAAAAAATATAAAATTATGTAGTATTGAAGAAACCGTTTCAGGGATTCAATTGTTAACAGAATGCAAAAATCTTTTTGATGAAAACGATACTAACCAGACAAGTATTTTAAGATATATAGATAGAATTAATATGGTAGAGGTAAGTATTAATCCTTAAATTTAAAGGATCCACTGTATAAAAAACAAATATAAATACTTAATAGTTTATTCCCGATTTGTCATTATGTGTTGTAGCCTCGCAAAAAGGCAAAGCGTGTTTAGTGTATTTAGTAAAAAGCGTAATGGATTGCGACGATGGTTCAGTACTATTAAGCTATACAATGGTCGCTGATCAGATGTTTCCTGAAGACCCGCCGTCATGTGGATTACTTGGAATGACAGTGGAAAAAATTCATTCAAAACACTATAAGCTTTATGTAAGATTATATTCTATTTAATATTTGATTTTTTATAAATGTATTAGATGCTATATTATGATGGTACATTGATTTTGTATGATATTAAGAAACCTGTTTTCAACATGATTGATGTAGATGAATTAATGTTGTAATAAAACGGGAAAACTAATAAACACATAAGTATATGACCTAATGAATGCATAAATAAAGTTCTAATAAGTTCAATGAAGAAATATACACAGATGTACATATAACTTAAAGAGATATTGATCTATTAATATGTTAGATTTATAATTTATTGATTTATTGATTTATTAAACTTGTAGATTGAATGAGTTGATAAAATATTGGAGATAATAGTATGTTAATAAATGAGTTGTAGTTAAATATCATTTTTGTTTATAAAAATTAGATTTGGTCCAGGTTTCCCATTCTTTTTTAATTGTGTTATGTTCCTTGTTCATTGTGTCTTTAATGTATAAATAATTATTAGGCCAGGAACGCAATACCACATCAATTAAACCAATCTTACGCAAAAGTGAAATGAAAAAAAACCAAAAAACAGAGAAAACTGCGCCAACAAAAAAACCAACAATAACTTGCCATACTGTATGAAAGTGAAGATAAACTCTAAAATATATTAATTATTATTTTCTGCAAAAAATTACAGCAAACCTGCTAAAACATACAGAAATTACAGATACTATAAGAATCACCATATTTCTTATACAAATATGTTGGGGTAGGTTTTGTGCTCTAATTAAAATTAGTTAATAGATTGAAAAATTGAAAAAAAGATTAAAAAAGTTAAAAAATAGGTGAAAAAATAATGAAATTAGTATTACTCAAGAAGCATTTCTAATCATTAAATATAAAGTATTAATAACTTACCGAAAAAAACACCATAATAACAAATAACCTGCAAAATATGAAATAAATTGTGCATGATTACTCGGCATGCCATAATCACTGATTATTGCTGTAAAAAATGTTAATTGATATTATAGAAAGTCATTATATAAGCAAGCTGTCTATAGATACTTACCGCTTGGTCGTGCTTGTTGAAAAATGTGTTTAAGTTGAGTATTAAGAAAATCACAAACAACTTGTCCTGCATACATAAGGAGCAGCTCTGCTTCACGGCGATTATAAATTAGTGTTACGTATACTATTAGTATGGCAAGTGGTGATAAAGCAAGAAATGCAGATACTTTCGAAATAATGTCTTGAGGATCATATAAAATATATGTAATTTCTTGAATAGTTAGATATACGTCAGCTTATGTATTAGTACTTTCCTAGTGGAGAAACCATTATGAAATTAATTTACTATAGTAGAGACACCTTTTTATGTAATATATAATAAATATATAGTAAATAAGTAGCTAATTTTTTGCAGATGTTTCTTGTACGTATTTTATATATGTTAAATTTTATGCTGAGCTTATTGCCACTGTTATAGACTGAGTAGAACGGACACCACAGTGTCGTTTACGTACTCCTGGTGCTGTATATAAATGTTTTTCATAGATATATAGAACTTAAACACGTATATTTAGTGTTATGCTGCGTACAATTAGTTTTAAAATTATATATCTGTTCTTATAATATTTTTATTTTAAAATTATACTTTATGATATTTGTTATTTTTTAATATATAGTTCATATGTTTAATAACGAATAATAACAAATTTAATTGTTTCTTATATATAATATTTCGAAAACAATGTTTCAAAATATACAAAATGTATGTGTTGCAGGTAGTATGTTCAAGTTGCAAATTAAAACTTATTCGAAAAAGCTATTCCGGTGCGGGGAATCGAACCCCGAGCTTGGCTGGGCACTTTAATGAGAGAGCCAAATGTTAACCGTTACACCACGCCGGACTATCCGTAGCCTTCTTTTTGTAAATTATAAACTAATATTGAAGTGAATTTGATATTTGATAAGTTTAATATATTTAAATCTAAAAAATGTAATAGCTTTAATCAAAATCATTAGATTTATAAATGTTCAGATGTGTTATTTAATGTTGTCAAGTAGTATTTGATAAGGTTTGAAAAAATAAATAAAAAATACAGAGTTTTGATACTATTATAAATAATTGATATTAGTTTTAATATTATATTGATTTTTGATGCATTTGTGGTTACTTTCTAATGTTTATTTTTGAATATGTGTTGGTGAAAACAACATTGCGAAATATTATCAAGTATAATAAGCTTTGTTAAATTTCTTTAGTCGTTAATTTTTCTGTCTGTATTATTTCTTTTTGTTTTTGCTCGTATCGTACAAGTCTTGCGCGATGGCGACGGCCACGTACATGAATCAACCATTGAGGCTGACCAATAACAACAAGAGGCTCGCCTGAAGATGTTTTGCAAATATCACAAACGTAATGCTTCCAAAGCTCTGTTTGCAATGCGTAACTACACCATATAATGTTAAAAAAAGCTAGTAAAGACGGTAATACCGTTAGAAAACTACTTGAGTATAGGTTTTGGTGCCAACAGCTGCATAGCTGCTGCATTGAGGGAAAGAGGGTCAGGTCCTTGACGGTCGTGTAGAAAATCTATTGTTTTATATCAGACCCAATATTATATGTTTTGCATTATAACCTAAAGCAAGTGTAATAGCAAGATTTTGTATCTCGGTTTCCCAATGTGTAGGATCAGTCGCATCTAAGAGATAAAATCGAATATCTGGTCCAGATGAACGACATAAGGGATATAATTTGTTACGTATCCATTTGACTTGTTTCCGTGCATATTGACGAGTTGCAAGCTGCATTGCAGCTACTGAATGCATAAAACATGTACGTTTTGTTTCTGGAAGAGTATCTTCAGGAAGCTCGAGATAAGGCAAGAATGCCCTGAATCCTATATAATTATTAGTTGTTACTTTCTAAATACTTATGTATACCAATTGCCTGCCAAATACCTCGCAAATTATCTGAAATATCATAATGAATATTATCTTCATTACTATTTTGAATATTATTCTGGATATTTTCAAAGTCATTATATGATTCTAATGTGCTATATAACATTCCTATTTTGCTTTGTGGCTTATTTTTGGCATCCTGCATATCTAACATGGTGTCATAGTCTTTTATACTTTCTTTTTGTTTATTATTTGTATCATTTGAGTTCTTTTTTGTGTCATTCGAGCCTTTTTTTACTTTATTTTGTTTATTTTTGACATCCCATTCTGAATAAAGCATCTGAATGTCATTTAACACACCTGCAGCACACATTTCTTCAACACGTTGGTCCAGTAATTGATCAAGCATTTTTGGCTCACGATGTATCCAAAATATACATGCTTTGAAACGGTTACGTTTACCATTTGTTTGTTCAATGCTTTTATAGGAATCAGAACTAACAAAACCTGCAGAAAAAGTCTTAGAAAATGATGTACTCGGTAAATTATTTAAAGAATTGGTGATATTTGTATAAATCTTTTCAGATGCTCCATTAGATGAAAGTTTATCATTAAAATCACCACAAAAAGGACTATCAAGGGTAATAGAAACATTTTTTGATGGCAAACAAATATCTTTTGAGGTCCCTAAAGCATGTGTTGAAACATCCACTGAAGCTTGGTCTGTCAATGCAAAAATACTTGTTGAATCTTTATTTGTTACTCCTGTTGCTTTACATTGAGCACGATAGAGGTCACTAGGACGTTGTCCTGTCGATAAACATATTTCAAGACTGCGTTGGATCCTTCGGCGGTCGTGTGGGTGCCATCTCTGTGCAACAACGGGATCTAATGCTTTTAATCGCGCGTATAATTCACTTGTTGAGAGCAAAGAAAGCTTTGAAAGGGATGAAAGCCCTGAAATATCTTTATTTGGGTCTCTTTCATCTACAATTGGTACTTCAGAGAAACCAGACGGAGAACTGTGCTCAATATTTTGCTGATTTGTTAAAAGTGTGTTTTTAAAAAGAACTGCTTGTGTATAATAATGAGTTCCTCCAACAAGCACAGGCAACCGTTCAACTGAGTGCAAACGTGCAATCTACAGTGTGTAAGCTGGTGAACTAGGACAAAGAGCGCCAAAATAAGAGTGCAAACACTGATCCAGAACACATCCAGGCATGTATATACTCTGGGGCACATACAGTGCACCTATAGTCGTATATAACATGCATATACAACGCATATAACTGCATATAACCGTATATACACTGGATATAGCGTGCAAAGTGACAGGAAAAGTCTTTTTATCCCTAAAAGTGCGCCCGTGCTTGTCTCAACTCACAATCTCAAGTGCATCTCGTTCAAAGCGCTGAACAGAATATGTATCGCTACGATCAATTGTCCCAAGCAAATGATGTGGAATCCCTCCACGTTCTGCTGTAGACGGCTTGTTTGTTAGAATATCTGCGCCTTTATAGACCTGCAGAGCATCTCCATTTATAATTTCACCGCCAAGCGCTGCTGCAAGCGCGGTAGCTAGCTGTCTTTGTCAGTGGATTTCTTGAAATTCAGTATAAAATATAAAATGAGAGCTGCAATGGTTCTGATTGTGCAAAAACAATGTTTATTTGGCTCTAAATATTGCTTACCCGAGATTTGCCTGTGCCTGTTGCGCCTACAACTGCACAAATAGGTCTCTGCAGTGTTACTATATACGATATTTATAACGAGCGTAAAGCAAAATCTGCGGTTAAAATAAATATATAGATTATAAAGGGCGGCAATAAGAGATGAATAAGAGATGGGATCTGCTTGTGTTATATATACATTATATACATGGCATATATGCATTCTATGCATTCTCTATATAATCGCAGACATGTTTAGTATACTACATATATATGGCACATACTGTGTATGTGTGCATAGCCTGTATATATCGCATGAGATATAGTAGGCATGTATATCTGCAATGTATACATTATATATAGTGTATATACAGTATACATAGTATATATACTGTGTATAAGCAGAATATATACATAATATATGCTGGATGCACGCCTGCAGCACACCCCGTCTAGACATCCTGTCCGGAATGTCCAGCACATTTACTGTGCAATATATAGCTTTAGCGGCGCATACACCACGCATATACTACGCATATATGACGCATATAATACGTATATAATACGCATACAACACGCATGCAACACATACTGTGTATATAATGTGTATACAGTGTGCATATATTGCATAGATAGCCCAATGTCTACGCTGTGCACTCTCACACAAACGCTTAATTCTCCGCTGACATTATGCACACCTTTCATCGATACTTAGGGTTTTTGATGTGCGTGGGCTCCAAATTTGTCATCGGCGTTTGCCGCGGTGTCCATCGGAGTCATAGCGGCTGCTGATAAGCGACACCCGTGTAAAAAATAATACAAATACCCTTGATTATCTCCCAAAAACTCCTGTTTTGCCTTTTCTACACTTATACACTGCATATCTACGCATATATGCTCTCTATCATGCCTTCTCCACTCTTTTTATTCCATTTATTATTCTAAGAATCTCCGTTTTCGGAAAAGACAAACCGTGCAATTATAATGCGAGATCGTTAAGCTGACGTAAGAATCACTTCACACGTATATCACTCACAAGTAGACATCGTTGGACACAAGCATACATACAAACATTTGCGCGTATACACACTATATATCGGCGTCTACAGGGCTTACACTACGCATATATCGGCACATACACGCATATATTGCGCATACACCACGCATACAGCGTGCATAGACCACGCATATAGGACGTATACCACTTAGTACTCATTTTTCACCCGAGTTTTATCGGTCCCTATCGGCCCCTATCGGTCCCTCGTTTTCTATATACACCTGCTTTTGCTAGCATATACTCTGTTTTTCTGCGCATATACTCGGTAAACTCGGTAAATACCGGAATTCTGTCCTTATAGCCGCTGTTTTCTCTGTATTAACGTTTTAACCACTCCACTCCGTATGGATCCGCTAATATCGTGGATTCTTTTTCTTGGTATATCAGGAACCGTATATATTGCGCTGCGTGGAATGCCGTCTTTGGGTTTTTCTATGAATGACAAAGCTGCTTCAGGAAGAGCAGATGGTACATCTTTTTCTAAGCGGATACGCAAGCGGCGCCGGATAGACCGTGCTGTCGATGAAGTCCGCGAGGTTCGTCTCGAGCAGTGCGAGCAGCGCGAGCAGCGCATACACAAGGCAGAAAAGCCTCAGCAGGCCGCAGAGCCGCGCATAGATAAAGCAGAACCACGCATATACCGGCTGGAACAGACGGAACAAGTGCTTCTGCACCCAACAGACGCATCAGTGAGCACATCTGTGCATGTACCTGCAAATGCGTCTTTTACCACGTCTTTCGGGAGCCGAAAGACTGAGTCGTTGCTGGCGACGCCTACAAAGAAACAAAAGCAAAATGCACTGAAACGCGAGAAACAAAAGCTGGTCAAGGCGCGTATGGAGGAAGAGCGTCTTCAGAATCTTTTTCAGCATCAAAAGATGCTTGAAGAAGAACGCCAGCGTACATTGGCTCATAAACGGCTATCAAAGCCAAATACTCATGCTTGGCTGCCGCGTGCAGTCTCCGATGAGTGGACAGTAGTTGGGGCACGGGGTGCACGACATGCATCGTCAGTAGCATCAACGATGACATAGTACGCATATAGCACGCATATAGGAGGAAAGAATACATGGAAACAGGGTGTAATGGTATTGGGAGTTAATATAAGTATATATTTGTGTATAAATGTGTATTTTGTGTATATATGCACTGTGCATGCACTAGCACTGTGTATGCGTAGTATATAGTGTGTGGTATATACAGTGTATGCTATATATGCGGGTGTATACGGTGTATATTATAGTGTATAACTGTAGATATAGCATGTATGCGGTAAGGAGTGTGGGATGGCAATGTATACAGCAAAGGGGCGAAAATGCGGCGGAAACAGGGAGCTGCTGGTGCAGAAAAGCAGTGCAGGGCGCCTGGCGCAGGAAAAGCGGTGGTGCCTGGTGTTGGGGCGATTGTTGCCATGGTAATGAACACTGGGTTGCCAGGGTTCCACGTTTTGTTGTCATGGCAACGGTTGCAGGGTTACGGGCCCTTGTGGTTGCAAGGGTGTTTGTTGACAGTTGCATCATAATGTATTCGCTTTGCGAAAGCTGTTTTGTAAAAGATCTTGCTTCTATGAAGAATCCCGTTTCTGCAATAAAGCAATCTGTGTTTGCCGATGTGCTAAGAGTAAAACGCTGGTTCCCGATATATATAGTGCATTATATGGTTACTATGAAAAATTTCATGATTTTTAGTATGTCTTAGAGTTCTAAGTATTAAATACAAGAAGTCGGGACAATAAAACTAAAATCCATTTAAAGGTGTTATATTAATGATAGCTTGAGTTTTAAATATACGGTTGGAATGAAATATTTTATTCTTTATTAAATATGTCTTTAATAGAAAATATGTAGTTCCATATTAACATGTTTATGAGTTAGTAACAAAAAAAATAAATCACTGAGTATTTTTACATTTAGCCCCAAATTGCATGAATATTTATTGATATATAATCAAAATTCCAGTTATATAAATATTTTGTATAAATGTTGACAATTATGCTTTTATATTGCAATCCCATTTTTAAATTATGATGATTTTACAATGACGAATTATATGTTTATATAAATATGTATTTGTACATAGACTTTGTATTATTCTTCAAAATATCCTCCATTTTTTAGCCCTATTTTCCTTTGAGTAATCCACTCTTCTCCCAAAATTTTTAGTCTAGTCGCACTACTTCCTTTGTTATCACCAACCCAATCCTTTACAGCAAGACGAATTAATTTATCTGCTTGTAGTCCATAATGTCTCGCAAAAGCATTTCCAGAAATATCCATGAATGTACTTATTATTGCAAAAACAGTCTCTGATGATGGTGGTTCATTTAAAAGCTTAGCAAGAAGAGTCCATCCAAAATGCATAGGCAAACAATTAGGGATATGCTGAGTTTGAATAATTGCTGCAAAAACAGCAAAAATCCCACATTGTCTTTCTGTATAAGATACTTCTTCTTCATATTTTCCATTTTTTGAGCGATAAAATCCTAAAGCTTTTCTACCTTCTTCTGTCTTTTTATTATACTAAAAGTTATATAATTATTTATTTACTTATGACTCCTCCTAGCTGAAATCTTACCTTGAGATATGGTATTGTATAAGGGCATTTTTTTGCAAAACGAGCCAAAAGAATATCAATTAAATCAGGATGACTAGACATTAAAAAAACACATACAGTAGCCAAAGGATACGCTGAATATAAATTAACAGTAACTTCTGTTTCTGCTTGTTTCTATTTTTAATTAAAAATTAAGATTATAAAATAATATTCTTTACTATAATTGCTTTTGACAAAAAATTTAATATCCAGTGATATACAGTTATTGCAACTTCTTTAGACATTATGATAATTTCTTCTAAATCTTTTGTCTAGAATATTATTAGCATGTTTTTTGAAAATTTGTATTTAATACAATACGTGCTATTTTCTGCTTGGAATTTGTGAGTTGTCCACATTTTGGTATAATTTTACGCTTGTTTTGAAAACAAAACTTTCTCCATATTTCATTTTCAGATACTGGTTTAAGAACATTTAATTTAATATCCTAAAATATATAAAAACAAAAAAGAAAAAGTGCATAATTTACCTCTATTTTTTTCCTATACATTAATACACGATCTATAGCATTATATGTATATTCCCTTTTTTTTTGTTCTAAAACTGGAGATTGAAATGTATCAGCAATATTTACTGTATTCATTTCATCCTTGTTACTTTCTATTTTTTCCTTGTTATTTTCTATTTTTTTCTTATCATTTTTTACTTCTTCATTAATAATACTTTCTTTGTTATCTTTCATTTCTTCATGTTTTATCATTTCTTCAACTATTTTTACAACTTTTTTTTCCTCTGCCTTTTTATTTTCATATGCAATTTTCTGTAACTGTTTTACTTCAATACTCTTACGTATTCTTTCCTTTTCTTTTTCATCTTCCCTAAGTATTGCTTTCTCTATATTCTCCATAATTTCTTTATTACGATGTTCGAATAAAATACTTTCTTTAAAATCTATTTCTTTATGTTCCATTGTCATCTTTTGTAAATGTTTTTTCAAGAATATATTATCATAATCAAAATCATGTGGTAAATTTTGTGTCCAATGACCAATTAATGAGAATGCATGGTCTATTTCCAATGCTTTTTTTTCCATTGCTGACTACACTATATTAATATGAAAGAATTAAGTCAAAAATTAGCTCTACATGGACCATTTCTTTGGTTTTTTCATTATATATTTGCCATGAATCAAAATCATATCTTTTTTTCAAATATCAGCTAAATATTTATAAATATATATGTTTACTTCATCTGATTTACTGGATATTCTAGATCTTCGCTATCTGATGTATTTTCTTCTTCATAACCTTCAGAAATACTCTGTATATTTCTAAAATGCATATTTTTTCATAGAAAAGTTAATTTTTTTAAGATTTTTTGTGGTTTTTTAGGTTTTTCTTATTGTTCGAGAGTTCTTAGAGGTTTAAGAGATCGTTAAAGATTTGATTATTTAAAAATCGAAAGAGAAAATATTAGAATTTTATTCGAATAAAAGAAACAAAAGAATTATTTACAGTAGGTAGATGTTTAAATATGAAATTTATTGTATAAATTATTGTATAAATTTTGAATACATAAAGTATTTTGTAGATTAAAAAGTATTTATTCTAAGTGTTTTATAAATACCTTGGTCGTTTTTGTATAAAACATGCGGTTTTTTATTTGTATAATCTCTTCCTAAGTTATCCAAACTTTTAACTTTATAAATTCGAACTAGCCAATTTTCAGTGGTATAAGCTTCCTCTGAAAAATATTAGATTTCACAAAAAAGATATCTTATTTACCTAGTGTATTTAAAACAATATTCTCAGCTGGTATATACTGTTCTCTAACTGAATCATAGCCTTCATTTCCATTAAATAATTTATTAAAACTATACTCATTAAAATAAGCAAAAATTAAATAAGACAAGCAAACTTGTAATAGCTCATTTTATACATAAGACTATTTTTCATAGTAGGTGTTGCTTCTTTATCGACTCTGTATCCACTATATGAAAAAAAGTCATTCTCTCTTACTTCATTAGGCCAAACACCTTCTGCCTAAAAAATAGTTACAATAAATAAAAAAAAATTAGAACATACAATCCTAACCATCCAAAGAAACTTAATACAGTTAAATATAAATTAATTTGTTTATATTTTTGACTTTACCTTATTTATATCATCTCCAGAATATCCAAGTAATCCTCCAAAAATAATAAGAACATAATCTACGTCATGTTTTCTTAAAATTGGGTATGAAATTTCTTCAGGACTAGACATAATTTTTCCCACTGTCTAATATCTAATTAAAATATTTAAATAAGAGTGAATCATTCTTACTGCAATATGTGTATTATTCCATGTGTTATTATCAACTAAAGTAATTCTATCTGCTAAACCTCCAATTTGATAACCATAATCCCACCAACTTGCAATTTTCGCATCATAAGGTGTGTTTTTTCTTAACCAATAATATGCTTCGCGGTAATCATCAATAATAAAATCTTTCCCAGATGATGTTTGACCTGAAAATATTACAGATGGTGAAGAATATGCATTGGACGTGACCCATGTACTATGATAGACGAATAAAACTAAATAATAAAAAAGTAAAGATACTAGTGCAATTCTGGAGATATAAAATCCAGCATAATTGGTTATATTCTTAGAGCTTTTAATTACATTACTAATAGGCGATTTAACTTTTCCTGCAGATTTTGATGCTTTCCGATAAATTAAAGCTAGTTCAGACTTCTTTGATTTAGAAGTAAATAGTGCTTTAAATTGAAAATTTGGAAAAAATAGATATTTATCCAATAATGCTGTTAAACTAAGTGCTGATGCAACACAAATAACTGGTGCCAATACTAATATAAGGCGAACCATTACTCCTGAAAAATAGCTGGCCATAATACCATATATAATAACAAAAACGTGTTCATCTTTCAGTTTTTGAAAGCAGAAATAAATACCAGCAGGGAATAGCCAAATTAGTAATCCAAAATCAAAGAAGAAATATGTCCAGGAAGTTGGCTGATGTTCTGAAACAGAAGCAATAATAGGAATATGAATTTTTGCATAACTTGTATCCCACAAAGAATAAAATCGGCCTGTCCATGGAGCAATTACTCCAGCCACTGTCAATAAAACCAGTACAAGAAAAGACAAGAAAAATAAAAAGAATACACTATACTTAAGAAGGTCTTGAAATTTTTTATCAGAAACATGAGATCGTATAAAGTTTACAAATGCCAAAATCTGCATTAAACCAAAAATACCTAAAATTATTTAGTTGTAAACATTGTCTTGCCAAATAATAACTACCAAGTGCAGACATATGTTCACTAGTACGAATCGCCTGAAAGCTAACAAATGGGATTTGCATTGACATTAATGTTCCTAAACTATAGAAACTGGAATATGCTATATATATTTTTGATGAAAAACGGCCCATTAAAATAAGAAGGAAACAATGTAAAGGAATCATGTTCGTAATAAAGACATACCCACCTTTTTTTTTAATAAATATTTAAAAAAAAATATATTTTTACCCCAAGCAGAAACCATATAAAAATAGAAAAAAGCAGTTAATGCACCCCAAAAAGCACGCCCTGTTTTTACTGCTTTAATCCACAAAAAAAATGTTGTCATTAAGAGTGTAATAGCAATTGCTTCATTATCATAGCTTCCTGAAACAGATCTTGAAATGTATCCTGGTACGATAGCAATAAACGCAGCAGCAAAAAGCCCTGCTGTTTCATCTTTTAATTCTTTTGTAAATAGATATGTTGCAAGTGCTGTTAGACTTGAAAAAGCAGGCGCAAAAAAGACACAAACGTCACGAATATTAACAGGATAATTAAAAAAATGAAAAATAGAATGAATAATATACGACGTAACCATTAATCCTGGATACATTGTTCCTCCTGTCACTCGTCCTAAAGGATACCATCTTAAATATTGATCAGTATTGATGAAATAATGAAAAGTAAGAAAAAAAATGTAACATACGTTCGATCATCAAACCAATTCCAAAAATCATTCAACGAAGAAGAAATTAAGTATTTCGTAGCACGAAAATTAAACCCTTTATTTTTAGTATCTAATAGTATATTTTAGATAAATATTTTACATGGATCAAATTCATGAATAATTGATTCATATCTAGGCTTTATTAGACAAATACTATATACAATTTTGCGTATAAACACACCTGATAACAGAGAATAATCGAGGAAAGATAGATGATGCTAAAATAAAAAAAATAATCATTTTTTTTCTATTTTATTCTATTCAAAAAACCTACCTGAGATACTCACAAAAATAAAAATCTATATATATTAAATTGGTTTTAAATACAAATAATCAACTAACTTTTAGCAATTCTTTTATATCTTTAATGTTTTCTTTAGAAATTAAAGAGCTTCGCTCAGATTCTACCATCTTATATAATTCGTTTTTCTGTTTGAGTTTTTTAGTATCTGCGCAAACGAGAAAGGTGGGGAATTAGGTGGATAATGAAATAAAATATATAAAAAGACAAAAAACATTTTTCATATGAACCATATGAATTTTGTAATTCTCTTAGTTCAATTGAATATCCTTCCATGAAAAATCAACATATTTATTGTGCAATGAGTTTCTCAATAATATTTGAAATGTAATTGATTATACCATTAAAAATGATGTAAATAATTATTCAAAAATTATATCATTTCTTTTATACACTTTTAGCACTTTTTACTTATATTTGTGCAATTGATACTTTTAGATTTGATATTTTTATAACACAGACAAAAACAAACTTAATTGCAAAAAATTGTATGTATCTATGTAATCCCTGCATATGCACTGATAAAAATTTATTAATAAATTTAAGAACCTTCCTTCTTTTCACTTGGATTCTCTTGTTTCCATTGACTATAATATATATTTCCATCAAATCCATGTTTTTGTCCAGGACCAAAAGAGGATCGCATTGGACGCACTTTGAGCGTAACAAAGGGCTTTAGCTACATTTTATTAGCTCTATTTTTACTTTTTTCTAGAATAATATTACAAGTGTTGTATCAAGACCACTAGGAACAACAAATGTTCTGACTTTTGTCCAGTCAATTAAATAATGTCCTATATATATATCATAAGAAAAAATAGATAAATATGAGAACGCATAAGCGGAAACTACCTCTTTTTGTATGTCTGCCCATTGATCCTGTACGAGAACCTTTGTAAAATTCTCTGCCTTGTTTAGATGTCATTGGAAGCCTTTTAACATGATTTTTTTGTTTAAAAAAGAGAAAAACTTACCTTCTTGCTCCATTCACAATTAATGTAGGTTTGAACATGATTTTATGATTTTTTTTACTTCTTTTTACTTTTTTTTTGGGTTTTTTTAACTTTTTTGACTTTTTAATTATTCAATGTCGTCATAAAGCAAGGTATATATTAAATACAAGTGCTTAATTTACGCAAAAAAGTTAAATACATATATGATAGATATGCTATAAATTTATTCTATATAGAATTTTATATTTGATTTAATGAGTTGGTACTCATACTGTAAAATATATATTTGAGAGAGTAGACAGTAATAGATTTATTCAATGTTTATTTAATATATATCTAAAACACATATAATATATATAAAGTTTTGCTTTTCTTTTAATCAAATGATACGTCAAGCTTTCTGTGCTATGTATTGCAATATAAATATTGCACATTATATATATCTATACTATATTTCTTATCATAGATATTCTTAGGCTATTTAATAAACAATGTTTCTTACATGTCTAATACATATTCAATATATGTATGTACATACATAATTATAAAAATTTATAAAATTCATTTGAGATTTTCGATTTGCAATATAGTTAATTATACAAATTGTAGAGCAAAATACATAAATCTGTGGTAAAAATAGCGCTTTTTGAAGAAAATAAAGTATTCTGTGTTGGTAAAAAGACTTTTTAAAGACACTATTTGATAAGAAAATAGTTTTTTTTGTAAAAAATGTTTTTTCAAGAATTTGTTTACTATTAAATCAAACAACTGAGCAAAAGAATTCTTTAAATTGAATACAAATTTCATAAAATTGACATTGATATTTCAAAAAGTACTGTTAATTGAGTTATAAAAAAGTTAAAATAGTTATGTAATGGTTTTAAATATTTTAAAAAATAATATATAAAATGACACAGAAAATGAAAAAAAGTATCTATGACACAATATATTTTTATATTCATATGGTTCTTAATAGTACTTATGGTATTTTTATAATTGGAGGGTTACTACGGACATTTTTTTTGATTTATGGACATTGGCATGATTCCCGATCACCTGTCAAGTATACAGATGTAGATTATAAAGTTTTTACGGGAGCAGCAGAACAAGCTTATTATGGGAAATCAGTTTATGATCGAGAAACGTATCGGTATACTCCATTATTGGCTTGGATGTTAATTCCAAATGTTATGGGAGTCCCATGTTTTGGAAAAATCATATTTAGTATATCTGATCTGATCGCTGGGTATCTTATAAAGAATATTCTAGTATTTCAAGGGTATTGTATAAAAAAGGCGAATTTATATACAATCATTTGGCTTTGGAATCCTATTGTAGCTGTAATTAGTACACGTGGAAATGCAGAAAGCATAGTTGGTACAGGGGTTCTTTTATGTTTATGGATGGCATTTTTGAAACGTTCTTTTCTTACGGGATTCTTACTTGGGGTTGTTATTCATTTTAAACTTTATGCGATCATTTATATTCCTACTTTTTTATGGATAATGGATAGTAAATATGAGGGAAAGTCTTTATCAAAAACAAATTTTAATTGGGTTACATATTCGCGTATTTATTTTACTTTAGCAATAATATTAGCATCAGTTATATTAAATGGAATTATGTATCAAATGTAACTGATAGCAAAATATTTCTTTTTTACTAATATAGATTAGATATGGCATGCCATTTTTGAATCATACATATTTTTATCATCTTATTCGAATAGATCATCGACACAATTTTTCACCTTATCATTTATGGCTTTATTATGTTTCTTCTCCAATTAAATCATCATTTCATATACCAATTTCTTTTGTTTCATTTATACCACAAGTCTTGCTATCAACATGTTTAATTCCTATTGCACTTGCTAAAAAGAATCTTTCTGGATCAATATTTTCTCAAACATTTGCATTTGTAACATTTAATAAAGTTTGTACGAGTCAGGTATTCTTTAGGAAAAAAGTATATTATAGATATAATATTTTTTAGTATTTTATGTGGTATATTGTTTTACTTCCTATTCTTCTTCCTTCTCTTGATCTTTTTTTGGGATTGATAATGTTAATTCTTTGGGTTTTTGGACAAGTAAATATTTTTTATTATATCTGATTTTCTTCTAATTTTTTTAGGCTATATGGCTTTTTTTTGCTTATCGCCTTGAATTTCTAGGGATAAATGTATTTTTTCCTTATTTGTGGTTATCCAGTATTTTATTTTTTATTATTAATGTATGGATTTTGGGGTGTATTATTGATAGCCTTTCTTTTCAGTAAAGGCTATTGAAGATTTTTCTTCATTTAATACTGGCAAATATTCAATTGAAAATTTTATATTTTTATTTGTTACTTTTAAAATAAAGAATTAAAAATAAAATTATTAAAAGGAAAAAAATAGATTTTATTCTTAAAATATTTTGTAAACAATATTTTATTAGGAATTTAATTTAAATTTCAATGCAAGATATTTTATAGTAAGAAATAAAATAAAATTTATATTATTTTCATATATATTTATATATTTTAAGAATAATTTTATTAATGTATTCTGAAAACAATTTAATCAATTATTTTCATATTAAAATAATTTATATATACTGACTACCTATAAGCAATTATTTTCGATTATTAGCTATTATCATCGTTGCTAATATGGTTTTTTGATTTATTTATCTATAAATATTTAAATATTTTTTCTAAGAATATTAATTCATAAAAAATTCATATCTTTTTGTAAAAATCTAACATTTTTGAAAAAATGCAACTGAAGTCTTTAGGATTTTTAGTGATTAATTTATCTTTTTCGTTTTTTTTCTAAAAATTATAAATTAAGTTTTTATAAATCAAAAAATGATTTATACACAAATAAAGAACAATTGTCGTCCATTGTATCTGAAAAAGTTCAAAAATATTATTTACTTTAATCATAATATGCAGTTTCCTTACTTTAGATATATTTTTTCCGGGTCAAATGCACTAAGAAATAAAGAAAGGATTGGTGTAAGCAATTTAAGTGAAAATAAAGCTAAAAAATAAAAAATACTAGCCATTTACATGGAAATCCGGAGCATTATTTGTTATAACAGGAGCTGGTCTTGTTTGGTATTTTAAAAATGAGAAAGAAAAAATGTTGCAAAGACGTAGATTATTTTTAAAAAATAATATATACATTTAATAAGACTTTTGAATAGGGCATGCAAATCAAAATAAATCCATTGGAAAAGCGAAAATAGGCGGTCCATTCGAATTGATTGACCATGAAGGAAGAAATGTTACAAATAGTGATTTTTTAGGCAAATATATTTTGGTATATTATCAAATGACATTTTTCGAAATAAAATGATGTATTAGATATATTTTGGATTTACAAGGTGCCCAGATATTTGTCCTGACGAATTAGATAAAATGGCAGAGATTATTAATCGTTTATTAATCTTATTTTTTTTATAAATATTGATGAAATATTAGGCGTTAACAACAAAAGAAAAGTATTAACTCCTATTTTTATAACGTGTGATCCAAATAGGGATACGCCCTCCCAGGTAATACTTTTTTCTTATAAAAAAGGCTTACAAACAATATATTAGATTAAAGAATATCTTCGAGGTACTTGTTAATATTTTAAACATAATATTTAGCACTTTTTAGAATTTCATCCGCAAATAATTGGATTAACAGGAACATATGAATCTATTAAAGCTGTTTGCAAAGCTTATCGTGTTTATTTTTCTACACCACCTAATGTAAAACCTGGTGATGATTATCTTGTAGATCATTCTATTTTTTTTTATTTAATGGGTATTCTTTTCTACAAGAAAGGTTGTTTTTCATAATATATAGATCCAAATGGGCAGTTTCAAGAGATTTTTGGACGCCATTATACTGCCGAACAAATAGCTACAAAAATATTACAACATGTACATGACTGGGAAGCATCAAACGGTCATATTACACTGTAAATTTTAAATAAATAAAAAAAACTTATTAACGATGTATTTTTCTTAACTATTTGTTTTATCTTATATACAGATCATTTTAAAAAACTTATAAAAACATTATTTATCGAACTAAAAGATCAATAAAAGATAACGATAAAAATGCAGGAAGCTGTAAGCCAAATTAAAAATATGTGTTTAGACGATGTAACAGGAGAATATGTTTCAAAAACGTAATAATTACATTTTTTTTGATAGAAATTAACATTTAACAGAGAACTAAAAAAACGGATAAAACGAAGAGAAAAAGAAGCAAAACGGGTTCATATAAGTTTTAAAAAACTATAAAACAGGCTCATTTTATCTTAGGATGCAAAAACAGTGCAAGAAGTTTCATCAGAATGTACACGAACAAATGTTTCTAAAATTAGTGAAGATTTAACACCAAATGTAGGACTTTTGGGTATAAAAATGTAACAAAGTTGTGTTAAAATTATATAGCAATATTTTGAATTACGTTCACGAGCTATCAATGCACTACGGGAATCTAAAGATCCAAATCCATATCCTCATAAATTTTATGTTAATATTGAGCTATCGGAATTCATTAAAACCTATAGTTCTTTGAAACGTGGAGAAGTTAATAGAGATGTTGTTGTCCATGTTTCAGGAAGGATCAAAAATAAACGAGAATCAGGCTCAAAACTGCGTTTTTATGATCTTTATTCTGATGGAGTAAAAATTCAGATTATGGCACAAGCACAGTAAGATTGGAATATATAAATGTTTGAAATGATGAATATGTTTAGAGATTGTGACAAAGATTATTTAAAAATGCATGAGCATATTCAAAGAGGCGATATTGTAGGTGTGATTGGGTATCCAGGACGTACAACACCTAAAGGCAAAGGAAAAGACGAAGGAGAAGGTGGAGAATTAAGCGTATTTTGCAAAGAAATTATCCTTCTTAGCCCTTGTCTTCGTATGCTACCAATGGAACGCCATGGTTTAACGAATCAAGAAACAAGATATCGACAAAGATATCTTGATCTTATTGTTAATAAAAGCACACGTGATAAGTATGCTTATGGCTTGAATATTTATGTTTTTTTCTAATTTAAAAGATTTATCTTAAGATCTAAAGTGATTCAACATGTTAGAGGATTTTTAGATTCACTTGGTTTTCTAGAGGTAGTATTTATGAGTTTTTTTAATAGAGTTGTGTTCATAATGATAAGGTTGAGACTCCTATGATGAATTTAATTGCAGGTGGAGCAAGTGCTAAACCTTTTATTACTCATCATAATGAACTTGATCTTAATCTTTATTTAAGAGTCGCTCCAGAGTTATATTTAAAAATGTTAGTTGTTGGTGGATTGAATCGAGTATATGAAATTGGGAAGCAATTTAGAAATGAAGGCATTGATCTTACACATAATCCTGAGTTTACAAGTTGTGAATTTTATTGTGCTTACGCTGATATGTATGATTTAATGGACATGACTGAAGAAATGTTGTCAAGTATGGTTTATAAATTAACAGGTGGCTACAAAATCAACTATCATCCTAATGGTCCTGAAGGAGAGGAACTTTGCATTGATCTCTCAAGGCCATGGAATCGGATAGAAATTATTCCGTGTCTTGAAGAGAAACTTAACGTTGTTTTTCCCCCTGGTGATCAATTGCATACAGAAGAAACTAATAAATTTCTTAAAGATTTATGTGAAAAAAATAATATTGAATGTCCTCCACCTACAACTAATTCTAGATTACTCGATAAGGTAAATTTTATTTTTTTATCTAACAAACTAATATTTGAAGCTTATTGGCGAATTTTTGGAGCCTCTGTGTCTTAGTCCAACATTCTTAATAGGTCATCCTCAAGTTATGTCTCCTTTAGCAAAGTACCATAGATCTAAACCAGGGTTATGCGAAAGATTTGAAGTTTTTATGGCCTATAAAGAGATTGTAAATGCTTATACTGAATTGGTATGGTATTTGTCTTATTAACGTTATTTTAATTTAAAACAGAATGATCCTGTTGAACAACGTATGAGATTTGAAGAACAAGCTAGACAAAAAGATCAGGGAGATGATGAAGTTCAAATGATTGATGAAAATTTTTGCACCGCATTGTAAGTTTTTCTATTAATATTGCTTTTTTTTACTTTTTAAAGAGAGTATGGTTTACCACCTACTGGAGGATGGGGAATGGGCATAGACCGATTAGTAATGGTACAATAGGATATTTTTCATTTTCATGCTAATATTTTTAGTTTCTGACGGATTCAAGCAACATTAAAGAAGTCTTGTTGTTCCCTACCATGGTAAATAGTATTAATATTTGACTTGTTAATTTACAAGCCTAGAAACCAGATACCGTGGAAAACTAATTTAATTTTTAGCATAAAAATACTACATTAGAAGTATTTTGGTATTTGACCTACTCATTAAAACATAATTATTAAAATTCTTCAAATGCGTAAAAAATGGCTAAATGGCTACAAACCGCAAATGAAAGACTTAGTTTTACATTAAGAAAAATTGTTTTGTTTCTAGTTGTATAAATATGTATTTTATCACCATTATCAAAAAGTAATGTTTTTGTATGTATTTTACATTGTTGTTTACAAAGATAATGACTCAATATGCTAAAACCACCTTATAAATAAACAAATTTCAGAAAATATTTTTAAATTTTCTTAACCACTAGCTTTTTTAGTTAAATACAATATATCATTAAGCTGTTCCCAAAAAATACGTAGAATAAACCCAAAATGACTAAATAAAGGCCATAATGATTTAACCTATGCGACCAACCATATTCTTGAGAAAATCACTCTCTAAATAAACCACTTCGAGCCCAATACTTTTGCAATTCTATACTTTCGCTATTATCTCTAAGTCCCCTCATAGTAAATTCAATTCTAAGAATGAAATCGTGCAATGCTTTTGAATTTTCTTCCAAAAACACATTATCTGTTTCCAAATTCGCTAAAACCAGATTTATGAGACTCAAAATCGATATTATAAGGATGCATATTTCAAATGCAGTCGGTGTCATAGAATCAACCGATGATGGTAACAATTCAAGCCAAGTCGCCTCGAGATAGTATAGCAAACCCGGGAGATACAAACAAAATAATCTTGACCGAGACGACACATCGTCGTATACTTTTTTAGACACCTTGTTGGCCTGTGAAAACAAAGAAAGATAGAAATACGGCGATGACTTCGCTGGTTTCCCCAGATATTTGGATGCCATCGGATGACTGATGCCAGAAAGAAATCTTGTCTGGTGCAAATGCACCATAGGCACCACTGCTGACTTATTTTTTCGCCCATCAAAACACAACCCTTTTTTCAAGAAAATATCAAGCGCTTTCATGTGGCAGAATTTCGACTCTTGAGAAAACGTCGGCCTGAATACACTCTTTCTCACGTCTAAAGGCCTACCATCGCCTTTCCACCCAAGTAAGACGCAAAACGTGTCCAAAAACTTGTCCCATGCATACCTCACAACGCATTCCCCTTGGATTTCCAGAAGCCACTGCAAAACCCTTGTTGTGTCGTCCCGCACTTCCGGCAAGACATGTGTCATCCCCGAGTGAATATACAATACAATAAAAAGCGTGTGCGGCTCAGCCGACGCTTCTTTCTCCGAAAACATTGATTGCAGCAACTGCCGCAGAGCCGTCCGTACCGCTGGTGTTTCGTCCGTCATTAGCGGAACAACCGCCTTCACCACCGGCGTAAGCATAGTCGGTTCAAGCTGTGACCGCCACAGTTGGTTCTTAAGCATATTCAGTGCTTCTAGTCAAATAAGCATGTTTTCGTCTCCTACTCATCTACCTTTGCGTTGCACGCTTGACGGGTGCCTCGTCTGCGCTAATGCACGCATTAGCGCTGCTTTCCGAGCAGCGCTTTCATCCGGAGGGCTGTTCAGGATCGACTGTTGCGGTATCTTAATGCCTGCCGGGTTATCGGGTTATTCTGGCCTCTATTGCATTGCGTCCTACTTTTCGCCTTGAGCAGAGTGCTTGTCAGCTGTCGCGGCCTCTGCTTGACCCTGCCGACCCTGAGCTTGGCTTTCTTCGGAGCCCTCAGCTACAGAGAACACATAGCGAGACCTACCTGGAAGTCGGCTGCCTCGTTCCGCCTGCGTGCTTTGCCCATCGCCGTCCCCCGTGTATGCGCTGCTGCGTATCCCTTAACGACTCTGCAACTCTGGCGGTTGCATATACGCGTATACAGCCTATGCACTTTATGCACTTGTATGCGGTATATGCAGTATATGCAGTATATGTGTGCTGTGTGTACTACTGTAGAGTACTGTAGAGTGTATACGGTACGGTATATATGCACAGTGTATGCACAGTGTATGCGCGGTATATGCGCGGTATATGCGTGTTGTATGCGCTATAGCTGCATGCGGACACAGGAGTGTCCGCATGCAGCGCGGCCAAGGTGTCCCTCGCCCCGCTGGCGCCGTATGCACGCCGCGTCTTTCCGCGCCCACGCACACCGCCCACTCATCCGCTTCCTCGGCTCCCGGCGCCCCCGGCTTCCCGCGCTTCCAACGCGCTTCCTCCCGACCGCCGTTTCTCCCGAAGAAATTGACGCCATTCTGTCTGCCGGCGCGTCTATGCTTTTCCCCGCTATTTTACATCCGCCCTCGCCCACTACTTCCGCCACACACAGTTCACTCACTCCCCGTGTCCCGTCGACGCGTGTCGTTGCCGAATGCTCAAAGGGTCTTTCTCTCCCCCCCTCAGCGTTTTGGCTGACATCCCACAGTGTAACAGTTATCCTTGGCTCGCAATGGGGCGACGAAGGTATAGAAGCTTCTAGAATGTTCTAGAAGGTTCTAAAACACTAGAAGGCTCACTCGTATAGGCAAGGGCAAGCTTGTCGATATTCTTTCGGCACAGGCGGACCTGTGTGCACGCTGCCAAGGGGGAAACAATGCAGGACATACGATTTTTACAGGGAAAGAGTGTTATCAAGTGCATATAGTTCCATCAGGCGTAGTGACACCGGGATGCGATAATTTAATTGGGTCGGGGGTGGTTATTCATTTGCCGTCATTTTTTTCAGAGATCGATGCGCTGGAAACACGAGGGATCGATACAAAAAACCGGATTTTTGTATCGGATCGAGCACATATCGTTTTCGATTACCACCAAGAGGCGGACAGGTTGAGAGAGAGAGAGCTGGGAGAGCACAGCATTGGGACGACGGGGAAGGGCATTGGGCCGGCATATAGCAGCAAGGCAGAGCGAAGCGGGATCCGCGTGCATCACTTATATGCATTCGGTGAGTTTGAGCGACTACTGCGGCAGAACGTTGCGTGGCACGCGTGTCGGTATGGGGGGAGCGGGGCACTTGTGTGCGATGTCGAGGCAGAGCTCGCGCGGTATAGGGTGAGTGGCCGGCGGTCGTTTCCGTGGTAACGTTGTTTCCATGGCAACAGTTACCGGGTGACCGTTGCTGGGCAACTTGGCAGGGCTGAGCAGCAGGGATATGCAGAGCGGCTGCGGCCGCATGTTGTGGACGCGGTGTACTTTATGCAGTCGGCGATCCGGGCGGAGAAGCGGGTCCTTGTAGAGGGTGCAAACGCACTCATGCTTGACATTGACTACGGGACATATCCGTATGTCACGAGTTCCAACACATCGATTGGGGGAGTATGTACAGGGTTAGGGTTGTCCCCTCGGCGAATCGAGCATATTATTGGCGTGGTCAAGGCGTATACGACGAGGGTGGGATACGGGCCGTTTCCGACAGAGTTGAAAGATGTATGAAAAGACGATTAAACACGGCAAAACGGAAGGATAGATTTGCTAATGTGTGCAGGAGATAGGGGAGCACCTGCAGCGAGAGGGGAGAGAATGGGGGGTGACGACGGGGCGGCGGCGACGGTGTGGATGGCTGGATCTTGTGCTTTTGCGGTATTCGGACTGGATCAATGGATATTCATGGTATAAGGAGCATGTTTTCGTGAAAAGCTGTGTATAAATCTGACGGGCAGTTTGATGGTTACAAAGTTGGATGTGCTGGATGGGCTTTCGGAGATTAAGATAGGCGTGGCATACAGGAACGAGGGCAGAGAGGTCCCATATGTCTCAGGTATGGATGGGGAGGCGGTGGTTGGGAAATAACGTGGATAGCGGATCTTGAAATGCTCAAAAATGTTCAAGTTGAGTATAAAACAGTCCCGGGATGGCAAAAGACGACGAGGGGATGCAAATCGTTTGAAGAGCTGCCAAAAGAGGCTCAGGCATACATTCAGTTTATAGAGAAGTTTGTGAATGTTAAGGTGGCCTACGTTGGAGTCGGTCCGAGTCGAGACGATATTATTGTTCGCTGAAAATTGTAAAAGTTGCATTGAGCATTGAGCCTATGTGTAATAGTGTATAATAAAGATGAAAGCAATGAGCACGTGTATTTTTTGTGTATTTTTTGTCTATTTTTTCAAATGTGCTAGATACTAGCTGGTCGTCGCTTAATTACTGCCCAACGATTAACTTTTTTTAAGCTGAAAGCAAGAAAAATAGGCTTTTTGTTAAGAAAAGTTAAGAAATAAGCTGTGATTTTAAAGGAATAAGCTAAAGGCTTTAAAGATTCTTAAGGATCTTTTTTGAAATTCTTAAAATTTTTAAAAAAGTACAATTAAAAATTAAAAATTCAAAACTCGGACAAACGTAGTTTTATTAGGGTCTATTGAAGGTAAAACAGGGCTGATAATGCAAGGAATATGTCAGAAATAAGTGAAATATTAGATTTCATAGTCTCAGAATTATCTATACGGATGCTACGCTCGGCAGAAAGTAAAAATGATGAAAACATTGAAGCGTTTATTCTATGGCAATCGGCGATGCTTAGTAAAATACTACAAGTAACACTGGATGTAGCTGTGTAAAGTTTTGGAGACACAGTTTAATAGCGGTTTTAGGAAAAAACATACTTCAAAACACCAAATTATATGTTTTTATCTGTTCTTCGACAAGAACTGATCGATGAGCTTCAGGGTAGTACTTTACATATAGATGATGCAATATTTCTAATTCCAAGAACCGGTTATATGTATTGATACACTTGACCGGGTTATTCTTACAAGGCTTTCTATACCATCGCCATGTCGGCCGTTTGATTATTTAGTTGCATGTTGGAAACGTTCTGTTGCAATAGAGAAAATGATACGTAAATCGGCAGATGTGGAGGCTAAGATGGGTGTAATTGAAGAGGCTAAACGTCTTTTTGTGAGTTATTCGGGTCTGTCAATCACGTTTCCAGAGATGTTTGAGTATATTATTGGATTTAATGTCTTTTGTTTCAACTCATATTTAAAGGCTTCAACAACCACCGGTTGACTTTGCAACTAAGCTTCTTGAGGAACTAGATACAAGCGATGGGATTCCATTTAATTTTATTAAAGCGTTAGTTTATCAATTCGACAAAGAAGGAACATTAGCAGATTTGTTTGGCGAAACGGTTATCGAGTTAAGCAATCGTCTTTCTCAAAAAACTATTCTAGATAATTATCAGCCATACATTAAAGTAGAAACAATCAGTTATTATTTGCTCTTATTTAAATATAGGTATTCAATCAGCTTGTAACACTTAAACCATTTGCATTAATGGTTACACATTTACCTAGATGGTTGCCGGAAAATAGTACAGCTGCTGATATTGAATATACTTCTATTTTGGGTCCATATTTTCGTCTTACGCCTATACAAGTATAGTTCTAACAGCATATGAATATCTACTTATTTATTAGGCTAAAATATCTGAATTATATTTTTCTAATGCATCACAGCGTTTCCAAACTGATGTATTAGGGTCCATAAATAGTTTAAGGCTTACTATGCGAGCGTTGCAAGTATACAAAAAACATATTATTTACCTATTATGATTCACTTAATTATAGAATCAATTGTTTTATATTGTAAATACAATTATAAGAACGTCTGCTGAATGTAAAGAGAAGATGCTTGAATATTTTGCAAGAGTTTTGGAGCTAAATAAAAGAAGGAAAGCTCTTCATGTAAGATGAAATATTTTAATCGTTTTAAATGATTCATCATTAAAAAGGTTGATCCTAAAACAATTAGTACAGATGGATATATTGTTAACATTATTAATATTATAAATACTTTTTCTGAACCATTTATTGATGTGAGCTATATGAAGGTATTTATTTCATATTTTAAACATTATTTAAGATAATAAGATTGATAAAATCGATATTAATTATTTCAAAAAAAGACCAAGAATTGATATTATGAAGGAAACGAAATTAAATGCAGATGAAAAAATGTCAGAAATATTTTATAAAGATAGAATCGATGATCCGCCTAATTTTATATCAGAAATTTTTTTCTTAAATGTTGCTTACCATTATTATGGTCTTAGTACTGCAATGCACAATCATGAACATCTTATGAAAATGATTAACGATTTACAAAAACAATATGATATTTTAGAATCTCAAAAATCTGAATGGACTAAAGTAAGATTTTTTACAAATTCTTTTTTTTAATTTTTAAAGACTACACATGCTTCTATTTTAAACTCGAATATGAAACAACTTTATCTTCAAATAGATAAAACAAAAGGGCATTCTTATTGTTTTGATGCAATTCTTTTAGATAACGTTTTACAATCAAAATCATTTTCTTTTTTATGTTTGCTTGCATCATGGCTTTTAAGACTTGTCGATCCAAAACATCAGCATCCACAAAGTATAATAACGTATATATGCCATTCACTATTATTAATTCTAATATTTAAGACTTCCTTTACCTCAAGATGTTAATGATCATATGCGAAATCTTCCAGAATACTTTGTAGAAGAAATAGCAGATTTCTTTTTATATACATCAAAGTACAACATTATAAAAAATAATACTTTTTAATTCAATTAGATATAATCCTGAATTAATCATCTCTAATTCGGCTATTGAGCTCGTTATATTTATAATTACTTTTCTTAAAAGCTCATCTTATATCAAAAATCCTTATCTTAAAGCAAAATTGGCAGAAATATTATTTTACGGAACTTTAAAGCAACATAATTATCCTTACGGAATTTTAGGAGATATACTTAATTCTAATGCATTTTCATTGCATCATCTTTTACCTGCATTAATGTCATTTTATGTCGGTATATAATGTTCCTTGTTTTTTTGTCAATAGCTGATTTTCTAGAGGTTGAATCAACTGGATTATCCTCTCAATTTTATGATAAATTTAATATAAGATATCAGATATCGCAAGTTTTTAAAGCTATTTGGGAAAATCCTGGCCATCGTGAAAAACTTTTGTTAGAAAGTCGGTTAGTATTTTTATTTATAAATTCATTTTCTTAAATTGATCAGAAATAATTTTAAATTCTTTGTTAAATTTGTTGCTCTTTTGCTTAATGATTCAACATATTTGCTTGATGAAGCTCTTTCAAAACTTTTAGAAATACATAATCTTCAATTAGAACTAGATAATGTTTCAGAAAATATATCTTTTAATAATGAACGACAAGACAAGCGTCATTATTTAATTCAATTAGAAAAATATGCAACAACGTATATGTCATTAGCCATTGAAACAATTGAATTATTAAAAAGATTTACCGCTAGCATACCGGATGCTTTTTGTTGTCCAGAAGTTGTTGGTAGGTTAACATAAAATATGTGGTTTCGTTATTAATTTTTATACAGATCGTTTAGCTGCTATGCTTGATTATAACATTAATGCACTAGTTGGGCCTAAGTGCTCTAAATTAAAAGTACGAAATCCGGAAAAATATCGATTTGAACCAAAATCACTTCTTTCTAACATTGCTGATATATATCTTAATTTGCGTTCAAAAAAGTCTTTTGTTGCTGCAATAGCAAAAGATGGTCGTTCATACAAAAAAGATTTATTTTTTCGTGCTACTCAAATTTTTAAAAAATATTCTACAAAACCTATGGACGATATTGATAATCTGTTAGCTTTAATAGATGAAGTAGAAGAAGTGAAGAAAAAAGAAGAAGATAATGAAGAGTTTGGTGAAATTCCTGAAGAATTTTTAGGTAATTTCTTAAAAAATAATAATAATAATAATAATAATAATAACAGATCCTATTATGGCTTGTTTAATGACAGACCCAGTAATACTACCGAGCAGCCGTGTTACGGTTGATATGGCAACTATTAAAAGTCATTTGTTAAGTGAAGAGAATGATCCATTTAATAGATCTCCATTAAAGTTGGAAGACTTAATACCAAGTATATCATTTATAAATTAGAAGAGAAAATTGATTAATTAATTAGATCACGAATTAAAAGCTAGGCTTGAAGCCTTTAAAGCTGAAAGAATGGCAAAAAAAAAATCAGAAGCTAATAAGAATGATTTTCATTAATTAATTAATTAAATAATTATAACTAGTAACTGTACTCAAAAAATATTGTATACAATTGAGATGACAAGAATTTTATGTAATCTAATATATTCTAATTTATCGTAAAAAATAATTAAAAGTGGATATAAAAAAATTAAAAAGGTAAATTTAGAAGTGCTGTATAGCAAAGAAAAAGAAATAGTGATTAAGATATAAAACAATTTATTATCTGTCAAAATTTATTATTATTCACTATATTCACTGCTGAAAAAAAAAACCGATAAAAAAATAAAAATAGTATTTTATTTCTTCAATAATGACATTTTTTGAGATTAGGAACTAAATAATAATGCATTTTTTTGATTTTTTCTGCTTTATACACATCGCAGCTCTTGTTGCACATTCAAAAACTTCACGAACACCCTCATTTGTTTTTGCAGAGCATTCAAGATACTTAACTGCACCAATTTTAGATGCAATTGCTTCTCCCTAATGTTTTTAGAATCAGTTAATAACCATATAAAGACATAAAAACCTCTTGTGACGTAACAGGCCGTTGAAACGTTTTGCTAAGTTCCTCAACGGTTTTTGGATCATCTCGGAGATCTGTTTTACATGCTACAAGAATAACAGGAAGACCTGCACAAAAATGCGTTACCTCCGGAACCCACTATTCAGAAAATGAGAAAAGGGTCGACACAGAAATAGAAAAAATAACCTTTTCTTGAACATTGTCTAAAGAATCCGGAGAATCAACAGAAAAACAAATAAGGATAACATGTGAGTCTGGATAAGATAATGGACGTAGACGATCGTAGTCTTCCTGCCCAGCAGTATCCCAAAGCGCAAGTTCTACATGTTTGCCATCCACTTCAACATCGGCAACATAGTTTTCAAAAACAGTTGGCACGTAAACCTAGGAAACCAATAAACATATTGAAGACAAAAAACCCAATGTTTGTGTATAAATCCCACAAACAATATTTTCTCAATATAGCCCATTTACTTACTTCTGGAAAACATCCTTTAGAAAAAACACTGAAAAAACACTCCAGTTAGCTCTTAAATATGAAAAATAATACTGTAAACCCTACATAAGCAAACATGTTTTTCCACAGGCTCCATCTCCAACAATAACAAGTTTCCGTCTTAATTCTGCGCATGTCGCAACTTAATTTTTAGCTTTTTTTTCCGGGAAAAAAACACAAATCATACCCATAACTATACAGAACTCAAAAAGATTTTATATTTGCTTGTTTTATAGAAAAACTCTACTGTTTTTCTGTTTAAACCGGTCTTTTTTCTAGCCAATTTTTACCGAGATCTTTTAACATCGTTGTGGAAAATATATATTAAAATTCACGTGACAATGAAAAAAGTTAATATTAGTTTCAAAAAGAAAGTAAAAAAAGAGTGAGTTTAGGAAACAAAAGTACATCTTTTCTTGAATGCAAATAAAAAAGAATATATTTGTTAAATAAGTGTAAAAAATTGGGATTTAATTTTTTTCATTGTACCCGAATCAAGATGGGTTGCCTTGGCAACCTCATCAATTGAGAGAGAAGTGTAGAAAAAAGCAAGCAATATTTATTGAATGAAAATGTATTTTTTGCAAGGAATATGTATAGAAACTATTTCTAATATTTATACAATATGTTTTAAAAGAGGTGCTTGGAATATGGAAAAAGTATATTTCTTGGCAACTAGGATATACTTTCGTAAACACCCAAAGAATCTTTTATATTGAATAAATATACAAAGATGCTTATTTTTGATGCAAGCATGTGTCTTTGAATTGATTTGGGGCAATGCTAGGGCTAAGACTGTATTTCTTAGTAATATATCTGCATTGCAGAACTTTTCTGGAAACATCAATAAGTCAAATCTATTATTTTGTCCATTATACATGAAGACATATATATTACTATTGGAAAAATAAATATCTAGCAAATACTGCTGAAAAACAGCTTTTATTAATTTTTGCCAGAATATACTCAAAGATATATTAAAAACATGCTTTTTTAAAATATAAAACTGTTTGTATATATCTTTGCAGAGTTATTGAACAGTATTTTATAATCAAAGCAATTTATAGGCATAGATTGCTAAATAATAAAACGCGTTGAATTTTGACGATTGTCAACTACAAAAATAATATTTAACATCAAAAAAATCTATAATTGATTTTAGAGTTGTTAAAACTAGAGTTTTTATAAATCTTAGGTTCATTTTTCTCCTATGCATACATATGGCGTCTTTATTTGGCTCTACAACGTCTACAACAGTCACCAATCAAGAATTAAAAAATGATATTGAAGTTGATATTTGATTTAGTTTTTTTAGCTAACAATTTAAGGTTATTCAGCCACCAGAAGATAGTATTTCAGATCTTTCTTTTTCCCCTCAAGCAGAGTTTTTAGCAGTTTCATCATGGCAGGATTTTTTGGTGTTTAATTTTGATTTATTAAGTATTTTTAGGGACAAAAAAATTAAGATCTATGAAGTTCAGCCGTCAGGCCAAACAACACCAAAAGCTATGTATGAGCATCAGGGCCCTGCCTTGTCATGCTGCTGGTCAAAGGTAATGGTTTTTGGGTGATAAACATTCTCTTTTAAAAAAACATTGCAGGATGGAACTAAAGTGGCATCAGTTGGTACAGATAAAGCAGGCATGCTTTTTGATCTTCAAACAGGTCAAAATGTCCAGGTTGCAGCACATGATGCACCAATCAAATCATGTCGCTTTATTGATGGTGGCAATATGGGGAATATTCTTGCAACAGGATCGTGGGACAAAATGCTTAAGTATTGGGATTTGAGACAACAGCAGCCTATTGGAACAATTCAACTCCCTGAGAGATGCTATACAATGGATGTTGTTAATCAATTAATGGTAATTGGAACAGCAGATCGACATGTATGTGTTGTTAATCTAAATAACCCGACAACGATTTTTAAGACGACTCAATCACCATTGAAATTCCAAACACGTGTTATTTCATGCTTTGTTAAAGCAAATGGCTATGCCATTGGCAGTGTAGAAGGGCGATGTGCGATTCAATATGTAGAGGATAAAGACGCAAGGTAATATTATATCAATGCAAATAATTGCTTCTTGTAAATGTTGTAGATACACTTTTTTAGTATTTCTTGCTAACTATCTTCACTCTTTAAATAATTAAACAAGATATCGCTAACTTATTACTAGTTTGAATTTTTCTTTTCGATGTCATCGTGATTCTACTGGGCTTGCCAGCAACAGCTCCAATGTATATAGTGTTAACGATATTTCGTTTCATCCACAGCATGGGACTTTTGCTACTGCTGGTTCCGATGGAACTTTTCATTTTTGGTATTAATGTTACTTTTAATTTATATTTTTTATCTGTTACAGGGATAAAGACTCAAAACATAGACTAAAAGGATTCACCAATGTAGGTGGATCAATTTCATCTACTGCTTTCAATCGAACTGGTGACATATTTGCTTATGCTATCAGTTATGACTGGAGCAAGGTGTGTTTATCTTTATTTCTCTAATCATCCATTTATTGCTTAAGGGGTACCAAGCAAATACACCACAGATGCCCAACAAAATTATGCTTCACCCAGTTGGCGCTGATGAGGCAATTATTTTCACTTATTTTATTTTTCTAATTTTCTCTAGCTTAAACCTAGAGCGAAAAAAACTACACGATAATGATACTTCTTTTATTGAACATTGGCGCACTTATTCAAATCTATGTGCTTTTTTAATTGTTTCTTCTTACACATCTTTTGTATTTTTTTAATTTTCATTTTGCTTTTTTTCTTTCAACAATTTCCGATCATCGACAAAAAAGATATCTCTTATCAGATCCTTTTTATAATGAAGAAAATAATTATTTCAGGCTTTATATGGGCTTATTTAAGTCATATTATTGCAGCATTAGGTTCTTATATAATAAGAAGTGTTTCTTTAATGAATTATACTTATTTTTGATAGATTCAAGTTATTATGTTGAAAAATTGCCCGATTTGTCAAAGAACAATAATTTGAAGCTTCATTCTGGGTATATATAAGGGTGTTAGTCTTTTTGTATTAATAATTTAGTTATATTGTTGCTAATGATCGTAATAATAATTCATTTTTCTTCTTACTTGCAAATAATAGATATCTCATTGATAAACAAAGACTAGTATTTAAAAATGCTTTATATAGTTTATTTTGGTTGAAGAATTCTAGGTAATATGGCTAAATGGGGGCCCTGGGTGCTCTTCTATGGATGGTGCTTTTTTAGAGAATGGACCGTTTAAATTCAGTGCAAGAAATATGCTTATAGAAAACCAAGGGGGTTGGAACGAATTCTCAAATGTTCTTTTTGGTATGTTTTAATATGTAAAAAAGAATTTTGTATTTTAACATTTATTAGTGGATCAACCGGCAGGAACGGGCTTTAGTTATAGTTTACCAGAAAATTTTGCTGAAGGACTACCTAAGGTGAAAACAAACTACAAAAAGATGGTGTTTTGCTTATATATGAAGGCAACTGAAGACTTTATTACTTTTCTAGACGGATTTTTTGATTTGTTTCCTCAATTTAAAGAAGATGATGTTTGTTAATTGTTTATTGAATACTTTTAAAAGATTGATAAGATATAGCTTTATATAGCTGGAGAATCCTATGCAGGGCAGTATATTCCATATATTGCAACTGCTATATTAGAAAGAAATAAAAAGGAGAATAATAAAGTAAATAAGGATACTGTTATTTGTGAAATTACTAAGAATAAAAGCATTATAATCTTAAAGGGCTTTTAATAGGGAACGGATGGATTTCCCCTTTAGCTCAATATAGTTCGTATTTGCCATTTGCTGTGGAAAATAAATTAGTTAAAAAAGGCTCTGATCTTGAAAAAAAAGTCGAAGAAGCAACCCAATCATGTAAAACAGCAATTAGTGCTGGTGATAAAGAGTCTATGTCTATATGTGATCGCATTCTTGAACTAATTGTTCAACCTGAATATAGGGATGATAAAAGATGCATTAATATCTATGATTATAGGCTAAGAGCTTCTTCGTGCGACGTTAATTGGCCTCGTGAATTGCCTTATTTAGTTGAATATTTAAGAGTAATTTAATCCTTTTTTCTTGTATTTATTAACATTTTAAGAAACCAGAGACAATGAACGCTTTAAATATTGATTCTGATAAGCATATTTTATGGGAAGAATGTAATCTTCGTGTTACAGAAAGATTTATAACACATAGATCACCTTCATCTTTTGAATTACTTCCGAAAATTTTGGATGAAATAAACGTTCTTTTGTACAGGTAGTTATTACATTTTAAAATATAAGTTTTCATTTCTGAAACTTTTAAGTGGAGATAAAGATATTATTTGTAATTATCTAGGTACAGAGAGTATTATTAGTGAGATGGAATGGAATGGGCGTAAAGGTTTTCGTAAAAAGGATGGTACTATAGCTGCAAAATATAAATGGACGTTTATGGATAAACTTGTTGGATATTACCAGTATGATCGGAATTTAACATATGTTCTGATTAAAGATGCGTCTCATATGGTTCCTTATGATAAACCGCTCGAGACTCAAGATATGTTAAACAGGTTTTTAGGAATTGATCCAAATTTGATTCTAGCAGTACGTAAATCAAATGGGTGGAATGACGTTGGTATTGGGAGTATTGGTGATACCGATGGTCGAAAAGAGCCAGATATATATGGCCAACAAAAATCTTTGTGGTCATTATATTACCACATTGGAGGCATTATTCTTATTGTTCTTATATTTGGCTTAATTTTCTTTGCCTGGTATCTTTATAATAATCATAAAAAATTAAAGAGAGAATACATCAGTAAGTATAATGAAGTTATTACCCACAATTATAGATTCGGGAATGATCATCCACGTGATACTAGTAGTAGTGCTCCCTCATATAGTCATAAAGATTATAATAGTTACAATGGCTATGTGGATACTTCTTGTAGCAAGCCTTATATACAGCCACAAGAAGGTGGAGAAAACACTGATATGGGCTATGGTGGACCACATCGTGGAAATTATTAATCGCATATTAACAACTAAGCAATTCAAGCTGTTTTAGCTGTTGTTTTTGCCAGATTTTTCTTTTTCATTTACAACAGTTATTACCCAATGACAAAATATGTGGTTTGGTTTTGGTCTGGACTTTTTAAAGATTTATTGAATGAATATTACATATAGTATTTAGCTATTTAATGGCTTATTTATGGTGGATTGTGTTTCTATGTATAAAGTTGTTTCTATGTATCTAACATTTTTGGTTATATTTTTAATTAGCTTTATTTTCCTGATTTCGCTACCATCTGCTTATCGAATGCTGTATACTTGGCATCATATATAGAACTTCACTAAATATACATCGTGGATGATATGTGGATGCTGTTTACGTCCAATCCATGTAGTTTGTTTGTCTTTTGTTCATTATTATACATTTCCATTCACCCATTATGTGTGTATCACGTGATTTTACTCATAACGTAGTACGTGCTTTGATCCACACGCACTGTGCACGGGCTACATATACATCAAAAATAATCCAATTTTTTCTGCTTTTTGTAGTCAATGCGTCTCTTATTTAAACGTGCTTTCGTATATATTATATGCGTAATTTTATTGCATTATATTTATTAAATTTAAATTGTATGCGGATATAATCGATATATCGTTATTACACCGTTACTTTGTTGAAAGTATAAAAGGCAGCGTTTGCCTATCAAATGACTAAAATAAAAGAAAATATGTCTGTACCGCTTTCCTATGATCAAGTGGTTGAACAAGTAAGATTTAAGAGAGAATTGAGAAATTATAAAGTACTAATATTCTACAGTATATTTCACTGAAAATTGTAATGATTTCATATTTTATTTCAGTGCTTGGATCATATACAACGCTTGAGCTGCTTCGTCGGCGTACTTCAATGCGTGGAGTGTTTAATTGGTGTGTTTTTATGCATTTTAAGGGCTAATATCTTATATGGTACAAGGTCTTTACTAATATGTTCGGCACTTTCTATGGGGGGAGTTGCAATATGGAGTATGCATTTTCTTGGCAATCGGGCAATTATTCTTCATGATGGGCGTGCAGAACATCAATTGGCATATAGTATGGGGTTTACAGCGCTTTCCTTTTTTCTGCCAATACTTGTTCTTTTACTGGCATATCTGTTGATTGGAACAAATGAAAAAGTATCCTGTTTACGTATTCTTGCAGGAGGTACGTTTGGGGGATTGGCTATTTGTGGTACGGAGTCATAAATGCAGTTTGTGGTTTTCGTCTGAAGGATTTAGGTATGCATTATACTGGTCAAGCGGGTATTTCAAATTATATGGCCTCATATAATATCGGATATGTAATTGGATCAGTAGGGAGAAAATATATTTTACTAAAATGTCCTGAATATTGTATAGGTTATTATTGCAGTTTGTGCTACTGTATCCACGTTAACGCTCTTTTTTTCACTTCAATCTAAATGGACAAATGCATGGTGCAAGCTGGCGGGGTGCTCTTTTTTACTTGCAGCTAGTGTTTCAGGTCTTTTTTGGCGTTATGTTTTAATTTCTTCCATTAACATATAATGAGGTATGCATTGGGTTGCATCCTTAGGTACAACTTATCGGTTTCGTCATATAGTCATTAATAATGTATCACAAACAAGTACCATTATTTTCATTGGAGCTATTGTGATTTATATGATTTCTTTTTTTTGGCTAAACTAACTTATTGCTAGTCAAGTGCTGCATGTATTGCACTTTTAGTTTTGGCATTTGAGGCAACTCGCCGAATGAAGGCTAGGAAAGACCGAGCGCAAAAAGTAGTCCTTACGCGTGCTATTTTTGATCCCGATGGAAAAATGCTAGTGACAATTGATGGGATGTTTATTTCTCACGAAATTACAGATACATATCATGAACGAGTATAAACAATAATATAGGCATTAAATATCACTAATTTGTACTAGTCATTGAATGATGAATTTGACATAGATCATCCTGTTTTTTGTTGGATTTACAAAGTTAGTCGTTCATGGAAAAGTGTTATGGATTTGGTTCCGATTATAAAAGAACATTTTAAGATATCTAATCCCTCGGATAATCAGAATATTGATTACTCATTAATCTTTAAAGAGCGATTTATTGTAGCTGCTATACGGCTTGCAGAGCTGCTTCATGAATCGTTAGATCAAATAGGTGTTCTTTATGATGGTATTATGAAAACAGGACAAAAAAAGGAACGGACGACGAAACAAGAGAATGGGTCACCTAAGCCGGTGCTAAGATTATATGGAAAAGGCCAAATGTTGTTTCTTGTTAAACATGCAAGTCGAGCAGAATGTAGTCGATATTTATCATATGGATTTCGATTTGCACAGGTGCATTTGATTTTAGATGGACTTGCTCGGTCACTTCAGGTTCCTAAAGTTGAAATTGCAGAATATATTGAATGCATGAAACAATATCAATTAAATAGTGATTCGTATAAGCCAGGAATTTATGTAGGTATTTTCGCCGTAAAAGCACATGTACACAATGGCTTGAAAATCGTGGTGGATAAACAAAATGATTCTATGATACCAGGTAAAAGACTATCGCATCGAATCCTTGATCAGGAACAAATAATGTTCTTAAAATCTATCGAAAACATGACAGCTAAACAAGTATTTCAGCTTTTAAATCAATCTGGTCAACAGCAGACTTTTGATTCTTCTATATCTTTATTTAAAGCGGAACTGAAAGATTCCTTAATCCATATTAGTCAGTGCATTGATGAATACACTTTTCAAGATGCAGTCTTAATCCCAGAACTCATACGTGTTCCATGCTCAGGCCAATACCAAGGAAAATATGCAACTCTTATTATATTCCGCCATGTTATACCAATTCATGTTTATTTGCAAACTAATGATCGCATTAAATTTATGCCACTCAATCTTTTCAAAGCACATCAATGGTCCGTTTTAGGTCATGGAGAAGTATTATTCACACAAGACGTACAACGCGAGTTTTCTCCTATTATTAATGATCTTGAACGTGTCCAGACTTCCCATTCATCTTATCCTGTCATTACGAGTATAAAGAAATCAGAGGAAAATTTTGATCCAAGTTTATTTGGTATAACCGTTTCCAAATCAGTTAGTGTTTCAGTCGAAGACCAATATAGCATCCATCCATCTACAATGACAACTAATCAAACTGCTGTTTCTGCTATCAATCGTGAAACATTGTGGGTAGATGATGTGTTAACAGGAATCATATGGAATCATTGATTAGCATTGTTTTTTAAATCTTTATGTAAATCAACATAAGAAATATTTATATCAATGCAGTAAACCTCATGAAAACTATTTTACATCGAATATACCGTGGTAAAGGATAATTGTTTTTAAACGTTTATTTTTATTATTCGCCTCGACTGACGTAATTGTATATCATATTAGTATAAATATACTAATTACCAACAAAAATGACTCATATTCGACATATACAGACACTTTCTGGTCATACTGAGCGTATATGGAACATTTCTTTGCATCCAACACTTCCTTTGCTGGCTTCTGCATCATCTGATAAAACTGTGAAAATTTGGTCGATACAAAACGGTCGTTGTATAGCAACATTGGAAGGTAATCATCAACGAAGTATTCGGTCTGTTTCATGGAAGCCTCATGTAAAAGAAGAACGACCTATTCTTGCAACCGCTAGTTTCGATGGTACAGTAGGTATTTGGGAACCTGATTGCGAAGATAAATCAGAATGGGAATGCGTGGCAACATTAGAAGGACATGAAAGTGAGGTAAAAAGTGTTGCATGGTCATCAGATGGTGGGCTGCTTGCAACATGTTCTCGAGATAAAAGTGTTTGGATTTGGGAAGGTTGCTATATGTAATATCACATATATATTACTAATCATTTTTTATAGCTGAAGAAGATAATGAATTTGATTGTTTATCTGTGCTTCAGGAACATACACAAGATGTAAAGATGGTTTTATGGCATCCTGAGGATGAAGTCTTTATATTTTTGTCTATATGTTTATATTAACCTATTGGTTCTAGCGATTGGCATCTGCATCTTATGATAACACGATTAAAATTTGGAAAGATAATCAAGATGACTGGGAATGTTACGCAACTTTATCTGGACACAATAGTACGGTTTGGTGTATTGATTTTGAAAGTGGACTATCACATAATCCGAGACTTGGTACTTATTATTATATTCTATGTTTTTGTAGTTCAATATGTATTAGTTTCTTCTTCTGATGATCAGACGATTAGAATATGGCAACGAGAACTTGTCGCTCAGGACCAGTTGAATGTGATGCCTATTCTTGTGTCTTCTGAGGAAACTTGGGTTCAAAAAACAGTTTTGCCTAAAGTTCATATAGGTGCTATTTATTCGGTTTCATGGAGCAAAACATCAGGAAAAGTCGTTTCTTGTGGATCCGATGGTAATTTGGTTGTATATAAGGAAGACGAGAAGCACTGGATTATTGAAGCTTTGCAAAAGCATGCACATGATGTTTATGAATTAAACTGTTCAATCTTTGGCAATATTTCTGACACCGAATATATTTTTACTGGTGGTGATGATGCAAATATAAATATTTGGGAACTAAAATCTACAAATAGTTAAATATGAGGATCTTGTTTTTACTATGAAAATTACTTAATTATTTAGCATGGATTAAATTATATATTTGAGTTAATAATGCATCATTGATTATGATTTATTCATGGTTTGTTATTATTTATTATCACGCTTTTTAGCGCCCTGGAATTTATTTATCTATTTTTATGGATATAGACTTTATAATAACTATTACAAATTATCAAGGTTTTTATATCAAAAATATATTTAAAAAGTTGTATATGAATCTATATAATATTTCTAGATAAGTATAATATTTATACATATGTTGAAAGCTATACTGTATAATAGCTGGGATATTTATATTTTATATCTTACTGGAAAATCTCTGTATTAAATATCAATAAAAGATATAATGTTGTATATTTGTATTTATTAGAAACCCGTTTAAGTTGTATGTTTTATAATATATATCGTATACTTTTATTTAGAAATACATAGGATATTTAAAAACATATTTATGTTTCTTATTCATTTGTCATATAACTATTTCATTTCCTAAAAATATGTTCTCTATATTCTTTATCGGTATACATAGGATGTATAAATGATATACATTTAAGATAGTTGGTATAAAGATATAGATATACTTGTAAAAGGATATATATAACTCTGTTTAAAAGTCAATTGATGAGTTCATCTCTGGATTCTCTTTCAGAACATAGTATAAGTCAAGAGCCATTAACAATATATGTTTTGGATGTAATACGGCGTCTTGAAAAACGAACTCAAAGTATACTGTAAGTGCATTTAATATAAGTCTATTATTTACATATTTTAGTGAAAAACAGGCTGAAATCATGGAATGTATACGTTCAAAAGAGGCTGTTTTTGCACAGATTACGCAATATCAAGACGTAATATCAAATGTAAAGCATTTTGAGCATTAGCAATATTAGTAAAATGTCTAGATACGTAATATACCAGTATATACGGAAAAAACAATACGTTTAATGCAGGAAATTGCATGTCTGAAGAAGCAGACACAGTGTTTACAGGAGTCTTGTATGCAAATATATAAACAGCGGCAAAATTTGTCTGAAGAATGGGAAAAAATAAAGAAAAAAGAACAAGAACATGATACAGAGGTTTTACGTGCACAATACACACCAGATACACAGAATCCTGCGTTGCCTATGATTATCAAGGTAAAACGTGATCCATCGAAGGTTTTACAGGCACATATTGAGGAATAAATGGGTTTTTATGTATTAATTGTGCAAAAAATACCGAAACAAAAAGTATATGTTAACAACACTGTGGAATGCGTCTAAAGAGCATGGGTATGTTTTATTTTATTGCAAAATCTTGTTTAAAAAGTCTAATTGTTCAATTTATATTTTATACGAAATGCATAAAAAACCAAAAAACAATCTGCGTTTGTTCTAGTAAGGAAAATACTTAAATAGCATATTTACGTTTTTATTGGTTTAGAGTCAGTGCTGAAATGGTATTTTTTACATATTTCTTGGTGGATATACACTGAGTCAAATATTACTATTTTTACAAGAATACTGCTGAGGAACATTATTTACAATAGATAAGATGCAGCGATGTGGTTTTCTATATTCTTCTATCTATTTGCTAGTTTTTGGTTTTTTATTTGAAAGATGTCTTTAGAGAGCGGTCACGTCGAACAATCAAATTTTTAAAAAAAAATGGGAAAGCCGCGCGGTCTGAATGCTGCACGGAAGTTGAGAACGTATAGAAGGGAAGAACGATGGTATGTTCCTGTTTGACTTTTTCTGTTTTTTTTTGCCTGTTTTTTCGGCTTTTTTTGGCTTTTTTTTGGCTTTTTCTTGTAAGATTTTGATGATTTTTCAGGGCAAATAAAACATACAAAGAAAGATTATTAGGAACATTATTAAAATCCTCTCCATTTCAAGGGAGCTCTCATGCAAAAGGAATTGTGCTTGAAAAAGTTGGTGTTGAAGCTAAACAACCCAATTCAGCGATTCGTAAGTGCGTACGCTGTCAGTTGATAAAAAATGGGAAGAAAATAACAGCATTTGTCCCAAATGATGGGTGTTTGAATTTTCTGGATGAGTATATTGTCTATATTTGTGTCGGCATTGTTTGATATAGTCTTTAGGAATGATGAAGTATTAATTGCGGGTTTTGGGAGAAAAGGAAAAGCTAAAGGTAATTTGGCAGAAATATATTTTTTCAAGTAAATGGTTTTAGGTGATATTCCTGGTGTTCGGTTTAAAATTGTTAAAGTATCGGGTGTATCTCTTCTGGCATTGTGGAAAGAAAAGAAAGAGAAGCCGCGATCTTAATTTTGAAAGACATTAAATGTACTTAATGACACAATTGTATGTGTTATGAATAGGATCGCTTGGGATGTGTTTATTATTGATGGAGATCTATTTTTATGATGAATATTAATAAAGGATTTTGTTCTTTTTTATTAACATGTGTTTGTTACGTTATAAGCCTTTTTTAAAGATATTTTAAATATACGCCATAATAGATGACAATGGAAATGCAGGAAGCATTCTATTTGATTTTATGTTTTTGTATAGAATTTATGTTGACCCAAAATACTATATAAATTGTGTAAAAAACATGAGGATTTTTATAGTCCATAATAAGGATTGTTATTGTGGCATAAGGTTTTGTTTTTACATTAGTGCTTTGACATTGATTTATTATATAATCTTTTTCCATTTATATGAACTTGTATGTTTTTTTCTATATATCTATCTTACCTCGTCTTTTACGTACAATATATTTTGCATCGCTTTTAATATATATTTATTAAGATACATACCAATTTGTATTTTTTGTTCTACCATGCTCATTTTTAATTTTTGTTTTTTAATATGTTTTCTTCATAAAATCCTAATAAAATTTAAGATTGAATTATTTAACGTATGATTTAAATATGTCCATTTAATAAGTATGATTTTTCTATATATAACTTTCATATGAAATAAAGATATGAAATTTACTTATTTAAGCCTGTGAGACATAAAATAATTTTTTATGTTAGTTAGACAATAGATGTTATTAACAAATATTGCTAGATTAAAGAATGCTGAAAAATAGATATGAAATATATTCTATTCCGTTTTCCAATTCGATATTAAGATATCACCTGCTGTTTCATCCCCTAAAGATATTTCTATGGCATAAAGCCCAACAACCATAAAGGCTGTTAACCAACGCCAAAGTAGTACGGATCCCATTTGAATACCAAATATTTGTGCATCATGACCATGAAGAGAAAAATGTTGTAAAAGCAAATGAGTATATACTGCAATTAAAATACAAGGAGAGAATGATATTAAAAGACCCATAATTCGTGAAGTAGGCTCTTCATCATCTAGAGAAGGAACATGCTTCACGCCCTGAGAAACACATCGTATGGCTGGCACAATACGAGTTGCTGCATAAAGGACACTTAGACGATATACAAGTGATGTAACAATACTTGGTGTGATAGTAGAAGCAATTGCTCTTAAAAAAAATAACATGCGCCATAGTGTTTTTGGTATTTTAAATGCAATTGAAGACACAATTGTTGTATAACTACAAATATAAGATTTCTTGAACAATTTTCTGTAATAATATTCTACCTTTCCATAATAATAGGAGGAAATGGAAGAATAAACCCTTCTTTTGTCATATTCCTTTCTCTTAATATATCACCTGTTGATTGAAGATTGCTACATATCATATATATGGAATATACCAAATATGCGAACTATTTGTAAATGTTAATTATAATTTAAATATTTTGTATCTATGCATACTAAAAGCGATCCTTCTGCGACATTTCCTCGTCCAGTATGAATCCCATAGGTAGAAATGAATACGGCACATGTTAAAAGAATACCTATCAACGTCGCATTCTGTATACTCACAACAAGAGTCGTATATATCTGATAAAGAAAATAAAAAGATGCAGAAAGAATTCCTCCCGATGCAGAAAGAAGAATAATCTATTTTTATTATTCTACCAAATCAAATAATTTTCATAGCTATACCATCCATGAGTCTGAAGAATTATTCACAAGCCATTTGATACATTGTCCAAGTGCTTGAATGACAAGTAAAGATGTAAATCCTTCCAATAATGTAAAAATAGGAGTTGATCGTGTCAGAAATGCAAGCCATGTATTAGTTATAAAACGAATAAACCAAGAATGTGGTGATTTTTCTGAAATTGTATCCAAAAAATAAATCATTAATGAAGGTACTACCAAAAATTGACTTAACATGATAATTTGTACTAATATTCTCATTTTTGAACGTTTTGTTATAATAGAAAGTAAACAGATAAAGAAATAAAGGAATTCTAGTGATAATGTGTATGCCTTCAATTAAATATTAATATTATTTACTCGTTTTTGCTTGTTTTTATACCAGCCCTGATGTTCGTCCTCCCAAGTCGAAGGCAAGTGCAATAGTTAAAATGAGCTTATGGATTAATTAGTATTTTTAAAAGCATCTGTAATATGAGTTTTCAATGCTTACTTGTCCAAAAGAAATTGTAGATAAAAGTGTTTTTAAGTAGATATAAATAAAACCCATTTTTATGAAAAAATGTATTAAAACTCAGGAGAAAAAGAACTAATGGCTATATATATGTATATATATTGTCTTTATAGATATTCCTGTAAGGATTTTATATTTTTGTATGTTTATTTTCTTATTTCTATGAATAATGGATATCTGAAATTTTCATGAAAATCTGTAGTTGATAATTAGACGTACAAAAAATGAAGTTTTTAAATTTTTGAAAATTAACAAATATTTAACAAGAAAACATATATTAAAATTTGTTCTTATTATTTATAAGTATATTTTTGTTTTCCTTTTGGTTTTTTTGATTTAATAATGATTAATTTTTACTAATTTTATAAAGTTGGTATTTTACTTTTAAACATTGAATATAAAAAGGGTCTATTTTGCTACTTTTTATGAAAAAGTTATTAAAATGGCGGTGAAAACTATTGGAACACATAGTGGGTATTGCAAAGATTTGATTTATTCTATGGATTATATTAATTATCAGAACGTTTCATGCAGATGATTGTCTTGCAGTATATATGTTAAGATTGCTTCCTGAGTTTAAAGATTCGAGTTTTTATTAAACAGCTTTAATGGCTTATGTTGATTATTGTAGAAATTGTAAGATCTCGGGATCCAGAAATACTTGAAACATGTGATATTATTGTCGATGTTCATGGAAAGTATGATGGTGTAAAATATTTTGATCATCATCAAAGATGTTTTAATGAAACTTTTTCAGAAAATTTTAGAACTAAACTTAGTAGTTCTGGATTAATTTTTAAGTTTTTAACATTTATTTATTATTTTATATTTAAAATAATATTTTAGGCATTTTGGAAAACGGATTATTTCTTATAGATTAGATTTGGATTTAGATCATCCATATGTTGATGTTCTTTATGTTAAATTGTATGAGGTAATTATAAATTTTTTCTCGTTGATGATATATGAATTTTAGTCATTTTTGGAAGCAATTGATGCTAATGATAATGGAATTAATGCATATCCATATGATGTAAGACCGTTGTTTAAAACACAGCTTGAATTGTCTTCTTTAGTTGCAAACTTTAATCCGTTAGAAAATTAAATATTTTTTTTATACTGATTGTTTATAGTTGGTGGAATCAGCCTACTGATGATAATATTCTATTTAGTAAATTTTTAAAGGCTAGTGAGTTTATTGGAGCTATTTTTTTAGATCATTTAGATTATTATGGAAAAGCTTGGATTGTAGCTCGTGAATTAGTTCTTGATGCTTTTAAAAAACGTTTTGAATATGATTCTAAAGGAAGAATTGTTGTTTTTGAACAGTTTTTGCCATGGAAGGTTTGTAATATTGATAAACATGTTTTTATTTAAATAAATAGTCACATTTATTTCAAATTGAAAGTGAATTTAATACGTGTGGTCAAATCTTATATGTGATATATACAGATGGTAAAGATTGGAGGGTTCAAGCTGTTCCTATAGCACCTGAGAGTTTTACAAGTAGAAAAGGTATGTATTTTAAAATAATAAAGAAATAATTAATTATATTAGGTTTACCTGAAAATTGGAGAGGTTTAAGAGATAAAGCGCTCTGTTTAGAATCTAATATAGACAATTGTGTTTTTGTACATGCAAGGTAAATATAATTTTTGTTATTTTTTAATTACTTATTAGAAAGTGGGTTTACTGGAGGAAATAAAACAAAAGAGGGTGCACTTCAAATGGCTATAAAAGCTCTTGGCTTTTAAATATTATACATATTAAATGTTTTTTGTAATTATATAAAAGTCTATATAAAAAAACTATATCTATAGTTATATGTATTATCATGTTTTATTTGTTATAAGTATAACTACCCCATATTTTATTTTGATGTTTCCGTGTTGATTTTTGCTTTGTTTTTGAAGGTATATGATTCCAAGAAGAGTGCATAATCCATAATATTCTTAAACTGTAGCAAAAATAGAACCCAGTAATCAAAGCATTACACAAAAAGAATGTCTTTGATGTTTGTAGAAATGTTTCAAAATTTTTATAATGATTAATATAAATAAAAAGATAATAAAAAAACGAAATTATTGTTCCAATAAAAATTAATTTTATATATGCCCTCTAAATGATTTAAGTATAAATAAATGAATAAATAACAAACCTTTAGAAACCAGAAATTGCTTCCTAGACTAAATGTTATACCAAATGAACCTATGAAAGAAGAATAATATGAAATTCTTCCCAAATTTAAAATATTAATAATGATTATCTCGAGAGTCCAAAATAATGAAATTATTTCTATCCATTGTAATTTACGATGTTTAACTATTCTTAAAGCACGCACAATTAATGGTTCATCATCAAGTCTTAAGGCAGGAGAGAAAATAGTTTCTAATCCTGTTGGTTGCTAAAAAAATATTAATAAATGTACTTTTAGAATGTTTAACTTGCTTCTGGAGCAAAAAATCTCTGAGGCGCAATTTCATCATCACTTTCTTTTTGATCAGTTTTGAATAGACTGGATTTTGATTTTAGGAAATAGTTCTGAGAATTAAAACTTTTATTCGATTGATGAATATTAGAATGAATAAATGCACTAGATGGCGACATTGGTAAACTTATTCCTTTAGGAAAACTAAATGATGAATTATATATATGAATATCTTTTGAATCCATTCTAAGAGGTAATGATTCAGGTGGATCTAATTGCATAGAATCATCGCAAGAATCTGTATCATATTGATCTCCTTTTGGATTATGATTAATAGTTAAAGGTGATAAATTTTTATCATGTTTATCTGTACAAGATATTTTTTCCATTGTTTTAAATTCAGTATTTGTCTTTTGTTCATTTTCTATTGGTAGATCTTTTGAATTTGAATCATATAAACTAATCGATATAGGAGGAATAAGGTAAACACATTTAAATGTTAATGCCAAATGCTAAACTATTAAAAAAATACAATTATAACAAAAAACTTACAGCCATAGAAATAAAAAAAAGAGCAATATTAATTTTTGAATAAATTGAAGTATCTGATATTCGTTCAGAGACTATAAATTCAGCTGCAGCACGAATAATATGAATAAATATTTGACATATCTATATTTTAATTAGAAATATATGTAAAACATAATTAATACATAATAATAATTCTTCCCAAAAACACGATGATCTGGTTTCAAAATTTGCGAAACCCAGGTATAATCCCATAAAATAACAAAAATACCCCAGATTATTGATTTCCTAATAAAAAGTTTATAAAAAAGTAAACAATTATTAAAAGATTTTTTCCTATGAAAAGCTATTGTTAAACATTGAGAAAGAAATTTTATATTCCAAAACGAAGTTGTTTGAGATGGACTTTTTAAAAAAACACTTGGAATAAAAGTGCCTATGTTGTTTAAAAAAAAAAACATAGTCTTAGAAAATAACCTAAAATATAATACACAACCATAGAACATGTAACTATCCACCATCCTATGCCCCGTAAACCCCAAATAAAAAGACGGATCCGTAAAAACGATTGAGGTAAACTACGTTTTGAATCAATCGTTTTTTTACTATTCAAAAGCCATCCTGCAAGAGTATTGGATTTTGCAATATAATTCTTTTTTGCTAAATGTTCTTGTACACGAGAAGAACAGAGATCACATACTACGGGATATTGTTCTTCCAAAAATGCCCGATATAATGGAAATGCTGATAAGTAAACATGGTAATCCGGATGGTCTTCGGAGGGAAGATAAGATGCTAGAGAATTGACAATAAATGAATGATTTTTTATACATGTTTGACAAAATGGTGATTCTTCTATTGATTTCAATGATGGCACACTATAGCGTATATTTGAATCTTTATTCATATTTACAATATGATGAGGTACATCTATAATATTCCCTTTCTAAGGAAAAGTCTGTTAGAATCATATTTAACTATATTTATGGTAATTTACGCTGTCTAAATAATTTTTTGCTTGGCATTTTGGACAAAGCCATTCTTTTGGATTTTTTTGGAGTTTTTTTGAGAAAGAGAAATTGCAGTAAAAACATATTAGTTTGTAAGTATTTTTTTGTGTTTTTGATAAAAAAAATAACATTATTTACTCGTTTTTTATTTTAAATATCATTTTCATCGATTTACGTTTGATAAAAAAACATGGTTTTACAGTAATAAAACAAAAAAAAGAAATATATCAACTAAACATTTTTATAAACTGTTTTTAATAACGAAATTAGGGAAATGATGGTTAAAAAATAAGATTATATAGATAATTTTAATTTATAAATATATTGTCTATAAAATGCTGTTTATTTTGTAACCTTAAGAGTAGATATTATTATTTATTTTTAGTACTTTAGGTTTTGAGTTATTTCAAAGTTTTAGAATAATTTTTTTCTTAATGATTTATTTATATTCAAAAATACTAAAATATAATTATCACCAAAAATTATTAATATACAAATTTGAATATTATTTGTAAAAAAATTTATGCGTCGTATTGACCATTTTCAAACTTATCTATATCATAAAATCTAACATTAATTTCTTTACCCCCAAATAATCTACCATCGAGGGCATTGACGGCCTTAATATATTAATATTAAATACAAAGTGTCGTTGACTAACCCTTAATGCACTAATAGCATCAGTAAAAAGAACAAATACTCTTACAATATCGCTAGTTAAAGAGCTGTTAATATTTTTGTATACAAAACATCGTTCAACTTTTCCATACTTTGAAATTTAATATATTAGATAAATACAAAGATATACTTACACTTTTGTTACACTCATCCCCTATTTCTTGCGATAAATCATCATCTAAAGTTTCTAATTCGGAAACATTCGTTAACAAAATTACTTTGCTCATTTTTCCAAATTTTCCAGTTTTTTCGTAAGAACGATTTTTATTTATTATTGAACCTGTGCCTTTGCGATCTTTTGAATGTTTTACAACCAAAGGATTGACAATTCCATCATTAGATGCACCTAAGCCTTTGCCTTTCTCCCATCCATATTTTTTCATTAATCTTTCAGCAAACTTCTTTTGACCAGGCATATTAGAATTATTTTGAGCTTCTGATGACTCAGAATTTTTTAAGTTTTCATAGTTGCTTTCTTTGAAATCAGTTTCTTCTGTATTAGCTGTATTTGTATTATAAATTTGGGGCTCTCGAGTAATAGTAATATTGTTGATTAAAGTTTGTGTATGCTCTTCATCATTAAAGGTATCTATAGGTTGATCCATTGCCTCACTGACTAAATTTTCAGTATTCTGATCATTTGTATTTTTTATAGTAGATGGCAATGATAAAATAGATGTATTTTTTTCATATGAAGGTTCACTAGAATAATTTGATTGATTTATTACTATATCTCTGTTTTGTGACATTGCAACGCGCCGAGCATATGCTTCTTCTGCCGTTTCATCTAACGATATAGAAGGTATACTGTTAATTGGAGTAACATCTTCTGGAAATGTATTTGAAAGTTGTGGAGAATAACTTGCGGGAGGAGCAAATCGTTCTACTAAGTCTGAAAACAAATTTCGAAAATAAAAAAGATGTACCTATATTTTTGTATTTTTCTGTATTGTCTACGTTAGTCTTTCCTTCTTTTTTATTTTTCCAATCAATCATTTCTTGAATTGCTTCATCACTCATTTTGTATTCTTCATAATCATTTGGTTTAAAAGGATCATATGGATCATCCCACAATATCATTTCTACTTCATTATCTTTTATTTTTTTTTTTTTTTTACGGTTTTTTGCTGCTTTTCGACTTTCTGTTCCATCATAGCTTTCATTTATATCTTCATCTTTGTGACTCCAATAATCTAAACTACTGACATTCTGAAGGACAATATGTGGTTGTACGGACACAGCTGAAGATGAGGATGTTGAAGAAATAGTTTTTTTTATGTTTTTTTTTGCTTGTGGAGGTCTACGAATAGGTTGAAATTGCAATGCTATTTTTTCAGTCATTAATTGATTAAAATTCGGTAAAAAAGCGTAAAATAATACCAGCTGATGTCATTCTTCTATGTTCATCTATTTCTTGTGTAATTGTGCTTTTCTTAACTTCAGTTTGTTGTTCTGTATAAGTAATAGGTTCTCGTTCAATAGATCCTTATAAAATCAGGAAAAAAAGACATTATTTAAATTTAAAGAAACCTTTATTGATATCATTGTTTTTAGACGGATTATTGAAGTTTATTTTCCCGTAAAGTGACATTTAATTCTTAATGGATTGATTTTTTTACTGATACATTAGAAGTTAGGATTTCGAAACATTTAATATCAAACGAATTAAAAGTAGAAAAAAAGATAGAATTGTTTTATTAAAGACTTTCTTTAATTATATAATCAATAGAATATATATTCTACAATAATTTATAAAAATACAAATAAAATACCCGAGTATTGTTGATTTTATAAATAATATATCTCATTATATATAATAAATTAAAAATCGTAATAATATACAAACCTATTAAAAACAGAGTATTAATGACTGAGATGTGTGTGTCGACTATTAGGAATTATTAAACAAATAATTAATAAGATATCTATTCCAAAAATTATATCGGTTATAAATGTTTTCCCGAATCAAAAATAACACCGTCATTTCGAACTAATAATATATAATTTGGGCTCTGCGGCTGAATTTGAGGGTGTAAAATACATTGCAAATCAACGAACTTTGAATTATCATCTGCAAAAAATACGGAAAATCGGAATATCCTACACGGCTTACCACTAATCCATATGGAATATGATTGAGTGATATGTTGACCAATAATTTGGATAATATTTACGGAAAGGTATTTGACTTCTTTAATGACTGGAACAAGTCCAACAGCGTTAACTTTGGATTTTGGAGAAATGTAAAAAGATGATTCAGATGACGCTATATTTACACGTTAATGGGATGCAAGGATTTAATGAACAGCAAATGTCTTACATATTCCTATAATATTCCAAACTGCATTCTCTAACACATTCTCTGTATTTTCGGTGAGATCGTCTATCGGAACCTGTCCATTTTTATCAATCGGTGAATTCTGACAAGACATAGGATTTATGTATAAAGGACTGTGTTTGTGTTGAATTTCCGGAAGCATACTATTACTTAAAGCATCCGCTCTATGTCGACCATATTTCTGTATAAAATCATGATAAGAAAATAGCCTATTATAGGTATTATCCAATAAATCTTTTTGAGGGAAAAAGGTATCAAGATGTGAATTAGCATTAGACATGTCCCATAAAGAATTTTGAATGGGCATCCTGGAAGATGAATCAAAATCAGGAAACCCCAAACCTGTCCCATCTCTTTCCAGAAGCCGTGCAGGTTGCATAATAATACTTTCATCTTGGTGTGTAAGGTATATATCAGATAATAAATTGGAATCATCGGTATAAATCTGGAACGCTACTTTTTGTAATGAATTAACCGGTTCATTACTTTCTACTAAAGTTTTATAGTCGGTATTTTTTATGATTTCTTGTGTTTTGATAACGGTATTTCGACCGTCAACTCGACGAATAATCAATGGTGCGGTTAACAATCCTGTCGTACAACACTGCAAAACGACCACCTGATTAAAGCGAATCAAGTTTGAACATTGATTCGGCCCAGTAGAATAAGTCGGGCTAATAAATAAATCCAAAGCCCATATTTGAAACGGTTCCCATGCTTGTGAATTTGCGGTTAAATAGGTCGTTTGAGAACTTAATTCTATATCATAACTCCCTTTGGTTCCTGATAAAACGTTATTCGTTATGACAGAATTCGCAGATGATGATCCAAGAAACCGAATACGGTTGGTTTGTGCTTTCGAGCGGTTAAACAAAGCAATCATGCTTCCGTGGTAAATTAACACTGTACAAACACAAGTAAGCAAATTCGAACAAAAAGGGAAAATAAAGGGTTCCATACTGTCGTTATTCTTACTACTTGTTTTTTTCTGAGGTGCTTTCGATATGATACATATGGGAGAAGACTGGAATTGAGCGAAATTAAATGATTCCTTGTTTTTCCTGTGTAATTGCACTTTCAAACACGTAGAACGTATTTTTTCCTTGCGATCGGAAATATACATTGTTCTAAGATGTGTTTTCCCCCAAACGGGCAATGCCTTTCCAAGACCCGGTCTAAATACAGATCCATCGCTGCAATAACAGTCCATTGACGAAACGCTGAAACTCTCTTCCACGTCCAAAAGCAACGATGTAACATGAATATCCATGAATGCTTCGAGTCCCCGACTGCCTAGATCAATTGAATACGGATGCTCGTTTTGACCCGTTCGTGAAAACATCGATTCTATGGTATGCACATCTTGCAAATAACTTTCGAACCATTTTGCCCCAAGAAGTCGAAGGTAAGGAGGCGGGCATAAATACCTTGTGTCTCAGTGTAAGCGGGATTCTTGCCCGTTTTCAAACAAATGAACAAACATACCTTTTTTCCGTCCCATAACTCTTTTGTGCCACTTTGCTCGTATAAATCATCACCGTATACTTGTGTTTCTGCAATTCCGACGGACTTAGCGAAAGATACTCATCCACAATGCATCTACATCCCTGTTGAGACTTGGCACTGATCCAAACATGTCCTGTACCTTAATGTTGACTCTGGCAATGGTGCATACGACTTAACCAATGAACTTATCGGCTTCCCCCGCCTCACTGCCAACGAATCTCCCGGTTTTTTCACCGAGTGGCCCAACGGGCCCCCTCCATGCATCTTGTAGCACTTTCTTTGCCCTCCTGCCCCTCCATGCAGTCCCGGTCCATAACTTCCATCTCCCATCATCCCGTTAAAACACATATCTCCCCCGTGTTCCTTAAATTGAGGATGGATCCCATGTTCATACCCTATTTCTCCCATTCCCTGCATCTCCAGCGGGCTATTTAGCGTCGGACTATACGGAGTTGGCTCCCCATACAATCCCGTTCCCATATGAAACGGGGATCCACATGCTGCCCCCATCCCATGCATCATCATCGGCCCTCCTACAGGCCCCCCCATTGTCCCCTCATACATAGGCATCAATCCCGGTGTAAACATCTCTCCCGGCATTTTATATCCCATATATCCATACTCTTTATTCCCCATCCCCGGCCCTCCTGGCCCTTCCATCCCTCCTTCTCTATATCCATGGACAAACCCCGGATATTCCTGAAACATCATCTGCTGCAGAGGCATTCCTGAACATCCTCCAAGCTTATCATACCCATATTCCGGGTATGTCCAGTGTGTCGACCCCAATGTTGTTGGAGTCGGCAAACAATGTAAATATTCAAATGTATCAGAAACCCCCATAGGTCCCCCTTCTCCTGTATATATTTCTTGACCTGATCCCGTGTATAAACCTGGTGTTTTTCGGAAATCTAATTCTTGTGCCTCATGCACCAAGGGTACTCCGTGGACCCCATGCATGTGCTTTGCACATATTTCCGGGTGCTCCTGCCCAGTGCCTCCTGCTGGGCCAGAGGCTCCAGATGCTGCATGGGAGCTTTGTCGGCATGTCTGCATCTTGAAATTTCCAGCTGCATCATCTCGTGGCGGCGATGGCAGCGGCTGCAAAGTACATGCTGCCCGGGGCACAGATTCACAGTCTGATCGGCTATATCCCTCACAGAATCCACATGTTGTCCCTGCTATTGGCGCCTCAATCAGTGGCGCACGCATTCTTCTGGCCTGTGCGCCTGTGGGGCCTCTTTTGCCGCCTCGTTTAGAGTCTCCAAGCTCCAAAATATCTGCTCCAAAACAATATCAAGTGCTTCTGTGCCTGATCCAAGTATATGGCGCCTCTAGACGCCGAATAATGGCACGTACAGAACGTACAGAGTGTACAGAGTATTTAGCTGTACTGTTTGCTTATAATGGAGTTCTAAGGCCCATACAAGTGCTGAAACACCTAGTATACGGCGTATATGCGCACTCTATGCGTGGTATATGCACTATGCACGTGTTGTCTGTGTATACTGTGTACACGGTATATGCGGTATATGCGGTATATGCGTTATATGCGTTATATGCGGTGTATATGCGTGCTGTGTGCTATTGTAGAGTGTATATGCGCTGTATATGTGTGGTATATGCGCGGTGTATGCGTGCTGTATGCGCTCTTTATCTGACTTGATTCTTGTTTTTTTGCCTCACGTTGTTTGCTCCAAATTTTACACTAATCTTCTTCACCGCTCTGCCCGTAGGCCGATAATGCCGCTGCTCCGCAAATCCAACCGTGCTTGGTTGAGCGGGCGTCTTCAATGACTTTTTCGGCACGGTAGACTCTCCGTTTCCGTCTATCGAGTGTCCGGGCTAAGCGTTTTCTAGTGAAGCGCCAAAACGCCACGCACGGCGACGAGTGCCGCACCCGTGCGCACCCCGCACTGCTTTAGAGGAGGGCAAAGGGCGGAGATACGCATCCATGCCGTCTTGGGAGGGCATATGGGGAGAACGGGCGCATATATGTGGTATATCGGCGCATATAGGCGCTGATTTAACTGTCTACTGGGTGCTTGGACGCATAGACCTGCTGATTAGGCACGATAGGGTGCAGGTAGGAGTATGAGACACGCACGGGATCCAAGTGGAGTGGACACGCATAGAGAGTAATTGGACACGTTGTATATGCTAGAGCGGTACAGGTGTTTGTGAGGCGGCGATAAATGGGAGAAAAAAGGTTGGATAAACGGTGAATATGGGCGCATATAGAGGGTATATGAGCGCATATATAGGGTATATAAGGGGTTTTGCTGAGTATATGCGGTGCTGCATCTGGTGTTTGGGGTACTTACAATGTTTACGGTGTTTGCGGTATTTACGGGTGCCGCGGAGGGTGAATAGATAGATGCGGTGTCCGCAAGAGAGGCTGAGAAGGGACACGTAGAGAGGTCTTTGAGCGTATATATGCGGTTCTGAAGCGCATATATGTCGCAAATGTGTGTATTTGGAGGCATAGATCGGTATTTGTCCGAAGTTTGTGTCTGATATGTCAACATTTGGGACGCTTTTCCGTGTAACGACGTATGGCGAGTCCCACGGATGCTCAGTCGGGTGTATTGTTGATGGAGTGCCGCCTGGACTGATGCTGACAGCGGATGACATCCAGCAGCAACTCTGGCGGCGGCGTCCGGGGCAGTCGAGGCTTACGACGCAGGTAAGAAGCAGCTACAGGCGCATATAGGCGGCACAAGCAGCAGCAGGCAGTGGCAGGCAGAGAATAAACAGTTTTGGGCTGGACAGAGGTGTTTTGCCCGGTTTTCCCAAGTCTGGGTGGTTTGCAAGCCATGTACGGCTTTGCACGGCTTCTACAGGGTGTTTTATGGGGTTTTACGATGTTTTACGGGGTTTGCATGGCCTTTGTGCGTTTTTTCCGGCTTTTTTGCGCAGATTTGCATGGTCTACATGTGTTTGTAAGGCACTGTGTGTTTTTGTGCTGTTTTATACGGGTTTTGCACTGCTTTGCATGCTTTTGCTTGAGATTTGCATGATTCTGGTCAGTTTTTGGTCAGTTTTGCTTGGTTTTTGGCTGGCCTGTGATGAGACTCTTGGATTGGGTGGTGCAGGAGCACTGACAGTCTTGTAGCGCCTAGAACAGGACCTTGTGGAGATTGAATCAGGTGTAGAAGGGGGTGTGACGCTGGGAACGCCGATAGCATTAAGAATACGCAATGAAGATGCAAGAAAACATGATTATTTGTCTGTGTGCAAGTATCCACGGCCAGGACATGCAGATCTAGTATATTTGTGCAAATACGGATGCCATGCAAGCAGTGGAGGGGGGCGTAGCAGTGCACGGGAGACTGCAGCGCGTGTGGCTGCAGGGGCAATTGCAGAAAAGTATCTTCGGGAGGTTTGTGGGATTGGAATTGTAGCCTTTGTCTCGTCCATTGGGCGTATCCATATGGATTTGGAGGCAATGCAGCGACAGACGCTGCAAGAGAAGCAGAAATCAGGGCAGCAAGAGCATCTAGAAACGCAGCTAGGGGCACAACAAGCAATGCACTTAAGGAGGAGTGCTAAGGAGGAAAATGCTTGTAAAGGTGTGCTAGAAAATGCTCAGGATGGAGCTGAAAAAGAAAAAGATTATTTGGATGAGGATAGATCAGACGAGGAAGAAGTTGTGACAGCGGAATTTTTGTCATTTTTGGCTGGAATAACACAGGAACAAGTAGATAAGTCTCTGGTACGATGCCCAGATGCAGTGGCAAGTGCGAAGATGATAGAGCGCGTGGAACGGGCTCGACAGTGTGGGGATTCTGTTGGAGGAACGGTTACATGTGTTGTTAGGAATCTCCCGGTGGGTTTGGGTGAACCGTGCTTTGATAAGCTTGAAGCAAAGCTTGCACATGCAATGCTTTCAATTCCGTCGACCAGGGGCTTTGAGATTGGCTCTGGATTTAAGGGTTCTGAAACATCAGGATCAAAACATAACGATATTTATGTTTTGGGACAGCAAGTGCAGAACCAAGGGGCGTCTGTAATACCGTCACGGACAGCATTGCGGACGGCTACGAATAATTCAGGAGGAGTTTTGGGAGGTATTTCGAATGGTGAACATGTTTTTTTCAAAGTTGCATTTAAGCCCCCAGCAAGTATTGGGAAGCCTCAGGCAACTGCGATGTATGATGGTGTTGAGGGTGTTCTTGAAATTCAAGGTATATACTTTGCTTGTGGAGGATTTGATGTGATTAAAGGGTTTTTATAGGACGGCACGATCCAAATGTTGTGCCCCGTGCTGTTCCAATTGTTGAATCAATGACTGCATTGGTTATTATGGAGTAAGTTTTTTGTATATTTTGGTTTTTTGGGCATTTATATTTTAAAGTGCTCTTATGATCCAATTGTCTCGACAGACTGCTCGCAGCTTTTTGCCATCTATGGACAAGAGGATATTATGATTGGTGACCCTTCTTATGTATTGTATTTGGTCTTTTTAAATATTTTGCATTTTTGTTTCTGACATAGATTTGATCTAAGAATCGATTTCGATCTTTATTAAGTTGGACATGTCCACTAAATTCAAGGCTAGCTGTTGTAAATATGTTAGACTTCTTGTTTGGTATTTATACTATCAATTGTAGCAATTTTATTCATATGTTATTTATATTAAATGTTTGATTATATATTTTACGATATGCATTAGGAAAAATTAACATTGTTTTAATATTTTTGATTCAGTTTGGATGCAATGGTCTAAAAAAATCATTTAGTTTTTATATCATAGGATGGTGTCTGGGTGAAATGGTTCTTTTATATTAAGGTCTTGATATATCTTGTAAATATTATATATGTTACCTATCTATATTATATATTTTACATAATGGTTTCAATGCAATATTTTCCAAGCCTGATGTTTTGGTCGTTTTTAATAATAATGAACTGGAGGGACGTCGAATATTATAGTTTTTTTTATAATATTATTTATACGTTGGCTTATAAAAAAATAATTGGGCAATTATGATTATGTATTTTTGGGGAATGTCATTAAGGTTTTTACTTTGAATCTTTACAATTGTAGTAGCTGTAGCTTTTTAAATACTTCAAATAAGACATGAAAGACACATTATTGAACTGAATTTTTTTTTTATCTTGGATATATTTATTAGTGAACATCTAGAATTTATAGAATATATGTATTTTGATCATAAAGTAAAGTTAAATATTAGATTTATAACTTTTGTTTGAAAAAAAAAATCCGAATTTTTGCTTGTCTTTTTTGAAGTTTCCCATATAGTCTACGATGAAAATTCAAGATCCAGCTTATCTATTAGAAAACGAATATAAGCATGTAGAATTGTTAAGATATATTTATGAGTTAATATGATCTATTAGGAGATAATTTTATCCTCTATTGATTTTTTCTGGTTATCTGAATGAGCCAAAATAATCCATTATTACAATACAAAGAAAAACGTGTTTTACCAAGTTTGCAACCAATGTTACAGAAGAATATGCCATTTCAACACACAGAATATGTTAGAAAATCGAAGAAGAAATCATCTTCTTCATTTTCTGGTGATTTTTTAGACGATTGCTTTAAAAAACCGTGTTCTACAAAGCTTTTTAATTATAGTGAATGGAGAGAGACACAGGTCTAATTAAAGGCAGTATTTGAGTGGCTTAGGATCTAATATCTTCCTAGAATTGGGGAGGTGTTAAGGAAACGAATCATATTCTTAAAACAACCAATTTAACTAGTGGACGGAAAGTTATCAACAAATATGAAATTATTCGTGAGATTGGCCGTGGTGTTCATGGAAAAGTAAAACTTGCACTGGATCTGCTGTCAAATGAGTATGTTGCATTGAAGATTATTGAAAGAAATACCAGGAAACGTCTTGGGAGAAATGAAACATCTTCTCAAGAACAGAAAATTCGTAGAGAAATAGCAATTTTGAAAAAATGTATTCACCCTCATGTTGTTCGGTTGAAAGAAGTTATGGATGATCCTATGAGTAAGAAAATATATCTAGTTTTGGAATACATGGAAGGAGGAGAAGTTATTTGGAGAACTTCTGACGATAAGCCTGCTCTTACGATATGGCAAGCTCAATCTACATTTAGAGATGTTGTTCTTGGTCTTGAATATTGTGGGTTTTTTGTTCTTATTAGGAGGAAATAATTGTTTTTAGTACATTATCAAGGAATTATTCATAGGGATATTAAACCTGCTAACCTTCTTTGGACTAAAAATCATGTTGTAAAAATTTCGGATTTTGGTGTTTCATATTCCAATACATGTTTATCTGAGGAAGAAAATGAATTAGAGCTTGCAAAGACAGCAGGGACTCCTGCTTTTTTTGCTCCGGAATTATGTTATTGTGGTAGTAAATTCTTATTTTTAGAATAGACTTTAATCATTACAGATCCATCTAAACGCTCAACTATTACTAAAGCGATTGATATATGGGCATTAGGAATTACTCTTTATTGCCTTTTGTTTGGTTGTTGTCCTTTTACTGCAGATGGAGAATATGAACTGATGAATGTTATTTTGACAAAGCCGCTTGAAATTCCTTCTACTCCAGATATAGGAGATGATGCAAAAGATCTTTTGAGAAGATTATTAGAGAAAAATCCAGATAATCGGATAACTTTAGAAGAAGTAAAACGACATCCTTGGATTTTAGAAGATATTAGTGACCCGGTATCTTGGATAAAAGAAACGGATCCTAGGAATTACCAGCTTTTGGAGGTTACACAACAAGAAGTGGATGGTGCTGTTTCTATTGTTGATAAACTTAAACGCAAATTAACAAAACTTTCATCTAAATTTTCCCGATTAGCTATTGTTATAGGACTAAAAAAACACAGTCGAAATATAAGTTCGTCTCAAGCACAATTATCTCCTCATAAAAATATAGAGAAAAAAATGCCTGATCAAAGTTTAAATAATTTAAATATTATATCGCACGCTGTTCGTAACACTAAGATTAAATCGGTATCTACATCGTCTCATATAAAAAAAATAATATATGAACAATATGACAATAGCAACTTATCATCTTCTGAACCATCGATTACTCATACAGAGACTAATATTGGATTCCCTAGAATGACACGATCAAGAGCATATTCAAATTTAAGTGCTCATACTCTCCCTAATTTTTCAAGATTTGAAAATTATAATACATATTATATAATGGATGATAATTCTCTTATGGAAAAATGTATTAATGATGAACAAGAAATGGGGATATTTCTTGATTTTAAAAAAAAGACATAATGAAGATATTAGCATGAATATTTTTAAATCTGTTTTCTTTGTATTAAAAATACAAAAAGTCTTGGATTCATAATGTTATGTAATAATAAAATATTAAGAATTTATAAATTATGTTTTAAAATAAAACTTATAAAGTTTTTCATGTTTCTAGAATATTTATTTGAAATAGAGTTCATTATTTTATATTGTCATTTATATTTTATAAAAATTGTTTTATCCCTGATACATATATAATGATTTGTAAATTTTGCAAATTCTAGTGTTAAAGAATGAAATTATAATATTTCAAAATTATATATATGCTAAACATTTATAGATTATACTTAATTGAAAATATGTCAAAATCTTAATAAATCTTAATAATATAAACCAAATATTAATTAATATGCTCATTGTGATGTTTAATTCGAAATAGCCATCTACTTACTAACTCGAATGTTAAAAAAGTAACCATAGAAGCTGGAACAGCTCGAATAAGATTTGTACCCATACCGGAATAAAACTAATATATTCAAATTTTATTTATTAAAACAAATAGATAAGTACACTTTTCCATCCCTCTTCGTTATATATTCGACAAAAAGTATGGAATATTCCCCGATATTGAATTTTTGAAGAATCATTATAATGTTTTTGAGTTTGAATACGCGTGCGAATAACCTTAATTAAATTAAAAAATTGAAAAATATTTGTTCACTTTACTTCATGAGGATAAGTAATAGAACTAGCAATCATTTTAGACAAGAGGGAAGCAGAAATAACTTTGATACACAGTGATTGATTTGAATTTGAAACATTAATAAAAAAAATATCTTTAAGAAGCTCGTACAAAGGAAATTGAATAGCCACGTGTGTTACTCCAATTAAAGATGGAGTTAATCCTTTATAAAATGAAAAAATTCCCTCAGATTTATACATTCTTTGAAAAGCATCAAAGGTATTTTGATAATATGTATGTGAATAAGAATTTTGACTCATTAACCTGGTTTTAACGATCCAAATAGGGTTTGTCAAAATAGAAGAAGCAATACCCGCTGTAATAGCTGATTTCATATTTACTATCCATAAAACTGGTTTACCAGCTAATTATTTATTAACTAAAGTGAGAAAAACTGAAATGGTTACGTTGTGAACCATAAGAACGACTATAAATAGTTTTACAGTGCTCATATATAGTAAAATAAATGGCCCATGTAGGTAAATATCCTATCATAAGCGGCCCAAGGCCTCTATAAAATCCTCGAATGCCATTTTCATTCCAAATTTTTGAAAGTGTATCTGAATATTTATTGTTGATAATGGCAGAAAAAACAGATATATAATACCAAAGAATCCCTGATATTCTTGCACCTTTCTGTTCACAACCAAAGTACTTAATTTTAATTGAAGCCTTGTTTTGATCACGTCTAATTTAAAAAATATCAGCTTTTTTCGAAAATGAAATATATTTCTTACCTAATGGGCAGACTATAATACTTGAAAAAACGCCTGATAATGCACCAGAAATTGCAGTTAATGTCTCATCCGGTATTTTCTTAACACGTTTACTAAATTCTTCTTTTCCTATCCAATGATAATCCATTTTTAAAGCCGTTTTTTCAATAAATGGCTTTTTGTACCGCTCTTTTCCATGAATTCATTCTTTTATTCATGAAAACTTGTAGTTTTTCTTTTATATGCGATAACTGATTACTTTTTCAAAAAAAAAACATACTTTTTTTTGCTTTTCTGTTTATAAGGTTATTAAGTTATCGAGTACACATAATATCGATCTCACGTAATTAAAAAGAATTTCAAAAAGCTTAAAAAGCCTTTAAAAAGATAAAGAAAGCTATGCAACCACCAACACTTATTCAAACTGTTCTCAAATATAAGACTCTTGCAACTTTTTTGCGGCCGATTGCAGAGGGTTATGTAAATCTTGCAGGATATAGAAAAATTGGATTGAAGTATGTGTTTTTTCCTGTTTTTTGAGCTGTTTTGATATGGTATTAGATATGATGACCTTATTCCAGAAGAAAATGATGCAATGCAGAGTGCTTTAAAACGGTTACCAAAGCTAGAAGGCTATGATCGTGTATATCGATTACGTATTGCCTCACAATGTTCGTTAGCTCATACACTTTTGCCAGAAAAACAGTGGGTAAAAGCAGAAGAAGTCTTGTGCATAATTTGAGAGTGTTTATGTACTGACTATGCTTTAGGATACACGGTACATTGATCCTATTCTACAAGAAGTAGTTAATGAAATGAATGAGCGACATGATTTAGATACTTTGATTCTAGAGAAAAATCTAAAACATTAACAAAAAAAGATGAATATATTCTAGATAACATGGATTGACATGATACTTTGTTGGTGCTAGGTGTTTTTTTGGTGAATATAATGAATAGTGGTGTGTTTTGAAAAAAAAGCTAATTGGCATTTATACGTATTGCTTTTTTATGAAAATGTTGTATCTTTTATGCGCTACAGGGTTAATTTTTGTATTTAAATATCTATTGCTCTTACCCACATGAACCATGATGCTATGGATCGATATGGTCTCCAAGGTTCAGCCATTTCTATCATTTCTTCGTAACTCATGTATTTCCATTTTCCTTTATTTGGCTTTGATATATTTTTTCCTTTCATTAATGCCATACCTCTTTGAATTCCTAAATCACCTGTACTTAAAATATCTGTTCTTTTTAAGGAAAATAAAAGAAACATTTCAGCAGACCATGGACCAATGCCCTTGATAGTGGTAAGACGTTGCATAATTCCCTCGTCTGATGTATTTGAAAAAAATTCAGCTGAAAGATCTCCAGAAAGAAAATTGTTTGCAAGTGATTTTATATATTCTATTTTTTTGAAAGAACATCCTGCTAAACGTAGATTCTCTGGAGACATATCACGTACTGTTTGTGGCATAGGAAAGATTTTTGCTTCCGAAGCTTGTGAGTCGGATGATTTGTTTTCCCTGTTCTGGGGCTGCTTTGTTTCATCTGGAAAGAATAATTTTATAAATTTTCGATATACTGATGCTGATGCTGAGTTGCTTAATTGTTGACTTAAAATAGCACGGCATAAAGACTGGAATGGATTGACAGGTTCCATAAGACCCTCTGGAGAGAATGGTTTGCATGGAAAGCGTTCTGATAAGACTTGAAATCGAGAATCTACCTTTTTAAGATGATCAAGTGCTTTAGACAATAATGTTAAATATGTTTCTGAAAATATTGGTTTTAGAAAGACATTTGAATCTGATGTATTCCACTGTATTATAATTGATTCTTTATGTCTTTTCTTATCGTCTTTTAGTAATATTTCACTTGATCTTTTTTTTGATGTTAAAGATCTATATGATTTATTAGAATACTGTTTTGTCTATTAGAAAAAATAACAGGAATAACTACTTTTCATGAAGCATATTTTCGTTTTTATGAGTCTTTTGTATTTTTTTAAACTTATCAAATAAATTTCTGTTGAAGATGGTTTTTCGTATTCAGTCACGTGTTTTCATATACTTGATATTTTAAATGAATGCCTATTCTATGATATTTAGTTTTTCATTTTATTGTATTTTTTCTCTTTTTCTTTTCTTTTTTGTCTTTTTTTTTATTTTTTACCAACTCTGAATTGAACAGTTTCATTAATAGATTCTTATATAAAACAAAAGTTCATTTTACATAATTTCCTCTAAAAATACATTTAAATATGTTTTATATTATATATTAAAACTATAAAAAAGAATAATCTTTCTATCTTTTATAAATACTCTTTGTATTTAAGTATTCAATTATAAAAATTAACGTTGATACGATAAGCGATTTGCACCTTATCAATTATCTACGCGCAAAACAATATGAAAAATATACATAAAATACAATATATAAGGGGCCAGTAGTACACATAAAAACAAGTAGTTTGAAAGCGTTTGTCATATGTTCTTGATATATTCTGCTGCGTGAAAAAAAATGCACAGATTTACCTCTTTTTAATATAATGCTTTTCTGTTTTGCATTCTTCCTTTTTTTTATTAGTTTCTTTATAAAAAATTCCAAATTCCATTCATCAACACCCCCATTCTGCACTTTTATTGGCTCTTTTTTATCGATATCTAGCTTCCATATACAAAAATGCCGAGCTCTGATTGGTGGATTGTGATTTACAATTTCCGTATTGTATGCGTTCAAGTTTCGATGCTATATATAACTAGAAAATCTTCCAATTTTTTCTGAAAATACAATTCAGCGACATAAAGTGAAGAAAAGGTAAAAAAGATGAATACTTCTTGGAAACATTGAAATATAAGATTATTATTAATTATAAATAGAATAAATTGCCTGGGAACTCTTTTTGAGTGGTTTTTGATAGCATATAATTAGTATGTTTTTAAAATTAATTGTTTTATGGATTTATATAATTCGTTTAATTTCAGGTAAGTTGGATGATATGTGGTTTATTGTGAAATATATGTTATTTTTGGAACATATATAGATATTTAGAGGTATATATGCTATATAAAAATATATAATGGGTGTATATATGCCCACTGTAATAAATTTTGATTGGGATTTTATGAAAATCTAATTATCGATAGCACGGACTTGTAGTGAAGATATATATGTTAAAACACAAAAAGATCTTTATTCTCTTTCAGAGTGTACAGTACTTATTGGCGATATTTATATAAATTCTTCTATTTCTTTTATTTCTCTTGATGGTATTGAAGAGATTGATGGTAGTTTACTTGTTACGGGAAATAGTGATATTGTTACATTTTATGTAAGTATTTTGAAAAATATAGACATGATTTATTTTTATTAGGCACCAGTACTTAAAATTGTAAGTGGAAAAGTAGAATTCAATACTTTGACAGCACTTGAAAAAATAAGTTTTCCACATCTTACTTCAGTAAACACTTTAACCCTATTCCATTGTGCTCGGCTTGAATCTCTTCAATTAAAAACTGGGATTACATCTATTTCTAAACTTACTGTTTCAGACACGCTGTTGCGTGAATTAGAAGGATTTGACATGAAAGTACTTTCTTCTTTAGATATTAGTAAATCATAAAATTTTTTGTTTTTAATTCAATTAATAATTATAGATAATAATAATTATTTAATTCATTTTAATATGTCGAACCTTGTTAAAGTTAGAGGACCCTTAGTTTTTATGCAAAATGGCCAAATTCAAAATAGGAGTGGTTTCCGTCTTTCTTTCCCTTCTTTAGAAACTATAGGCGATTTAACTGTACAAAGTGTTTCTCTTATTGAGATGGATAATTTGAGAAACATTACTGGAGATTTTATTATGACTTTAACCAGTGTGAAAGAAGTTAATTTAGGTAAATTGTCCTTTATTTTAGGATCATTAGCCATATACAATAACAGCGACTTGGTCACCCTTGATTTCCCAAGCTTAGTTTCTGTAGATAATATTTCGCGCTATTATTGATTCAATCTAAAAGATATTTAGATTGGTGGATCCTTTTTGCTTAGTGATAATTTAAAATTAACTGCTATTACTGGTTTTCCTCAAGTTTCAAGTATTGGTGGTTCGGTTTCTTGGACGGGGCCTCTCAGTACTATTTCTTTGCCAAGTATTAATGATATTAAAGGTACTCTGAAAATTATATCAACGGTTGCGTTGAAATGCCCAGATTTTTCTAAATCACGAGGTATATTTTATAAAATCGTTTTAATTTATATTAAAATATCTACTTTTTAGCTATCATTCAAGGTGCTAATCCAATATGTAGAAGTGTTGGTTCGGAAACTGGTGGGGCTTCTAGGAAGGGAGGCTCCAGTAGTAGAAAGAGTGGTTCTAATAAATTCATTGGAGGTAATTTGGTTTTATTCACCGATTTAGTTATTTCTAAAATTTAAAGATTTAAATTTCTTTACTATTGTCGAAGTTATTTGCATTCTTGGAATTTCGCATTTGATGATTTAATTTATAAAATATTTTTTCGTAATATAATCTAATTATTGCCATATAATTAGATTTCAATTAAACTTTTTTTTGAAAGAATTATATCAAAGTTTTTTTGAGTTTAAATTCTTTGATATTTATATAATTGCACAAACGAATCTTTTACGACAATATTGGTTATAATGATTTATTTCTAAAAATAAGTTAAAGATATATTTATAGTAAAAATATATACTTCTCAATAATATGGATTAAGTTTATGTGAATAGAAGTAGATATTTTGTTTTTAATGAATAAATATATAAATTATATTTAAACGATTTATAATTTTCGATTATAGTATATGATTAATTTATATAATATTAGGCAATTTGCATTATATATAATTGAATAAAATCAATTCTTAAGACTGAATTGCTATTTGAAGATATTTAAATTATTTAAAATTTAATTAAGAACAATTACTATGTATTTAAATATCTATATTTTATTTAAAAATATAAAAATCATATTTAATATATATATCAATCAAAATAATAACAATTCTATAATTCATTATAATTTTTATCAGAATATTAATATAAAAAATAGGACCAAATAGACAAATAAATGCTGATAAAAACCATATTATTTTGATGCATAAAGCAAACTTGAATATACATTTATATCTTTTATAAAAAATACAGAAATACGCTGTATTTATACATAAATATAATAAAATTTTTGAAAATTAATATTTTAAAAGTTAAGCAAAATAAAAGCTAACAAAATTATGTGAATGTAGATTTACTTTTTATACAATCAATATACCATTTTCCAAATACTTTCCAATGAAATATGATGATTTTTGATAGTTTTTCAAGAATCATATCAATGAATAAACAATATGGTTCTCGTCGAATATGATTGTAAAAAAATAATGAACTTTTCTGATTTGGAATACATAATGTTTTAAATATTCTATCACCAATTGATTTAAGAATGCGACTTTCAACTAAACGATATAATGAAGAGATTGGAAAAAGATGTTTAGACAGCCAATTCTCTATAATAGTAATTTTTGTTGAATCTAACATATTATTTGGAAAGCAGGTTCCTTTAAGACTAATATATTTAGCAATCCGAGTAGTAATAGACGAAATATTGTTAAGCCATTTATTATCATCAAGCTCTTCATTTACGATAAGCCATATCTCCCGTTTAAATTCTACGATATGATTTCTTGAAAGTTTTAGGGCTTGAGTCCGAAGTAATTGCCAAAAAAGAAGAAGAATTAATTGAAAAGAGACAATATCACGAATATTAGAACGAAGTGACATAAGACGAGGTATATCGAATGTAAATGTTGATGGAAAATCAAATAATGAGATATATGTAATAGATGCTATAACACCTGAATAATAGAATCAGTGTATCGCAGAAAAGTATAGAATATATACCATCAACAAATGCTTTTTGATAATCAAAACTCTTTAAATCTGACTTAATATGAAAATGATAAAAATGACAATACCAAGACAACGCATCGCTAATATCAATATCGCCCCAATTAATTCTATCAATAAACCACTTTTGCTCAAACTCTACTGCTGTTTCCAAAAAATATGCTCTTAGTGTTCGAAGTTGATGATTAGCAATATCCTATGAAATTTGAGACATTTGATTTTTAATATAATACGTACCAGCTTCATTATTTCAAGTATATCAAATACCATTCGAAGACCAGAAACAAATTTTGAAACATTATTAACCCTAAGCCCCATTTTAACTTTTTTAGCCATTTTATCTAATAATGCATCTCTCATAGGTGCACAATGTTGCTTCAAAATCTCAACAAGATGCTCGATAAATTTTTCAATGTCAAATAAGTTATGAATAATTTCTTGAATTATAAGGTTTGGATCTAAAATTTCAACAATGTAAGTTTTATTGGAAGATGGTAAAAGATTAATTAAAATATTCCTCAATTCAATGAATAAAATAAAAACTCTAGTAGTATGAGGATATTTATGACTGATGTTTACATTGTTTTTCTTTCTTGCTTGAAATATAAGTATTTGTTCGATTTCTCTCTTTAAACTTTTCCAATATCTATTTGCAAGAAGTTGTTTTCTTTTACCGCGCTCACCATCCATATTAGGACGAAACTGCAGATTTGTATCATGTACGATATCATGACGAAGCTGAATATTTTTAAGGATTTCTCTAAGCTCGAGTTCTTGTAAAATAGCTTGAGTAATAGGTGGCGCAAAACACGTATTAAGTAAAGAAGGAGAAACCATCCAAAAAGATACAGGCATCTTTGAAAAAACAAAGTTATGAGAATAAACAGTAGGTGAACCATACAACGTCAATGGAAAGAAATTTGAATTCGGAATAAAATCATAACTTAATTTATACAAAGAAGTACATTTCGGCAAAAGCCATAGAAACTGAGATGGTGAGCGATTGTACCGTTTAGAAATGCGAAAATGATTCAAATGGGATTGAATGAATAGATTTGAAACAACTTTTGAGAACTCTAATGAAAAAATTGTGGAATCTCGACAAAATTTCTTATGATTTGGACAAAGAATGCCACAAGAAATTTCACACGTATAATCGTTACCTCGTTTACCTAAAGAAACAGAAGACAATGCACTGACTTCATAATAATTAAACATTTGTTCTGATGATAAATTTTTCCAAAACATATTAGTATTATCCTCTTTCGAGATATACATAGGAAACCGTGATAAAAGAGTCACTGAATGTCCATTGATTTTGTTCCTTATTGAAGATACATCCAGAGACCCTGAAACTTCATATGGACAAGGCCCTTCCATCATAAAAATCGCTGTCATATCTTTATGCTCTACATCCGAATATTTCTGATGTTGGCCTGAAGGCTGAGAATGTGCTGCATCCATTTTTAAAAAATGATAAAGATTGACAATATCATTTAAAGTATTCAAGACGTGCAAGAACCACTTTTAACTAATTTAATCAAGACAGTTTAAAATATTATTCCTTAGTATCAAAAGGTGCTTATTTTTCCTTTCTATCCTCTACTTTATTGCTACTCAATATTATCTTTTACTTTCTTTATAACCCCGGAATATTTATAGACATAAAACAGCCAGTTAATTATGACAAGGTCATCCATGTTTTTATGAAATTAATATTAAATATACGTTATTCTTCTATTTTTCTTGAAATTAGTTGTTTCTATATATCAATGCTTGAAAAACTCTTGAAAAATGCCCTTTTTTGACGGAAAAAAAAAACAAAGTTTTGTTTTTTCATTTTTAAATATGTTTTTTTTTTCAATTAAATACATATTTTTCTTACAAATCCCTTATTTTTACTTATCTATTCATCCTAGTCTAGTTCATAGTAAGACTAAGGTATTTCTGGTATCGTTTGGGGGACGAAGCTCCTTTTATACTTTTGACGCTACGATTAACGGAGAAGAGTTTCCAGGGACAAGCATAATGTATAATAAAATACAGAAAAGATAGTGTTTAGATCAAGGAAAGTGAATATTTATATGAAAACATGATTTACAACAGAAAAAATATGATTTAGGAGGATTGGCGATAAGATGAAATTTGTAATATATAAGATTAGAAAAAATAAAGAAAATAATGATTAAACAAAAAAACAAAACATATACATGGCATCAAATAAAGTTATATAGACTTTAATAGCCCTAACTCAAACATGTGTTGTATTTTTAGCCTCGGATCTTGACCTCGCTGCCACATTTGATGCAATCGATTGTGGCATTGCCAGTTACCTTGCTTTTCATTTCCCTGAACTCTGAACGAAGGGGAATATGACGACAATTTTTATTTAGACAGCGTACACCAATTTTCTTGTATCTAATAAGCAATAATTAAATATCATAATGAAAATCAAATGGTGACTAACCTTAGCCCACAACTATTACAAAGCAACCCTGCATTCCCATACCAGCTAGGTCTCCAGCAAGGAGTGCTGGAGCATCCACAGGATACACAGCGTCTTTCGGGAGTAGACACGTGTTCGTTCGTATTGGATGAGGGAGATGTTTGTATCATATTCTGAGTTTTATTTAGAAAAGTTTTAGAAGTGCCTGATCTCGACCGAAGTTTGGGCACTGTAGTCGAAACCTGTTTGGGAATCTGCTTAGCGGACGTCTTTAATACTCGATATGAATTTCGATGTCGTAAACGCATTTGTTTTTGTAGATTGTTTCTCCAAAACTCCAGATCTGTATCTGGATATGCAGACGAAACGCTCTGAGAAGCATTACACACAAACGCGGATTTAAGCCGTCCATGAATTGATTCATTTTCACCCGAATTCACTAAAACCGGATTACCCATCAGTTATTGTATAAAAAAATAAAAGAAAATGAAAGACAAATGCAAAAAACGAACTGGTATCGCATACATCGTTTCTCGCTCTCATTATCCTTAACGATACATTGGAGTCGCTTACTCGCTAAAATAATTGCTCCTGAAGTCTTTTTTGCTTCTTGATTTATTGCAAATATATCATACGATGACCGTCGCTGCCGCTCATCGTTAATAATTTGCCCCAGCAGTACAGGAAATGAGCTAATATTACATGATACATATTCATTCGCACGAACTGATCCAATTGGTCCTGTCTTGCGTCCAAAACGATGTGGCATATTTTGTTCGCTCATACGTTCTTCACTTTGCTTCATATTCTTCTCCGAACCCTGCTCTAGACTTTGCTCCAAACTGTGTTCTGAACTTCTTTCTGAACTCGATGGAGATAGTGGCTGCCTGGAACAGCCTTTCCGTGGCCAAAAAAAGCAGAAGTTAAACACAACCCCCGGCTCTGATTCATCTATTCTTTGCAGCTGCTTCCTTATTCCCCGTCGTTCCGTGTTTCCTGACACAGTCTGCACCGGTGACTCCGATGACACTGGTGAGATTGGTGATAATGGCATTTCTTGCATCTTCTATAATTTTAATTCTTCTCAATACTAAAAGATACTGAAATCTCCTGTCTAATCGCTCCTGTTTGTTTTTACACCCCAATTGACACTTCTATAATTCTCGCCTAACCCAAGAACCGATGATTTTACTATCTTCTGGCAACCTCTTCTTCAGGGCCTGCCCAAATACCTACCAAACGCTTTCCCAAGATCTTTCTCAAACGCTTTTTAGCCGTCTATCCAAAAGCACGTCTAAACGTTTATTCAATTCCCGTTTAAACGCCTATCAAACGCCTATTAGGCTGCCCAAATTTGTATCAAAACTCCTAGCGATGCCCTCTTAAGCACTACAGCGCTTTTTCCTGCGCTTCCACTAAGTCCTTTTGCTTTTTGCTTGAATATCTACCAAGTATCTACCAGAATACTTGCTAAATGCCCGTCAAACACCCGTAGCTACCTGCTGCCTGCTCTTCTATCCTCTTTGAAGCCTCTATTGGTTCTTTGGCTGGTTTCACTGCCAATCTCTGGAATATTCGTCTGATCACTCGATATCCGACTGCTTACCCAGTATTTTGCCGGCTACCCAAATACAGTACTTCCGACAGCTCAAATAACGTCCAATATCACCCGATACCACTCGATACCACTCGATATCACCCGATATCACTTGATACTGCTCGATATCACTCAATATGCCCCAATAAGCCCCCAACGACCCCAATACCCCTCTGGTGCTCCTCTGGCCCTCTGATACTATAGATAAGCGCCCCACTTAGACTGGCACTATCTGACACCTGGACTCTTCCCAATTGCCCCTCAATCGCCCCCCAATCGCTCCAAAACACTTCCAATCGCACCAATTGACGCTTCTGCTCTCCTGTGCTCTGCGTCCGCTCCACGCTCTCCTTGTTTGTGCTTTTTGTCTCTTTCTAGCCCTCCTTAACTCTCCTTAACTGCTTTTTAGTTCTCCCTTAACCCCCTGTTAACTCCCTGTTAACCCTCGTTTAGCTCTCTTTATTTTTTCTTGACTTTTCCTTAACCCTTTCTTAACTCTCCTTACTTCCTTTTAACCTTTTCTTAACCTTTTCTTAACTTTTTCTTAACTTTTCTTAACTTTTTTTGACTTTTCTTGACTTTTTCTTACTTTTTCTTAACGCTTCTTAACCCTTCTTATCTCCTATCCCTCGATTGCTGCCTCACTCTACCGTTATACTATTCACTGTATATGCTATGCTTGCGGCCTGCCGCATATACTGCATATACCGCATACAACCCGAAATAAGCACTGCAAAGCCGGTGTATCCCGATAAGCCGGTGCAGTAGGAATAGTGCTACAAGGGACAAGGCTGTATAGCAAGACTAGCTCGCGCAGACAACCCTGTGAGACACCTGAGCAGTCTCTGACATTGGTTCATCGTCAGTTGTACTATCGACACTCTCGGATTTGATGTGTGGCGGACAACGGATGGGGGGACGTGCACGCTAGAGTTGACTAGCATGGGGTGTGCATGTGATAGCGAGGCGTAGCATACATAGATCTGCATAGCGGTCAATGTATGCGTGTGTATACAGAATATATGCGTGGTCCGTCCGCACTGTATGCGTCATATATGCGCAATGTATGCGTCTATGCGTGTATATCGCTGTATATGTGCTGTCTAGCATTGTCGTGTGTGCATATCGCTGTGCAAACTTAGCGTGTATTTGTCCTGCGGAGTAATACGGGGTTACACATATATACGTATATCATGTATTGCCACTAGTGTGTATGCATACACAGTGTATAGTGTATATATGCATAGATAAGGCATATACAACATATACAGTGTATAGAATGCACCTATTGTGTGTGCAGAGCATAATGCCCATAGAGTATGTATAGTATGATAATGTATGGTGTACGTTGTGTGCACAGCATAACAGTGTACGGACGTATGTGTGTATATATGTGTGTATGCATACAGATATGCATACAATGGACAGACAGCAGCGGGGAACAGCGTTTGCAGAGGTATTAGCAGCAGAATATGAATATACAGTATATAATCTATGTAGCTGAGGCCGATCTGTGTGTGTTTGAGCAGTGTCTGGACAGGAGCAGAAGTTAACAGTAAAAAGGTGTGGGAGGCGCTGGAAGAGCTGGAAAAGGTACTGGAACGGCACCAAAAGGCAGGAAATATGCTTGGAAGTGGAATTGCAGACTATATTTTTATGCCACTTGGGTATTTATGGCGGCAACAGCGAGAACTGAGTGACAGAGTGAAATCAGGACTGGTGGGGTGTACAGGGTTGTTAATTGAGACGGGATGGAGAACAGAACTTACAGAGAAGGTGGTGAAAGAGCTCTGTGTGCTTTTGACGGGGTTTGTGCGGGCAGAAAACGCGGAAATGCGAGATATGCCGGAGGATATACGGATAAAGGGAATAGAGGCGCTTGAGAGGCTTTTTTGGAGCGAACAGCGGCGTAGGGAGGAAGCAGTAGGCGTAGGGAAAAAGGGAGAAGCGGATGGAGGGCGGGAGAGGGTGTCTGAAGTGCTGGTGGGGGCGTTGGGATACAGTGTGTCGGTTTTGGTGGAGATTTACGAGTATACGAGGAGTATAGCGCTACAGAGCAAGTGTGTGGATGTGATGTGTGTGGTATTGTTTGGGATAGTGCGGGAGAAGGTGTTTCTGAGGCGTTTTTTGCCAGGGATTATGTCGTGTGTCTGCAAACGAGTGGCAAAGGGGCAGCTGAAGAGCAGCCGGGTGGTGGAGCAGTCAGTGGGGCTGTGTGAGCGGCTGATGGAAGTATGTTTTGCAGATGGTGTAAAAGGTGCAACGGAGGGGACACAGGAGGGGGTGTCGGGGGATCAGAGGAGAGATCAGAGTGAAAAAGCGGGTGTGGAAGAAGATGTGAGAAAAATAGGCTCTTTTTCTGCATTGCAGAGTCCTGTAGAGGCAAAAGAGATGCCAGTGAAGGCATTGGGGGCTGCAGAAGGGGTTTTGGACGGGTCTGTGGCGGTTTTATCTTCAGAATGGCTGTTGAATACGCGTGAACACATGTATATGGTTTGCACGGTTCTTATGAAGTTGAAGACGCACTTTAACCAACGGGTTCGACAACAGGTGTTGGAGTTTAGTTTCAGGGTAGCAGGTTCTTGCTTTAAAACACTCAATAATTGTGTCAAACAGTCACTTTTGACGATTTTGTTTTTGGCAGGTGATATGGAAGCAGCAGTGCAGGATGTGTCAGTGAGTCGTTTTTTCGAGCTAGCAGTGTGTCAAAGTCATGAGCCGGAGTTTTGGAATCTCATTGATCTGCTTCTAAAGGAACATCTTGACACGTGGCCGGAAGTATGCTTGTTACCTGATGAGGATGCTAAACGGCGGCATTTGGTTGCGGTTATGCATATTGTGTCTTTGTTGTTGAAAGAGCGATTAGAGATCAGCTTTATTTCCGACTTTCTTATTCATGGAATCTCTGATTCTCTTTGTTTTGCTGCAAATACCAAAGTATCGAGGAATACAGATCTTATTCAGCCAGTGTCGCATCTTTATGCTCAAGACCCATTTGATAATGATGGACTGTCTGGGCAAACATTCCCAGTATTTCATTTTGTAAATATAGAAAGTAATTTGACATTTTTGGCATTAGAGAAAATATTTACGCTTTTTGGAAAATATTCGTCTGTTGAGTTTTTGAATTATCTTCTTTACAAAATAAAGGCATCTCTGTGTGAGTCTCGTGCAAATGTTTTAAAATGGGTTTTTTTGTGCAGTTTGCGGGATGTAATGGAGCATTATGATTCTTACATACAATATAATGATAATCAAGATTTAAAAGTTAATATGGAGGATATATGTATGGATATATATACTGATTCATCGAATTACATATCAGACTTTTCGTCTTCTTTATATGATGATCCTATTGATTGTAATATATCTCAAAGTAAAGTTATTCGAATATGTTTGGATTTAGAAATTGTATCTTTGGTTGCAAAAAAGCTTGGAAAAGGGTTCAGAACTGAGTTTGTCGATTGCTTATATCCGATAGTTTATTTATTAGGGAGTCCTTATGAAAATATAACTAAACATGCACGTATATGTTTGAATAATTTGGCCATGTATTGTGAATATAATTCGGTTCAAGATTTGCTGATAGGGAATGTTGATTATTTAATCAATGCAATTAATTTAAAATTAAATACATTTGATGTTATGCCCACTGGTCCATCTATACTGGTTATTCTTTTGCGCTTAATAGGTTCTAGTATTGTCCCTTATTTAGAGGATATTGTGGATTCTGTCTTTGTTGTATTGGACAATTATCATGGTTATTCTAAACTTGTTTCAGTATTTTTTTCATTTTTAAATGAAGTGATTCAAGTTAATAGCAATTCTATAAAGCCTAGTATTTCTAATGTGGTTAAAGAGGATGATATTCATAATACAGGTCCATGTTTAGAGGTTATTCACATTGTTGATAAAATACATTCTTTGTATCATAAAAATACGGTGGATGGGATTGAAGCTGTATCTAAGTCGTCTAGTCATTCTTTAGAAAAATTATCAAATAATATTAATAAAGTGACACTTAAAATTATTCAGAAAATTTCCAATAAATCACAAGTGTTTCTTAATCATCAGTCATCAAATATTCGAAATGGATTATTAAAAATGCTTTCTACTTCAATACCTTTTTTGTCATTGGATGAAAAAAGTTTTTTACCCTTCGTTAATGATATTTGGCCTCTTGTTATTGCTCAGTTGAATTTAGATGAGATGACATCAGTTATTTTATCTGCTTTAGATGTTATTGCATTACTCTGTGTTTATGCTAAAGATTTTATGACCTCAAGACTTTCGAAACATGGGATCAAGAATTTATGTGATCTTTTAAGTACAAGTCTTCAGCGAAGCAATTATGTACTTACGGATAAATTTTCAAGATCAATAAAGATTCAAAATAAAATCTTTTTGGCACTCAATGCCGCTGTTGAAAATGTTAAATTACCAGATAAAACTATTGATAAAATGATTGAATCAGTGATATTTTTTTTTAGAAAGTCAGATAGGACACTAGAAGCAGAAACACTAATGAAGACACTCGAAAAAATTTACTCTGACAAGCTTTGGTTATCAATGCTTCCTTTTTTGGATTTTAAAGATGTTAAACCTTTATCAGAAGATGGTCTTATATTTTCAGACGTTGTTTTATGAACCACTAAACGTTTTAAACTTCAAGATTAAGTATTTGGAAATAAACGGAACAAAGGGTTTATTAAGAGGATGAATTAAAAATAAATTAGCATTTTTTAATAACAAAAAGTAGAAATCAAAGCACTAAATAATACAAGAATACAGATACGCTATTCCGATCCCGAATCATTGTCATCTGCTTCTTCTAGCCATTTAAGGAAAGGTTCGGCTGCTTTTTTGATCTTTTTATCCACATCTTTATCAACGTAACGTCTGCTAGTTTTGTTGGCCCATTTTACAACTACTTCCTCAGAAAGAATATCATTTTGATAATATTGCATAAGAATCTTTGGAACAAGTGGAAGAAGTTTTGCTTGATTCCCATCGATTAGCCGTTCTGTTCCCCCAAGAAGCGATTTTTCATGCTTCTCATTATCTTTGATCATCTTCCGAAAAAGTGATGCTCTATTTTCAATTTGAGAGAGAATATTTTCGTCAAATACAGTTTGAGCAAGAACGGCAACTGTTTTGTGTTTGCTTTCGATCTTTAACCCTTGTGCTTTTTTGTATATTTCGATATTTGATGCAGACAAGTTCTCTAGGACCCATGATCCGAATTGGTTATAAGGATTGTTTTCATCCTGCTCGTCTTCATCTTCTTCGTCATAAAGAACGAGACTCGTTTTGATGCTTCCTTCCAGTTCATTGATACGTGCTTTTATTGCAGCTTCACTAGTGTCCATGGTCCAGTCATCATCGTCATCATCATTGATCTTATGTCCTTCATGAAAAGGTTGTTCTGGAACAGCTATAGCAGACATAAATTCGTCGTTTGATTCTGTTTCTTTCTCTATGCTTATTTGTTCAGGTGATGCAGTAGTTTTGGCTTTGCTTTTTTTAGTCTTGCTGTTTTTTGGTGGATTTTTTAAAATAACACCAGCAAGCTTGGCATTGTGTGGAACATCACTTCGTTGTCCACATGCTTTACAGTCTCTGACGATTTTGTCGTTCTTTAGGATAATCTGCTAATTAGTTAAATGTATTAAAGCATGTAACATACAATATCTGTTTCTGGATTTTTGCAAGATTTGCAAAGCACATATCTTTGAATAAAAACATCAAGCAAATCCTGTAATTTCTCCGCATCATGAGCACCATTTACTATGTATCTGTCTGCATCAGTGTTTGTTGTAGTCTGTGCTCCCAGTTCAAAGCCAAAAAACTTTGTTACGTCTAGAATATGTATTAGTCCTAAGTGAAATTCAAAAAAAAGGAAAATACATAGTGGTGAGCGGCTAAGAGCTCGTGCAATCTCTGACATATTCGGGATTACTGTCTTAATACCATTTCCTCTGCCTTCAATCTGTAGAAAATTAAATGCAAATAAATAAAACCATATAAACATGCCTTAGACTGGAGACGCGGCATTTTGTAACGGTAAAAGGAATCATTAACATCTCTGCGTATATCTAAACGCATGTGAGCACTGATATAAGGCTTTAAACAATCATACTGATGGTCTAGGAATAAATCAATATAAATATATTTTGTGCTGAACTTACCGTCATTTTTGGATAAAAAAGTGCCTCAAAAATAATTATCACACATAAATCAATGCAGTTTTATATAAAGAACGTGGAAATAGTATTCATACGTCCAGAAAAAGGCTAAAATTTCCAAGCAAATTGCAAAATAAAATGGTGAAAAAAAATATTTTTAGGGCTTTTTTAGAAAGAAAAAAACATGAAAAGCTTTTAAAGCCTTAAAAAACCCTTTTAAATATGTGTTTTTATCTTTTTCCTGTAATCTTTCTTGCTTAGACACTAAAAACTTGTGCCCATAATATGGCTTTTTTTTGATTGTCGTTAATGTTTCAGCCGTCGGGAAAGACGGAGCCATAAAAAGTATTTAACGTAAAAAAAAAGTAATATAAAGAAAAACAATGTAATTTCACAGAAAAACAGAGAATATGAATATTTTTGTATTTATAATAGATAAAATGATATTTTTAGTTTATTGGCTTGTATTCGAAAAATGTTACGAAAAATATAGTATATCTAGATGCTGAGATGTCTTATGTATATAAATATTTTTGGATAAAAACATGGCTTTTGACATTTTATTTGTCCGAAGAGAGTGCTGTGTCATAAAAATCTAGCGGCACACCATGTGCAGGTTTTAATACACCAACAAATGTGCCTGCAAGGCGACTCCATGAAATGTCTCCGTGAATAATTTGATGGATTATTTTGTATGCCGATAGATTGCTATAATAGAGCCCAGAAACAGGGTCTTTGTATTTTGCAATATTCCCTGTTATGAAACAAAGATGTTTTTTTTGTTCTTTGAATGTTAGATATATAAACCGATATTGAGACATACCGGCTGGTGGATCAACGCATGAAAAAAGAACGTTTTTTTGTTCATTCACACCAAAAGGTTCAGAAAAACCTTCAAGTATAATGTAGTTTCGTGCTGAAAACATAGATGGTCCTTGAAATGGTATTTTGTTTGCTTCATTAAGTTTTTTATCCGTAAACTCATCCGACTGTTTATCGTCAGTATGAAAACATGTAAACATGTCACTAGTTGGTTCTTCAAGTGCTGTTTCTGTCATTTTTCTTTCTTCGTTAAGTGTCTCTTGTTCTTCCTGAGAACTATGTGGTGAATTTTTTGTTGTGTCTTGCAAATTTTTTATAAATTCTTTTGAAGTGTCTAATAAAGAATTTTTTGGATCATTCATGCTTTCTGGTGTATTTTTAGCATCCTTTTCAGATAGTTTAATTCCGTATACGCGTTCCTCTTTTACACTTGTGTTTTTCGGTTCAAGGAAAATCCATTTTCCGTCCAAACCTTGTTCAGTACCTCTTGACCAGAACCGAATAAACGGTCCTGTCATTGTTTTATTAGTTTTTAATAAATTCCTTATATTTTCTTTTTTCTCTTCTTCCATCCTAATCAGTCTTTGAAGCAATGTTTTATTTTTTTCTTCTGTAATCTTAGCTTCTGCAATACGTTCCTCCTGAGTCATTGGCCTTTCTTTAATTTTAATAAAAGGACTATGTCTTTCCTGTTTATTATTAATATAAAATGTATCATCTAGCATTAAATATACCTTTTTTTTTTGTGCTTCTTTTAGTCTTTGATCAATAATATTTTTGTTCTCAATAGCATATGCACGAGAACTATGACGAACAGAGTCTGGATGAACAATAGTGAATGTTTTAGGCTTAGACTTCTTTATACGTGGTTCTTTTGGTATACGATGTTTATAAAAGGCTTCTGGAGGTTTTTTTTTTATCTTTATTTGAAAAGTTAGTTATGGAGGATTTTGGTTAACAAATGCTGTATAAGCATGCCTTTTTTTCCTCTTTTTCAATCACATGCTCCTCATGTCCTTCTGAAGATGTATTATCCTCATCATCTGATTCTGATATTTCAATATCTTGTAATGGATCTAGAGTCTAAATTAGCTAAAAAAAACTTAGAAAAAAGGCAAAATTTTACGCTGATCACTGTCAAAATCACCATCACAATCATCTCCTACGTCAAATATCCCTTCTGCTTCAAACTCCTGGTTCAGCAGTGCTTGAAGTCGGTTTCCCGCTGTTATTCTTTTTTCTCTTCCTAAAACATTTATTTCTACCGAATAAAAACGCAGAAAAAGGTACCCTTAACAAGTCCTTCTACTGATTCCATTGATTCATCTGTTTCTTCGTCCAATTCCTTCATTTTTTCCTCTTTTTTCTGATCTTTTTTCCAATGTTAATTTCTATATTTTTTTCTGTACGTTGAGAAACCGAAGATAATTTGCAAATATTGAAAAATAAGAGGATTTGAGTTCTGAAAATATATTTATATTATTTATATATATATATTTTATTTATACAGCTTTATTTTTGCATTAAATAGTTGAGTTTTTCAAGAAAAATTGAAAGATGTAAGTTTTAGTAAAATGGGTTTTTGACAATACTTATGTTATTTAGAGTGATAAATTGATTTATTATTTTTGTGCTTTATTTAGAAAGATCTTTTAGATCTTTTCACTTTTGAAAGAATATTCTGCAGAAAAATATATATATTATTTGATTTTGATCAGATTTTTTTATTTTAAATGGAAACAAATTCAACAAAAGCAACATCAGCTGATATTAATACGCAAAAGCCAAATTACTCTGGAGGAATACATTCAGTACCTTTTGATTCGTCTTTTTATAACAAAAGGTTTCTTATATTTTCTATATATTGTGGTGATTCTATTAATGATGTTAGTAGAGTTTTTGGAACACAAGAAAAGAATATAGTGCCTATGTGGTCAATGTCGCTTTCTAATGTTGCGGATAAGCTTTCTAAAGATTCTTCTAGTGAGAATAAGGATGAAATATCCTGTGGTTCAAAGTCTTCTGCTACATTAGCATCTGAAGAAAAAGATATTTCTCAAACTGCTCACTCTTCCGATCAATCATTTGGATATAAAAGAGAAAGAGCAGAGACAATGCCTTCTGGATTGTCTGTCTGTAATGAGTTATCTTATCCAGGTTCTTCTGTGGATGCAAATGGTTCTTTAGAAGAGCATAGCTTAAAAGTGAATGTTAATCCGTCTGCTATATCTGGAATCTCGTCTATAGCTACTTCTCGTTTTAGATCAGGGTCTTTAACTCTATATGATCGAAATATGTACGTATCTGCGTTTGGTCCGTCTATATTTTCATCACATTGGACACAATATTTGAATTCTCAAAACATATTGCCTCCTGTACTTTCTCTTTCTTCTAAAGACGAAGAGCAGGCTCCAATTAAAACTCTCGATTATTTGGGTTTAGTGGATGCTTCTGTGTCTTTAAGATTATCGGAGTCACCTGTTTCTTGCAATTCTGTTTCCGAAGAGCAAAATAATAAGATATATATCTCTGGTATTAATTCTTTTAAGAAAGATTTGAATAGAATTCGATCTTATTCTGTTTCTGCTAAAGATGAATATGAAAAAAGTTATAATTCTTCTGCAGATATGAATAAGGGTGATGTAGATATCAAAGATATGGATTATTCTGACTCTTTTGATATGTTATATCAGAATTCTTCTAGCTTGTCATTACGTCCAAGGGCAAGAACAACTGGTGTTATTAATTTTTCTTTAAATTACATGGATAATAAAATTATATCTCCTCAACCTTATACTGCTGAATCACATACTTCGGAGAATAGTTCTTTAAGTAACATTGCATTGGCTTCTCAGGACAGTCCCAATTTAGATAAATTGGAATATGGTGATGTTATGTCTCAGCCAACACGGTCTCTTTGGATAATTAATTTACCTTTAACTGCTTCTAATTCATCTTTAACGACACTTTTTTCTCAATTTGGTGTAGCTGAAAGTATATGGATACTAGCTGATAAAAAATATGGTTTTGTGAATTATACTAGATTAGAAAGTGCTATACAAGCAAAAGCATCACTTGACGGCAAAGAGTTGTTTCCTGGAAATGACCCTATAAGAGTAGAATATATAAAGGTATGTAGTTCTATATATATATATATATATATATGTAATATTTATATTTAGACTCAAAAAAATCCGATGAATATGTATTTATTCAATACTTTTCCTTTTGCAACTAAATCAACTGAATCTAAATCAAATCATCCGTTTTTGTCTGAATCGTTAACGGATTTTAAAGATTTGAAATCTGCTGTATTAGAAATAGCTTTAAATTATTCTGCTACACAAAAAGAAGCAAATAAGATATGGAAAAATATTCAAAGTATTTGTTTATATTATTTGTTTAATATTAATATGGAATTAGATGCAGGAAAAGCTAGAAATTATGCTAGTGAGATTCCGCCTATTCCAGAATTGTCGCTTAATAGGCAGTTTTATAGTACAAAGTTAAAAGAAATTAGAAAAAAGTTTGAAACTGGAGGATATACGCAGAAAGAAATCGATGAAATAGCTTATGATATGATTGATGAGGTTTCTGAACTTTCAAGCGGTTAGATGGTTTGTTTTTTTTCTGTTTATCTTATTTTTTGCAGATTATATTGGTAATACCATAGTTCAAAAGTTGTTTGAACATTGTTCTGAAAAAATGAAAGAAAAACTTTTGAAAGAGATTGCTCCACATTTGTCAGGAATAGGCATTCGTAAGTTGTTTGATTTTTTATACTTGATTTATTTATTTATTTAAGATAAAAATGGAACATGGGCTGCACAAAAAATAATTGATTTAGCAAAAACAGAAACTCAGGTATATGTCATTTGATTTGTGAGTATGTGAGTTAATAATGATAGATTAATGATATTATTGAGCATCTCTCTCCTTATATACCTCTGTTATTTCTAGATCAGTTTGGGAATTATGTGGTACAATGTTGTTTGAAATTTGAAGCACCCATGAACAATTTCATTATTGAGATCATGGCTGAACGATGCTGGGAGATTTCTCAAGGCCGTTTTGGAGCAAGAGCAATGAGAGCTTGTTTAGAAAGTAATCATGTTACAAAAGAACAACAGGTATGGTTTGATGGATTTAATTATTGAATGTCTAATTGTTAGCGTTATCTTGCTGTTGTTATAACATTAGAGAGTCATCGCCTAGCAACAAATCCTAATGGTATAATTTTGCTTACATGGTTATTAGATTCACCTGCTTTCCCAAGCAAATACAGAATGCTAGCGATGCAATTCGTTCATTATATTGTTTATTTATGTACACATAAATTAGCGTCTTCTATAATTTTGAGAATCGTTAGTCAGAAAACTGATTCTGATGCTCGGAAGATTCTTTTAAATGCTCTTTTTTTCTCTTACAATGGGCAAATATTGAATGAGGTTTTGTCTGAAGAAAATTATGGTGTAAATACTATTTTTAAAATTTTTACAATGGCATATTTAGAAGATGAGCTTCGGCAAAAAATTTTAATTGCTTTGAAGCAGGCTTTCTTACAGCTAAAAGTAGTTCCAGGACAGCAGTATAAATCTCTTATGGACGAAATTGGATTAAACCATAGTCCTTTAGGTTTAGTATCAAATATGGATTTTTTAAAAGCAAGTCATATGAAAACAGATAAAAGTAGGGATTATTCATTGCCATATATAGAATGTAAGAATAATGAAGTTCAAGAGCCTGTACCGTTATTTTCACATCCTTTCCCAGCAGGTATGATGTTTTTTTATTTAATGATTTTTTTAAAAAAATGTTTAGATTATTATAAAAATTTAAACGCAGTTAATAATAATCTTTATCCATTACAGTGTTATCCTATTTCTCAGCAGAAAATGGGTTTGCAGCACTATGATGTTCCTTTTATTCAACAACAGTCTGAAATTCCTCATCATTCTTTTCCTTATATTAATTCTCTTTTTAATCAGCAATATATACCAAATGGATATCCATGTTCATTGCCATTATATCCTTTTAATGTTAGTCCTCATAGGAATCAGGTATGTTTAAATTTTCAGTTATTTAATAATATACATTAACTATACATTAAGGTAATATGACTATGATAGTAGTAATAATAGTGGTATTATATATATATGTATGGATGGATAGATATATTTGTGAAAAGGATTCGGATGAGGCATTTCGTAAACTTCGAAGATCTTATGTGTTATGTTTTTATAATTTTTACTAATAATCTTGTAATTATTCGGTTCTTTTTCCTTCAAAGCTAAAAAGATCTTTTAGGTGAATATATAAATTTGTATTGATAAACGATTTTGGTATTTATTATAAAAAAGGATCTTTTTAAGAATAAATATATTCTTTAAAGTACTTAAAAATGGTTATTTAAAATGAGATTTGGAAATGGGAATTTTACTTTAGATAATTAAGATTAATTTATTTTCAAGTATTAATTGTTTATAAAAGAATTTTTGTTTTTCTTAAAAATTAGGTTTATTTTTTATTTAAACTTTTAATAAATATTTCACTTTAAAAATACATATTGTAGACTAGTTATTCTAATATATTTATGAAAGCTTCCTAATAGCTTTTTGCCAAAATTTTATTTATATTTAGTTATTTATGACTTTACGTTGAAATTTTATGACAGTTCTACGAATCTTCTTTTATTTATCCGATGTTAATGGACAAGATTTGATAAAAATTTAAAATTTGAAAAATGATATTGTTTTTATAATAAATACGTTTTAATTTTTCCTTTGGAAGATGAAAAGTCTTAGGATTTCTAAGATGCTAAAAAGTTTTCTTGAATTGTTTTTTTTTGACTGAGAACAGCTTAAAAATAGAAATCAATAGTTTTTTAAAAATCATTTAAAAAATCGAATAAAATAGTATTTTCTGTGGTTTTATGGGGTCATATATGGATTCCTTTTTTCTACAATATTGGTATGTTGTTTTTTTGCTAAAAAATACTATATTTTGGAGTATATCTGATGGGAAATATAAATATAGTACAGTTTGCGACCGTCAAATCAAAAATCCGTATAGTTCTTTGCTTTACTGTTCAAATGAGTGTAGGATGAAAGATGCACAAAGTGATTCTCGTGATTTTTCTGTTTCATCTAAAAACTCTTCATTTTTATCCACTGTTTACAAAACTTCATCGTATACGACTGTTATACACTTCTATCCATCTAATTTGCTTCATAGATCTATGTTTTCTCCAAGCAGTTCCTTTGTAAAACGTGCTTTTTCTGTTTGTGAGTCTGAGGATACAAATGAATGTGAATTTCCATGCAAATTTACTTCATTAACTACTCCTGTTTCATTAACAAGTCATAAGTCAAACGGTAATAGGTCTTCTTCTCCTATTTACCATACGGACTCGTTTTCGTCTTTATCTATACGGTCTGTTGAGTTAGTTACGCCTGTTATTTCAACTATAAAAACTCAAGATATGGAAAACAAGTTGGGTACACATCGGACTGAGTTAACATACCCAACAAAATTGGCCGGATCAATTTATAATACAGATGGGCCTGGGACGGGTATTCGGAAGCTGTTTTATTTTGCAAATTCACCTTGTTAACATGGCTTTTATGAGGACTGAATTGTTTTTCTTTTAGTTTTTTAATTATATATGGTTTAGAACTTATGTTTTTATATGATTTATTTAATAATAAACTTAAATTATTTGATTTATATGTTTTTTAAGATTCTCTATTTTTAATTATGACGGGTTGAAGTTTCATAAATGTTTTCAGTTAGGAATTTTAAAAAAAGGCTGTGTATAGTCTTATGCTGAAATTTTTTTTAAAATAATGCTTTAATATGCAGATACTAATATAAAGATGTTAATGGTAATATATTTTTGAAATTGTGGTATTTTTATATGTATGAGGTTTTAAAGTTTTTATTTTCTTTTAGCTGGAATACGGTCTTTTTTTACTTGGAGATGTGAATGACCACACCCAAATTGTTCAATTGCTTTTGAATTAATCCAGTTTAAAAATCTCTCTCGCTCAAAATCTACACCTAATGTAGCTCTGGTTGATCGTTTTGCTTCAGTAAGCTCGCCAGAAAGATACTATTGCTATAAGCATTATATATATAAAATATGATATTTGTACTTTTTGACGCGCATCCATTGCTTGATAGATAAAATTAATACGTGCTCGAATGACATTTTTAAGTTTAAATTCTCTGATTCCTTTTGGATTAAGCCAATTTAATAGTTCTTCTATCTATAAAACATATTAAAATCAATAAAATAAATTACATGAATAGTATACTTTTTTCGGTGTATCTATATAACCCCAATCGTTAAATGATGCTAAAGGTGTTTCTCCTTCTTCAATTTGTTTTCGTTCTAAAACTTTATCTTGTCTGAATTTCTCAATTATATCTGGACTAGGGCCTTGAATCCAAATTCTACCAGTAGCATATCCTGCATAACTAGTACTTGAATCAGGCATGCCATAATATGGCATTCCATTATTTTCTAACCACCAATATTTATTCCAAAATCTATCATATCCAAGTACTCTAACACGTTGAGCATCTGCTTCACGAATATTCATATCACTAATAAGCATATCTTCTTCTACTTTTTGAATTTGTCGTTTTATTTTTTTTATTTCTTGGGACAATTTTTCATGTTGTTTTAAGGATTTAGGATCAAGTGGCTGTGGTTTTGTTTTAGGTTCTTCAAAAGTTTTTCGGCGTTTGTTTGCTCCTGATCTTGATCTTGTTTTAATTGTCGTTGCTATACTATCTTCTGTATATGCAATAGATTGGTCATCTCCTTGGAAGTTATCATTCATTTCTTCTTCTTCTTCTTCAATTTCTTCATCTATTTGTTCTTCTAATGGTGATGATTGTTCTGAACGTGGAATGCCACCTGGAAAAAGTTTCCGCATCTCTTCTCTAATTTCTCGTATTTTTTCCAAACTATATAAATAAGCTTTAAGTTAAATAAAGTTATTTGCTTTACTATTGTTTCCTTGTTTTAACTAATTCCTGTTTATCTTTTTTTGCTTGTATTATAGATTCTGCACATTCTTCAATATAATTTCGTGTCATTGGTGTATTATAACATAGTTCGATTAAGATTTCTAAAATCCTAAGTTTATTGTCACAGTTGAGATTATAGTATATTGTGTAGTATGATTCTTTTATATCAGGAACATTAAATTCTTTAAGAATTGTGTTGTATTTTTCTGGATATAAACTATTTTTTAATAGCTTTTTATTGTTAGATCTTTGACGTTTTGTTTATGAAAAAAAACCTCATTCATAATTCCAATTACTATTATGACCCATTTTCCATTTTGCATTATTCTTTTTTGGAGTAATTCTCTCCAATTTTCTCCAAAACTACCTATATAAGTATTGTTTATAACATTTATTCTATTAAAAATATCCTTTTTTGAAGGAGACATGCAAGATGAAAGACACGCAGAAGAACGTTCACTTACTAAAGATTTTAATAAAGAACAATGGGTTTCATTTATCAGTTCGCAAGGAGGATTAAGTAGGGTATAATGTAGGGAATCAATATAATCATCTAATGTAAATGAGTCTAAAATTAAAGGTTCGCTGATTATTATTAGATAAATTTAAAAAAAAAAAACATTAATATTACCAAAAAACGTTTAAAAATGTCCATGTTTCTAATAATGCAGATATTGAATTTTTACTAACTAATGTTTCAAATATAAGTCCAGGTCTATGAGGAACATTTAATGTAGGCGCAAGGTCTAAGTCTTCAATCGGATATTTTAATGGATAGTTTTTATTGTGTTTTCCTGACATTCCTTCTATCTCCATTTTCTTTTTATGTAATTGTCTTTCAATTTCTTCTTTCCTAAGTTTTGGAGATATTGTTTCGATTTTAAATTTTTTTGCATATTCTTCCTAATATTCTCTTAGTTGAAACAGAAATATCTTCAAATATTTAAGTCACTTTAATGATCCATGGTGCACCTGTCCATGATTCTTTTTTGACAACATTCTTTATAAAAGCGCGCAGGATTGCTTTTGTAAAAGACCCTCGTTCTCTATTTAAGATCTTTTCATCGACAACTTCTTCCTTTGAATCTTCCTTTTTATATTTTTCCGGCATTTCTACAAGATATTTGGTATGTGCTGGACCTAAAATGAAGGTTAAATATATAAATAACAGCATTTCAATTTTTTACGAAATACTCCATTGGGTGATATGATTTCATTAAATTTTGTTTTTTCTCTAACCTGTACTTCCCATCTTAAACATTAGAATAAATATTTAACACTTTTTATTGTTTTACTTTTCACCAGCAATAGTGCATATTAAGGACTCGCCAGGATAATAATCTTTCTTAAATTGCTTTTTACGTTAGATATGAATTAAACGTGTAATTACTAACATCATATATCTCATCCACTATTAAATGTTAGTAATAATAATTGGTGTATGAATCCTACCTAAATAATCTATTCTTGTAGTTAATGAAAGTTGTATTTTTCTTAGTACTGGTTCTTTGAGTGATTCTGGGAAAGTTTTTTCAACATCCTGTGAATGCACAAGCTAAAGATATGAATTGATAGAAAATAATATAATTGTATCAAACCTCAGATTGGTATGCTTGAAAATATGTCATATTTGTATGCCCCGTTATTTCACACATAAATATTTTCTTATATAAGATATAAGTTTCTTTATATACAAGTATACAAATATTACTTCATTGTAAAAGTCCATTCTATTGAAAATGTTATTCAAATAAGAATGGCAATTTAACAATACCTTGAAAGATAGTCGTCATATTCTGTAAAAACCTCCTGGGTAATTGGAATATACCATACCTTCTTTTTGTTAAGATTAATAAAGAATGATGACTATTATACAACCTGTTGATCTTCCTGAACTCCCTCAGGAATCGAAACATACTTGATAATTTTGCGTTTTTGAAGGACCTATATTTCCACAATCAGAAATTGCTTCTTATATTCAAGTTATGTCTTATAAATATGCACATCACTTTACCATTGTAAATTTGCCGCGTACTAGCTAAATTTATGCCTTTTTTTTTGTTTTTTTTTAGATTAAACTTTTTTGTCTTCTTTTCAAAAGCATAAAAACTTATAAATGTGTCTAACGGTTTGAATTCTTTCTACTTAAGTCTTTTTATGTTACTTTGAATTTATTTATAATGTGGTAGATCTGCTTTTTTCACACCGTTTGACCATATAAAAGTTTATTTGTTGGGTAATTGATTTTTTTGAATAAAAAATATGGATAAATTACTGTAATATTTTTTACAGATTTTTCAATGAATTGAAGTTCCATCAATCATTCTGTTGCTGTATTTTTTGGTTTGAAGAGCTATCTCTATTGTCTCTTGTATTCTACTGTCCTTTTGTTGCTGCGGTAACGAATAACGTACTGACAAACAAATAGTATAAATATGATGGGAGAAAATTCAAGTCAGGAAAATGAAGAAATGATGGATTATGAATTGGCAGCTTCAGAACTTGTTCTTCTTTGCAAATTACCTGAGGAAATTAAAAAAAAACTGACTTCTGAGCCTTTATCTAATGCAGTTTATCTTGATACTATTGCATGTTTGTTATTAGACCCGGATTTGACATTGGTGGTTGCAGAGCTGTATTATCCTGTACTTTCATCTCTTGTTTCAAGATGGGATGCTATAAAAAATGAAAAAGCAGAAGAAATTGCATGTGCGTTTGCGAAATTGTTACCTTTAGCTCCATCTTTAAAACCGTATGTTTTTTTTTTTGTATAAGAAGGTCTGTCTTATTTGTTTTTTGATTTAGATATGCATTGAGGATATTGTGCCCGTTTTTGTCTTTTTCAGATATTTCTGGTTCTATTTGTAGTACAAAAAATCAATATGAAAGGCCTGTATGTGCTAAATGCTTTGTGTAATGAATACTCATTTAGGGTTTTTAGGGAGCAGAAGCTTTCATTTCAGAACTTTTACTAGCAGCGTATCGTTTGATTATTTTTGATCCTGTTCTTTTTTCTCCTTTCATTTCTATTTCGTACATTTGGCCTTGTTTGTATCATCAAGTTCCTATTGTACGGTTTCTTGCTTTAGAAATTTTATGTATACTACTTTCTCTATCAGATGAAAAAAGGAAAGAGCTGGTATCTTTCTATGTTGGTCAGGGACCTGTTGATTATTTATATTTTGGAAAAATAGTAGATTTTTCTTTTTTTCTGTAAGGGTTTCTCTTTTCTTTTTAATAGTATTTTTAAATGTTTATAGTTTGCTTGAAAATGATTTAAAGATGAATTTTTTAGATAAAGTTGCTTCTCGTAATTATTTTTCAACGAATAGAACTCGTATCATTCATGATTCTGATCAATCTCATTTAGTGGTTCCTGTATGTGGCATTAATCTTCCAAAATTGAATTTTTTAAATTCTACTAATACTGATTTTGTTATAACACCTTCATCTCAAAAAAATTTGAAAAATTTCGCTAAAATGTTATTAAGTCAAAAACCTGTTCTTCTTTTAGGACCATTTGGTTCTGGTAAAACCTTTATTGTTGAAAGTATTACAAAAATGTTGGGAAATTATGATAGTTTAGTTCGTATATATATAGGAGATCAAATAGATTTAAAAAGTTTGATTGGAACTTATGTAATAGGTTCAAAACCTGGTATTTTTGATTGGAAACCAGGAATTCTTACTAGAGCTGTTCAGGAAGGAAGATATGTGTTGATTGAAGATATTGATAAGGCGCCAAATGAGATTATAGGTGTTCTTTTACCATTATTAGAAAATAACGAACTTGAAATCTCCAGTAGAGGAGAAAAAGTAACAGCTGCATATGGTTTTCAAATAATAGCAACTATTTCAATAAATACTCATCAGAATAGTAATATAAAATTTTTAGGGAGTAGGCTATGGCAAACTGTTGATTTTTGTGAGATTCCAATAGCTGAATTACCTATGTTAGTTTGTTCGAAATTTCAAATTTTGAAAAAATTATCTCATAAAATTATTGAAGTTTATGAAGCCGTTTTTTCTATTTATAGTGATCCTGTGTTTCATTCTGAAAGTAAAATAGCTTTTGGAAGGGTTGTTTCAATAAGGGATTTAATGAAATGGTGTAAACGTATAGCTATCTTTCTTAGTAATGGTAGGATTGTTTTAGAAGATAATTATATTTCTCAGGATATTATTGATAATATGTTTTATAATGCTGTAGATTGTTTTTCTGGAATGATTCAGACAAGTATTGGAAAATTTTTGATTGTTCAAAAAATAGCGCAAACTCTTGGTTATTTGTCTACTTGGACTGAGAAATATATTAAATCTTATATTCCTATCTATGAAGATTCTGATAATCACATAAAAATTGGAAGAGCATATTTTCAAAAATGTTCTGAATTCATAGTTTCACGTTTTAAATATCCTTTTGCTTTTACGTCTTCTGTATTAAGGTTGCTAGAGCAATTAGGAGTTTCTGTAGAGTCTGGAGAGCATGTATTGCTAGTTGGGGAAACAGGGACGGGGAAAACTACAACCGTTCAATATCTTGCAAATATTCTTGGTCATGAATTAATAGTTATTAATATGTCTCAACAAACAGAAAATGCTGATCTTCTTGGTGGATTTAAACCAATTGATTTAAAAACTATTTCTATTTCTTTAAAAGATCAGTTTGATAATCTTTTTAGTGCAATATTTCCGAGACAAAAAAATTATAGTTTTCTTGAAGCAATTAGAAAGGCATATTCTTCTAAAAAGTGGAAATATCTGATCCGTTTATTTAAAGCTGTAATTGATACTGCCCAGAAACGAATTTCATCTGTTTTTGATAATGAGAAGAATGATGAAATATCAGATGTTTTTAAAAAAAGGCGCCGATTTGGGCCAGAATTAAAGAAAAAGTTGGAAACTTTTTCTGAGGATGTATCTAAATTTGAAACTTATGTTTTAGGTAATTCTGAATCTTTTGTTTTTGGTTTTGTAGAAGGGCCTTTAATAAAAGCTATTCGAAATGGTAGTTGGATTTTATTAGATGAGATTAATTTAGCGGAATTTGGTATCCTTGAAAATATTAGTGGAATTTTACAGGAAAAAGGCTCCATCCTTTTGTCAGAAAAAGGCGATATTGATCCTATTTATCCTCATCCTAATTTTCGTTTGTTTGCATGTATGAATCCTTCTACGGATATTGGGAGGCGTGATTTATCATTGTCTTTAAGATCAAGGTTTACTGAATTCTTTGTCCATTCTCCTGATCAGAGTTTTGATGATTTGTTCTTTATAATTCATAAATACATAGGGCATCTTACCTTTTCTGATGAAAAGGTTTTATATGATGTTGCTCAGCTTCATTTAAAGGCAAAACAATTAGAAAATGAAAACCTTTTGGTTGATTCTGCTGGTCAGAAACCTCATTACAATATTAGGACATTAACTCGGACACTGATGTATGTAAATGAAATTTGTCAGCTATATGAATTACGGAGATCTTTATATGAAGGATTTTGTATGTTGTATCTAACTTTATTGGAGAAAAGTAGTGAAGAAATTCTTCACTTAGTTATTAAACAGTATACCGTTGATTATTTGAAAAATTTGAAATCTTCATTTGCACAAATTCCTAAAAGACCTTTAAATGGAAATTATATACAGTTTAAACATTACTGGATGCATAAAGGCGATTATGAAATAGAAAAGGATAATAATTATATTATAACACAATCAGTTGAAAAAAATATGTTAAATTTAATAAGAGCTACTGCTACAGGAAAATTTCCAATTCTACTTCAAGGGCCTACTTCAAGCGGAAAAACAAGTATGGTTGAGTATATTGCTAAGTTAACTGGTCACAAATTTGTTAGAATTAATAATCATGAACATATTGATCTTCAAGAATATCTTGGTGCTTATATTTCTGACAACTTTGGAAATCTGAAATTTAAAGAGGGAGTTATGGTAGAGGCATTACGTAATGGATATTGGATTGTGTTAGATGAATTAAATTTAGCGCCTTCTGAGGTTCTTGAAGCACTTAATAGATTGTTAGATGATAATAGGGAGCTATTAATAACTGAAACTCAAGAAATTGTAAAACCTCACCCTCATTTTATGCTTTTTGCTACTCAGAATCCTCCTGGAATTTATAGTGGGCGGAAATATTTATCTCGTGCATTTCGCAATAGATTTTTAGAATTGCATTATGACAGTATACCTGAAAATGAGCTTGAAACTATTTTATGTACTCGATGCCGTATACCACCTTCTTATGCTATGAAAATGGTTCAAGTTTATAAGGTAATGATTACTTTTTGGTTATTTATTATTAATTTTTTAAGAAATTATCTTTGCAACGTCAATCATCTATGATTTTTCAACAAAAAAGTAGTTTTATGACTTTGCGTGATTTATTTCGCTGGGCTAGTAGAAATTTTTCTACTTACCAAGAGTTCGTAAACAATGGATATATGTTATTAGGTGAACGTGTACGAAGAAATGATGAGAAAATAATTGTTAAAGAAATTATTGAAGCTATTATGAAAGTTAAAATATCTGAAAATGAATTATATTATATTAATGATTCAGAAGAATGTTCATTTTCTAATTATTTTCCTAATTTAGATGGAATTGTTTGGACTAACTCTATGAAAAGATTGTTTCGATTGGTTTCCCTTGCATTAGAGAATAACGAACCTGTGCTTCTTGTGGGTGAAACAGGTACTGGAAAAACAAGCATTTGTCAAGCTATTTCTAAAAGTCATTCTTCATTTTTACATATTGTAAATGTACATCAAAACATTGAATCAAGTGATATTATCGGAACTCAAAGACCTATAAGGAATAAAGATGAAATTTGTAAAAGGTTGTATGATAATATTTCTAAATTATTAGCATATATTGATTCTGTGTATTTTGATAATATTAAATCTACCGCTTTGTTAGATTTAATAGCTGCATTTTCAAATTTGGAGATTAGTGATATTAAAGAAAATTCTAAAGGTACTATATACTATGATATTATTAATTCTATTGAAAAAGATCTTGTACAATATAAGAAAATGTTTGATTGGTGTGATGGCGCTTTAGTGAAAGCAATGAAATCTGGAGAATATTTTTTGCTTGATGAGATATCTCTTGCTAGTGATTCTGTTTTGGAAAGACTTAATAGCGTTTTAGAGCCTTCACGTACAATTACTTTAGCTGAGAAATCAGTGGATGAAAATTTAATAAAGGCAAAAGATGGTTTTAAATTTATGGCTACAATGAATCCTGGTGGAGACTATGGTAAAAAAGAGCTTTCACCTGCTTTGCGGAATAGGTTTACTGAAATATGGGTTCCTTCGATATTTGAAAAAGATGATATTTTAAAAATTGTTCGTTCAAAACTTAAAAATGATTTTTGCGAATATTCAGAGATACTTGTTTCATTTTCTTTTTGGTTTCAACAAAATTTTTCATTCTATTTATCAAGATCATTATCTATAAGAGACATATTATTATGGGTTGATTATATGAATTTACCTGATATTCATAGTTCGATAACACATTATATTTTACATGGTGCTTCTTTGGTTTATATTGATAAAATAGGTGTAAATTCTGGATTACTTTCTAAGTTAACTACTGAACAAATTCAAAACAAAAGACTTGAGTCTGTTAACTATTTATCTAGTTTGGTAGGTGAAAATTTGCAGTCAGAATTCTTAAGAGTACCTCAGATAACTATTGATAAAGAAATACTGAAAATTGGATCTTTTTCTTTTCGGCGTGGACCTTATATTTCAGATTGTTCATCTTATAGCTTATGTGCGCCTATCACTTCTTTTAATGCAATGCGGATTTTACGAGCAATGCAATTATCTAAACCTATACTACTTGAAGGAAGTCCTGGCATAGGGAAAACATCTCTTGTATCAACTATTGCTTCTATTTCAGGCTTTCCGCTAACAAGAATAAATCTTTCTGAACAAACTGATTTAATGGATTTATTTGGGTCTGATCTTCCTGTAGATGGTGAGGCTATAGAATTTGCTTGGCATGATGGGCCTTTTTTACGTGCTATGAAAAATGGTCATTGGGTACTCCTTGATGAAATGAATTTAGCGCCACAGTCTATATTAGAAGGTCTTAACGCATGCTTTGATCATAGAGCTCAAGTTTTTGTACCAGAGTTAAATCAAACATTCGTTTGTCATCCTTCATTTAGAGTTTTTGCTGCACAAAATCCACATTCTCAGGGAGGTGGTCGTAAAGGATTGCCAAAGTCATTTATAAACAGGTTTATAGTTGTTCATATTGAAAAGATGTCTTTTGAAGATTTATTGTCTATATGTGATTATATCTTTCCTCATGAGGATTTATTAATAAAGAAGAAAATTATATCGTTTATTGAAAGGTTAAATAGCGAATTGTCTTTGAATTGTGAATTTGGGATGCATGGTAGTCCTTGGGAATTTAATTTGCGGGATATATTAAGATGGCTTGAGATTCTTGAGTATGGGAAGCTGAGCTTACATGGAAAATGCCCTTCTGAATTTTTAGATATAATTGTAAAACAAAGGTTTAGGACAATAGAAGATCAAAAAATTGTTGATGAAATTTATCAAAAAGTTTTTGGAAATCTGCCTACTAGTCATAATTTATATTATAGTCTTAGCACAAACTTTTTTCAAGTTGGTTATGCATTGTTGCCTCGAAATTCTATTTTAAATTATAATAAGAATTCTTTTTTCAATATTTTCAAAAACCAGTTAAAGGTTATTGAGAGCTTGATTTTTTGTATTAAATTCAATTGGCCATGTATTTTGGTAGGACCGCCAGCTTCTGGAAAGACTTCTTTGGTTAGATTTATTTCTTTTATTTCTGGAGCAAAACTTGTGGAATTTTCTGTTAATAATGATATAGATACAATGGATATTATAGGAGGGTTTGAACAAGTTGATTTGATTTTAAAATTAAACAAATTTATTACTAATGTTCAGGAGTTTTGCAAGAGCAAGTTACGTTTCTTATTAGTTTCATCTCAAGAAAAAATCGTAGAACATGTGACTATATATAATCGTATACTGCAATTAATTGAAATTCAAGGACGACAAACCGTATCTGATTATCGTAAACTTTTATCAGATATCGTCTTATTGTTTACAGAATTATCTAATCTCTCTATAGCTCATGATTCTTTATTTCATCAGATTTTTCAAAAGTTAAAAAAATATGTATTAGTTGATGATACATACAAACCAACTCAATTTGAATGGATTGATAGTGTTTTAGTGCAGGCTGTAGAAAATGGAGAGTGGCTTCTTTTAGATAATGTTAATTTATGTAATTCCTCTGTATTAGATCGACTTAATTCACTTATGGAGCCTGAAGGAAAACTTATTTTAAATGAAAGAAGTTCTTTAGATGGAAAGCCTTTTATAATAAACTCTCATCCGAATTTTCGAATTATTTTAACAATGGATCCGGCTAATGGTGAACTTTCTAGAGCAATGAGAAATAGATGTGTTGAAATTTTTTGCGATAAATTACAAACAGATAATCAAATAGAATCTATAGTTATGCACTCTGTTACTACTTGTAATGATTCTATTCTTTTTAGTTCATTGCCTTCGTTTATGTTTAATCATTTTCATTTATATGGAAAGGTTTTAAAAAAATATTATTCAGAAAAAAATATGCCTATATTAGGAGATTTGTTTTTAGAACATATTCCTATAAAACAAATAGATCTTTTGAAAAGATGGTATTCATCTTATATAATTGATAGTGGTATGTTTTTACAAATAAGGAAAGATATTATTTCAAATTTGATATATAAATCTACTGAGTTTCAGAAATCTTTTTTATATCAAAAAATTTATGATTTTTATAAAGATCTTATCTATAGCTCTAGTTTTCCTGAAGATTTTGCAGATTCTCAGGTTTTTATATAAAATAGTTCTTAGCTAGTACTAACATTATATAGCCTTTATACCCTTTAGTTAATCCATATATTAAGAATATAATTTTGAGTAGTTTGTCTGATTTAAGTTCTTCTAGAACATGTTCTATGCATCTAAAATTATGTTATACGTATAATCTTTTTTCAAAATATATAGATTTGAGGATTATTCTTGAGACTATACAGGGAAAATCTCAATGTGTTTCTAATATGAATATGACAGTGTTGGAGAAATCATGTTTGAATTTACATTCTGATGAAACTGCTACATTATTGCATATTAATGTTTTTCAATTTTTATCATCTCTTTTAAATGAGATAAAATTGCTTTTAATTCGAGAAAATTTTGATTATGTGAATCAGGTAAGTTGTTAAGCATTATTTTAATATTCTTTACGTATATATATATATATATCATAGGAGTTTACTGAAAGTATTATGCATTTGATTGATATCTGGCATCATATTTATGAATTTACAAATGTTCAATTTATTGATTATAGTAAATATCATGTTTATAATTCTAATTTACAAATATGGAATCAGGAATATGGAAGTTTATTGCCAGATGATTCTAGAAAACGCTTTGATCAATTAATTAGATTGTTTAATTTGAATTTTAAGTTTAAAACTGGTTTTTCTATGGAAATTATTTGGAAAAAAGTAAAACCTGAACTTCCAAAATTTGAATATACATGGACAATATACAAAGAATTAGTATCATGTATGAATAAGTTTGATCATAATTTTCAGTATAATGGTAATTATTTTTATAAATATTTTTTGTTAACTAAATTTTGTAGCATATATTTCAAATATAGTCTTGAATATTAGATCTTTGTTTTTAGAAAATTGTTATTCTATTTTTACTGTCTCTAATATTGGAGAAATTTCTTCAAAGATTGATTCTTTTCAAATTAATTTTAAAATTGAGAATTTTTTAAAGGATTTGCAGAATAATATGAATAAAATTGGCCTTCATAACGACACTAGTATTAGACTTAAGTGTTTTCCTACAGTTCTCAATTCTTTTAATGTTATATTTTCTTGTTTAGAAGGATTTGTAATAAATCATGTTCTAGAACATGGTTTTATTTCTAAGGTAACTGGATATTTTTATTAAGTATTTTAATAGTTTAGGATATATATGATATGATACTTTCTTCACATATGTGGACAAATAGGTCTTCTATTTCCTTGATTCCATATATTATTGCGCATAAAGGAATTTGTAAGTTTTTTGAAATATTAAAGAATATTTTTAATTGTAGAAGCTGAAAATGGATCTTTAGTATTTCAGATTTTTGATTCTTATTTCAGTACTACAACTAGATGTTTTTTATCATCTGAATGTTCTGTAGGGCAGATTATTTAAGATTTAAAAATACTAATTTCCTTAGGAGTTATTAATTGAATCATTTCCTGCATTTCTTTTTTTTGGAAAGCCAATAAAAACTATTGCTGGGGCTATGTTAGTTAAAGTAAATTTCAGTCTCTGTTAATAATTATTATATAGTTATAATATAAAAAATGCTTTATTTGAAAATTTTGAACAAATGAAATCTAGTTTATCAGATTTAACTTTGCAAGTATTTCAACATACATGGTATATAAAGAATGATAAAATTTCATTTATTTTTGAAATATTTATTGAAAAGTTTGTTCAGGTGTGTTCTTTAGATTTTTTATTAAGTAATATTGATTTAATAAAGATTTTTGATATTCATAAATCTTTATATTGTTCTTCAGATTATCAAATTATTTTGACTAATTTAAAAAAATTAAAGTCTAGGTCCTATGATAATCAAAAAGAAAGTATAAAAATTTTAGAAGAATTAAAAGAGAAGTTTCAGAAAACTGATCATTTGAAATTAAGAAAGATCATTAATATATATTTTATACCTTCTTTATTGATTATTTTCCCATTCGTTCAAAATCCAGAAGCTACTGAATCTGAACTTTTATCGAAACTTGGAAAGGCTTTTATTTTTTTCGAATTGGGGTTTCTTTATTTATATGTTCCAAATATACCATATGATCCAGCAATTTTTCCTATAGTTCAGATTGAACTTCATAAAAAACGATTAGAGTATATTTCTAGTGAGATTTGTTTAAGAAAATTATACGAAAAAGAATTTACTGGTTGTAATGATAACATTTCTATAAGGAATTTACAGTTACGTTATCAAGATTTAGAGTCAAAGAAAATGATTTTTCCTCATGTTTATCGTCCTTCTATTTCAGAAATTGTTGGTATATATAGGGAATTTGAAAAGTTGTTGCAAATGTTCATTGTTGATCATTCATTGGAAAATATTATTAAAAGTTTCGAAAATAAAGAAATTGATGCTATTTTTCATTTAACTACTATACAGAAAACGACATGCCAGTTAATAGATCGGCTTGAGTCATATTTGTATTATACTGACATTTTAAAACCTATATGTGGGTCATTAAAGGTTATAAATTTTTCTTTAGTGCTTATAAAACAGGCTGAACAGTTTTCTAAATCTACATCTGAAGATTTAACTATGAAAATATTTTTAAATCTTTTTGATATTAATACAATATTGACTGAGCCTCTTAATATCACTTTCATAAAATTATTTTTAAATCAAGTTTCTTGTTATAAATGTGATTCTGTATTTGTGGATCGTTTTATGATTTTTTGTCTTAAAAAACTATCTTTTTTCAAAAAACACTCATTTTTAAATGATTTTTCTAACTACATAGAAATTGTTGATTATATTTTTCAATATTTTTATTCAAAATGGATTCTTGAAAGAGATGAAGAAATTAAATTAGCACTAGAAAAAGAGTCTATTTATAAAATATCACATTCTGAAGATGATGATTATAGAACTTTGTTTCCTGAATTTGAGATCTTTGATGAGTTTAAAAAATATGAATCCTTAAAAACAAAAGGTAAGGGCTTCTGTCGTATAGAATTGATGAAGATTCATAAAAAACTTTTTAATGATTTTGAGCCTGTAGTCTCTTGTTTTGAATTGGTTAACTCTGCATTAAATCTTGGAATAGAATTATTAATTCTGGATAATTTTAATATTAATTCTAGAGTAAATGAAATAGTACTCCCATCTTTAATATATTATATGAAAGATGTTTTTAGTGATTCTAATTTTGTATTGCCAATATATCATGATTCTGATGATTGGTTATATAATTTCTATAAAGATCCGAATATTAAAGAATCGGTTAAACTTGGTTTAACACTTAAAGATTTAAACTCTAAGGTACAACGGTTTCTTGAAGAGTGGCCAGAGAATTCTATTCTTCATGAAATAATAACTCGTTTAGATATTATTTTGAAATCAGGGATAGAAATGCCTCTTGTTCAAAGTTTAATAGCATTAGAACAATTATATAGTGTTGTTGATCAATGGAAATCCATAGCAAGTTCTGAGTATTCCCTTGATACTAATATAGAGGATTTAAAAAAAATTATTATAAAATGGAGAAAACTTGAATTAAATTGTTGGAATGATTTGTTTAAATTGGAAGATAAAGAGAAATATAATGAAATGACTGATTCGTGGTTTTATCTTTATGAGAACATAATATATAGGAAACCATCTTCTTTTCCTTCAACTAATGATTTAGAGAATTATATAAATGAATTGGTTTCTTTATTAGACCAGTTTATAACTAGTTCTTCTCTTGGACAATTTGAAGAACGTTTGAAACTTATTGATGCATTTTCAAGTCATTTGTTTATTCTCGGAAAAACGGAATTTATAGAAAAAAGGATTCTATTGGCTCTTAAAAATCTTGTTGCATTATATTCATTATATATACCAAAAATTCGAAATACAATTTATGAAGGAAAAATTCCTTTAGAAGAAAGCATAAAAAATACAATACAGTCAATGAGTTGGAAAGATACTAATGTTTTTGTTTTGAAGGAAAGTGCAAGAAAATCTCATAGGTCTTTGTATAAAGTTGTTAAAAAATACCGGGAACTTCTTTCTGTTCCATCATTGTCTATTTTAGTTGAGTCATATACTGAATCACTGAGGTTAACTTCTCAGAATAGTATTACTTTTTGTGGTTCTTTGGAATTAGAATTAGTAACTGTTAATGAAGAGCTATTAAAATGGTCTTTAAATTATTTTAAGTCTGTTAATTTTGTACATCGTTTAAATGCTTCTTATAGACATAGGAGTATTTTAAATACTGTTCGAAATATGTGGTTTCTTATTATTCAAAAATATGGACAAGATTCGACATCTGATGAAAATCCATTTGAATTGTTTACAACAAATATCGTTGAAAATATGAAAGAATTACAAGATCTTACATCTTCAATGGCTAGTGATAAAAAGTCAGAAATTAATTATTTGAAAATAAGAAAAAAGAAGCTCTTTTCTGATACGCTTAATGAATTAAAAAGAATAGGCCTTAAAACAAATCCAAATGTATCTGTTATTAAAAAAGTGTCTAATATTAATAATTTATTAACAACTATTCCATACTACGATATTAAGATGTTAAAAGATCAGAATCATTCTTCTTTTATAAGAATTATTGATGATTATTTTTTTCGATTTATTACTTTTATCACAAAAATTCGTCAATCTCAAAATGAGCATTCTAGTGACATAAGTATAAATGAAATTTCACGTTCATTGGGGCTTTTGAATTCTCTATTTTATATGATTTTACTTGAAAGATCGTCTCTTATAAAGGTTTTATTTGAGATATATCGTTTTGAAAAAAAATTATCTGTACTATCTTTATTGAAAACTATGGTATTTGAAGAAAATTCCTCATTTCTGAAAAATTATAGAAAAAATAAGTATATATATGATAGATTTGAATCTTTTTTGAGTCATATACAAAGTATCGTTACTATTTTAGAGAATATCCGGAATATACATGCAAGTTCTATTTCTTCTCCATTATTAGATGAATTAGGGAAAGATTTTGATTTAATTAGTGAAGAAAGTAAGAAATTTGGAATTGAATTTAAGTATCTAGGTGGTTTAGATAGAATTGTTATGGATAAAACAGCTGGTATTTTTGTTTCTGATTTTATGAAATGGATGGAAAATATATCAAAAAAAATGTTTTCATACTCTTCTCAACCTACATCTTGTGCATATTTAGCTATTCCTATTTTTTCTTGGATTAAGAATACTATGAATTTTTTAAAACTAATTCACTTAGAAGTTCTTGAAAATGACTATGCTGAAGTTGTTATAGAATCTGATATCTTTATGAGGAATTTATCTGATAAAATATTATTGATCATACAAAATTTAGCAGATGTTAAATCTTTGGATGTAAAACATGATTCTAATGGCATTTTAGAAGATTCTTGGTTGATAAAAAAACATGCATTTTTTCTTAACTCCATAAATATTCTTGAAATGGAAGATATTAATTCTTTACTGGAAAAATCTATTTCTGAGATTAATAAATTAAATATGACTGGTTTTTCTGACATTCATACCTTACTTAAGTTGAAAGCAGTATATTGTTTATCAATACCAATATTAGAACAGTATTTAATAATATGTAAGTATATGTTAGAAAAGTTCATATGCTATCATAAATCTATGGCAAAATCGGCTCTTTTGTTTTCGATAGTTTTAAACACATTGATTGAAAAAGGTTTTTGTACTCCTCTTGAAACTAATGTTAATGAAAAGAATGCTACTGTTTCTGAGAGCACTGGATTGGCTGATGATAATATTGGAAATGTGACAGAAAATCTTAATGAAAATTTTGAAGGTTTTGATGAGACAAATTCTGAAAAAAATAATTTCGAAAACTCTGGTAATAATATAGAAGTTAATGATGATTTTAGTTCTATATCAGAAAGTAGTGATGATAGTCAAGGGATTGAAGATTTTGATGATAAGACTTTGGATGATGAAATTAATGATGTTGACCGTCAAAATTCTACTATTGACCAAAAATTTTGGGATCAGGAAAATAATGAATCAATGAATTTAGATAGTATTGGTAATCAGAAATTGGATGATAATGAAAATGATATGGGACTTGTTGCTCAAGAACCTCAAGAGGATCCTTCTATAACAATTAAAAAAAACCATGATATGAATGATAATAATGATAATGGAATATCTGATAATGATGAAATTCTGGAGAATTTTCAAGAAAGTAAATTTAACAATGATATAGAAAATATAGAACCTTTGAGTTTACCTGATGATGTTCATTTAGACGTTGATGATAATGATGATATATTTAATAATGATTTGGATTTAGATCAAGGAGAATCGAAACATGATGAATTAGATTATGAAGAATCGGATTATAAAGAATTGAGTCATGATGAATCGGATTATAAAGAATTGAGCCATAAAGAATCAGAATGTAAAGAATTGAATCGTGAAGAATCGGAATGCAAAGAATTGAGTCATGAAGAATCAGAATGTAAAGAATTGAATCATGAAGAATCAGAATGTAAAGAATTGAATCATGAAGAGTTAGAGTATGAAAAATTGGATTCTAATAATTCTTTCGAATATGAAAATAATAATGCAAATCACTCGCATATTAATTCTCAATCTGACTTCGACAAACATGTACTAGACGATAAATATAAAAAAGATATAGGCGTTGATTCTGGCTGCGAAACTGATTTTGTGAATATTAGTAATGAAAATAGTTTCAATGTAGATGGGAATTGTCAATCTTTTACTGATTTATCTAAAAATGTATTTGTTGAAAATAATTCTATTGTTTTAGATGAAAGTTTTTATAAAGAGTATAAAAACAATGAAAATATTTCATTAGAAGCTAAGCATAATTCCTTTATTAGAAATTTATCTAATGAATTGGTCGGAAATAATGATATTGAATCTTGGAAGAATTATAATGATATTGAATGTCAAAAAAGTAGTAATAATTCTGGAATGGATAAGGAATTTGAACCGATTAGATCATTAAACGATTCATATAAAAGTCTTGGGAATATGCTTAAAGAATGGAATAAAATTATTAATAATGTTTTTCACTCAAAAGATCATGATGATTTATCTAGCAATAACTTTTTTAAAAACAATAATGAATATGAGTATATGAAGGATATTGGTTTGAATGAAGATACTAATGCTTTAGTACTTTTACCTGAAAAACAAGAAAAAAGTAATTTTGATATGGAAGATAATTTAGATGAGATAAATAGTCATTATAATGATAAAAGTATAGAAAAATCTAGTGATTCTTTTGTTGATACAGGGACAACAAATATTGAGAATTCTGGTTTAGAGATTCTTGATGCTGAAGTAGGTTGTCAAAAAAATGATATAAGACATAACATGAATGATATATTTTTGCAAAATATGACTGATTTACATGAAAAAATATTAGATAATAATAATTCTTCTGATTTACCTGATTTTAAATCTGACTCTTCTGATTTTATGTCTAATGATGATGCAATACATTTATGGAAAAATCATGAAGAATCTGTTCATGATTTATCTATTTATCTTTCTGAGCAATTAAAGTTAATTCTTGAGCCTACTCTGGCTACAAAAATGCAAGGAGACTATCGTACTGGTAAAAGGTTAAATATGAGGCGTATTATTCCTTATATAGCGAGTCAATATAGAAAAGATAAAATCTGGATGAGACGTACAAAACCCGGTAAGAGACAATACCAGGTTATGATCTGTATAGACGATTCAAAATCGATGGCTGAATCTGGATCAATAAATTTAACATTTGAAACGCTTGCTGTTATATCTAAAGCACTTTCTCTTTTAGAAGTAGGGGAGATTTGTATTATGAGTTTTGGAGATAAACCTTCGTTGATACATTCTTTTAAAGAGCCTTTTACATCTGAATCTGGCGCTAAATTGATTAAAAAGTTTAGATTTAATCAATCTAGAACGGATGTTAAGGCATTGACTGAAACTTCTATAAAGATATTTGAGACTGCGAAAAATACACTTCATTTTAAGTCTTCTATGGAATTATGGCAATTGGAGATTATTGTGTCAGATGGTATATATGAAGATCATGACTCTTTAAGACGTCTTTTACGAAAAGCTTACGAATTAAAAATTATGGTTATTTTTGTTATTGTTGATGTGATTTATGGAAAAAAGACAACCTCACTACTTGATATGAAGCAAGCTCGCTATAAAACAGCGCTTGATGGATCTACAACATTAGAGATTATTAATTATATGGATGAATTTGCATTTGATCATTTTGTGATTGTGAGAGATGTAAAAGAATTAGCTCATGTATTGGCAAATGCACTTCGGCAATGGTTTATGGAAGTATCACAATCCTGATGAACTGTGGAGAAATTACTGTTTTTATAGATTATTATCGTTTTATTTTGGTTTTTATGGATTTTTGTATACTCCGATATTCTGATTTTTTATTCGGACTTGTTTTTGTTTTATTAGAAGGGCCATTCTGCTGCTGACTATGAGTAGCAGTTGAATGTTACTAAATAGATGCTTACGGAGCTGTGTCAGACATATGCCAACTCTCTTTTTTAGGATAATTCGGTGTCGTGAATATTTATCATCTGGCGAAAACCTGTTTTTTGTTTAGAAAAAGCTTTCAAATGGGTTTTTTACCTCGCTGGGTGTGCAGATAATGTTTTTTTTCCTGATTTAGTGACCTTCTGGAGTGTATAAAGGCGTTCGCCCTTCTCATTTAAATGATACATCAAATACATTACAAATTAGTCGGGTTTTTTTTGCCAGAAAAAACACTAGATGTTATTCCACTTTGTTTCACTTTATATTATCTATATTCTTGTTAAAAGCTGGTTTATTCTTTGATTTTTAGATACCTTTTAATTCTTATTAAAATTGTGTAGTTATCGCTGTGCTTCGAAAATTTTAAGGCAGACTTTGCTCATCGACGACATAAAAATATTACAGGCAATTGAGCTGCTTTAGTATGCCTAGAATAACCAGAAGATCCTAATGGAAATGATCTGAAATGGCAGCAGATTTTTCTCAGACTGAATGTCAAGTTTTGAGTGGAGTTGAGCAAAGGGATGAAGCTTATCAGCAAATATTACAGGAACAACAAGAACGCCAGTTAGAGCTGATTCGTCAGAAAAAAGGAGAGTTGCTACGTCTTAGCAGGATTATGAAGCTTCGATCATCAGGTATTGAGGGATCAATACAGGTTTTTGGTACAGGATATGCAGGATATGGAAATGGATGGACAGGACTGAAACCTCGTATGTTATACCCTCACGAACATAGAAATATGAAAAGTAGGGTGAATCGGTTTAGGATGTAAGCTTCTGTGCTTTTTTTTTTGATTTTTAAATGTTCAGTCCCAAGGAAATTATGTTGATTCAGTCTCAGCGTCCAGAGTTATTAGTTCCTGTACGTATTGAGGTTGATTCAGATCGGCATCGTTTGCGGGATACTTTTACATGGAATCTTCATGAAGTGTCTATTTCTCCAGAGCAATTTGCGGAGGTTTTGTGTGAGGACTTTAGTTTGCCACCTCAACCATATTTTGCTACTTCTATTGCGAAATGTATTACAGATCAATTGAGTGAATATCATCACCATCATATTTTAGACGATTCTGTGCATAATTCGGAACTTTCGAGTACATTTTTGGCATCAGAACAGCCTTATACAGCGTATAAAGATGATGATATGCGGATTCAAGTTAAGGTGTGCTTCTTTTTTGTTATCTTGTTACAGAGATGAATAGTTGTAAAGTTAGATATTATTATTGCTCAATACAATTTAGTAGATACGTTTGAATGGGATATTAATAATCCATATAATGATCCGGAGGTTTTTGCCGAAAGAATGTGTCATGAACTTGCTTTAATTGGTGAATTTAAGTACGGCATTGAAATTGTATGTTGAGTTGTATGCTGAATGTTTTTAGAACGGCAATTGCTCATTCGATTCGAGAGCAAGCACAAATGTATACGAAATCGTTGTTTCTTGTTGGATATCCTTTTGATGGTGGGCCTATTGAGGATGAAGATATTAAGACAGCAATACTTCCTACAGTTTCATCTATATTGCGTCCCGCAGAGGCATTGAATGAATATTCGCCTGTTTTGTATGAGCTTTCGGAATCCGAAGTAGAGAAACAGAATAAAGAAAATGAGAGAGATGCACGTCGTAAGAGACGTCAGATTCGTGCCCGTCGAGGTATACAGCTTCCAGAGTTTAATGAACGGCTTAAGACTCAACGTACGCCAATTACGCATAGTATTTTGGTTCCAGAAAATTTTCATATTGATCAATATGGAATTAATAAAGTGCCAATTCCTGGTTTGAATGATGATGATGACTTGGAAAAAATGTTGAATGAGAGACAACGAACACCACCACTACCACCTCGTGATATACGAATGAAAACACCAGTTCAACATTACGCATTTTCGCCTTCAATGAGTCCTTCAGCCTCTCGTTATATTTTAAAATTTAAGATACCTCGTTTAAAGGAATTTTTGGCAACTATCTCTGACATAAAATCCCATTCATCCCCACCTAGCGGCTTGGTTTCTCCGTCTCTTCCTGTAATTTTTCTTTATTTTGTTGTTGTTTAACATTTTTAGCTTCCTTCATGGCTTGCTGTTGCGTTAGATGCACTTCGTCAACGTTATCCTCATGATCGTTTTGAAGGCTTTGTCCGACAGGGAAATAGTACCACTGAGACGATTGTACGTATTCGTTGCAATGATTGTCCTGGAAAATTATACATTCCTGGGCCTGCTTTAACTGTTGAAAATTTTGAAATTCATTTGAAGAACCGTAGTCATCGTATTCGAGTAGAAGAAAGACTACGGATGAGTTCTTCATGATACCCTTCATGTTGTTTAAGTGTAACATTACTGTTAGTATAAAAAAAGAATGCATCTTTTGTATTTTATTTCTTATTTTTTTTCCTGTTTTTACTTCTGTTTCGATTTACGTGATATACTTGGATTCAGACAAGCAATGCAAGTATTCTTGTTAAGTCTATTTTCAACAGGGTTTTGTTTGATTTTGTCTATTTTTTTTGTTTCATTTTATTGGAAACATAGAATTTTGAAAAAGATTGGAATTTTGGGTGTTCAAGGTTCTGGAAAAACTGCTTTTTTTACAAAAGTATGTGATATTTTTTAACTTAATTCTTTGTACTAGAACAATTTATATAGTTATGTTATGGCTCTAAACAAAAGTCTTATATGTCGATTTGTCCCAATGAATCTGTATCTTGCTTTTTTCCTGGAAAAAAAGTAATTTTGATTGATTTTCCTGGTCATTCTAAATTTTATCATATGTTTCGTGAAACTGATCATCTTCAATCTGTTATTTTTATGGTTGATTCTTCAATAATTATAAAGAATGCACACCATGTTGCTCAACAGCTTTATTTACTTTTAAAAGATCTGCGTGTTAAGAAAATTAGATCACTTTTGATTGCTGCAAATAAAGATGATTTATTTACATCTTTATCAGCATCAAAGATATCATCTATTCTTGAGGAAAATCTTGAAGAAATTTCATTTTCTCGTTCAAAAAGTATTGCTGAAATGGATGAGAAAGATGATGATGATGATTGGTTGATGAATGCAGAGGGGAAGGTTCAATTGAATGATATACGGGGGCTCAATATTGTTGTTTTAAGCGGAAGCGTCGAAAATGATCGTTTTTCTAGTTGGACTGAGTGGATGCTTCGTTCTATATCTTAATTTAGGTGCAATACTGGGTTCTTTTGTAGATATTTTGTCAATTTTGTTTTTCTACTAATAAAAGGCGATATCGGAGTTAAAACATTTAGGATAATCTTTTTATTTCTTTATTATATTTCTTCTGCATTCTTTTTTTCTTCAAAGATATATATACTATAATTTGTATACTAATAACAGTATTTCTTGTTTTTATGCAGAGGACATATTCTTGTGTAATATTTTCAGCTCAAATGAAGTTTATGGTCTTTTTTGGTTAATCTTTTTTTATTTTTTAAAATCATTTTAATTTTGCTATGTATAGGTTTTCGGGATTGTCGATTGCAGATATTTTATAAATTGTTTTTATGGTGAAAACAGTTGATGGCTTACATTGTAGAGATGTTCAACAACATGGAATTGTATTACCTAAGTCTGAGTTTGTTTTGGCAAAGTTGAGCGACGAAAAAGCATTGGGTATTGGAGGAAAATATGAAAATCAACAGGGTTGGTAGTTTTATAAAAAAATATGATTGAACACTCACTAGATGAAAGCAATTTCTCCTCTTGATATGTTTTTTATGGCATCTAAACAGGGGAATTTGGATTTGATTGAACATATGTGTAAATCAGGGGAAATTATGCCGAATGTGTTAGATGATCAGGGTGTAACAGCACTTCACTGGGCTTCGATTAATGATCATGTGGATGTTGTGCGATATCTTGTATTGAATGGTGTGGATGTAAATGCACAGGATGGTGAATTTCATGCAACTCCTTTGCACTGGGCAGCAAAGTGAATTTTATGTGTTTTTGGATTTAGATCTTGTTAAATTATATTAGGAATGGAAATTTGTATACAGTTCATATGTTGCTTCATCATGGGGCATGTTTGCATTTTACAGATGTGCAGGGGTTTACAGCGCTTCATTTGGCAACTCATTGCTCAAGTGTGATGCTTGTTCTCTATCTTCTTCATCAAAATATTCAAGTTGATTGTTTAGATGATAATGATCGTACACCGCTTATATGGGCTGCGTATAATGGGGATGAATTAATTGTTGATATGCTTCTCCGCTGGGGTGCTGACGTTAAATTGCAAGATAAGCAAGGAATGACTGCTCTTCATTGGGCGATTGTAAAAGGTAAAGAATAATTCTATTTCTTTTAGGAAACTTTATTTTGCTTTAGGTAATAAAGTGTGTATTAAAAGATTAGTTGAAGCTGGCTCAGATGTGTTTGCAAAAGAATATAATGGTAAAACGCCCGAAAGAATAGCGAAAGAAATGAATTGTTATGGGCTTTGGAAAAGGGCATTGTATGAGGCTGGAAGAGATGCTTCTGGAAATCTAAGAAGACGATTATTAACTTCTGTAAGGTTTAATTTTATTAAATAGTTGCTAAGTATTTTAGAAAAGTTCTAATATGGTTTTATTTTTTGGACCGTTTTTTGTTATTGGTTTTTTAATATGGATCCTGACAGCGGTATATATATATATATCCATATTTCTGGTGTTATTACTTTCGATGGCTTTTCATCAGTTTTTTGTTAAAATTATTTCAATAGAATCAGATCCTCTTTTTGTTATTCATAAAACAGTGAGTTAAGTGCTGTTTTAAGCTTTATTTTTTAGTTGTATAGAAATATCTTAGTGGTATATTTTTCGGAACATTAGCTTGGGTTATTCTTCGATGGATATTTGTTTTACTTCCAAGTATGTATGTTTTACGTAAATTATTTTAATAATTTTAGCTACTTGGGAGCTTGGTTTTTTTCTTAATATTTTACTTTTTATTGTTTCTTCTGTTTCTATTGTTTGTTTTTTTTATACTGTGTTTTCAAATCCAGGATATATACCTAAACCACAAGGAATTGAAGAACAAAGGGAAATTATAGAGCATTTGGTTAAAGAAAAATTGTTTATGATAGAGAATTATTGTATTTTTTGTTATTTACGAAGACCGTTAAGAAGTAGACATTGTAAATTATGTTCAAGATGTGTAGCGCGTTTTGATCAGTATGTAATGATGGTTTATCGTAAAGGCTGATTTTTTAGTCATTGTCCTTGGGCTGGGAATTGTATAGGTTTAAAGAATCATAAATCATTTATCATTTATATTGTGATGTTGCAAATAGGGATTGTTCTTTTCATTCGTTTATTGTTCATTCGTATTTTTTTTATGTCGAATCTATATTCGCTGATTAATATATAGATTACGGTGTTTTGAGTATTTCTGGATTGCCTAAAGGATGCTTCGTTTCGTCAGAGCTGCTTTGTAAACCTTTTTTACTAGATTCTTTTACAACTATATTAGCATTATGGGTTATTTTACAGTTTGTCTGGGTTATGTTACTTCTGGCTGTTCAATTTTTTCAAATTTCGTTATCTATAACTACAAATGAGGCAAGAAATTTGTATAAGTATGGTTTTATGAATGAAGTGGAACATAATTTTCGCAATGGAAGTGTAGCTAGTAGGTTAGAGACTACTTTGAATAATCAATGTTCACATTATCATTATTTTCGTAAAAAAAAAAATATTTTTTGGACACTATTAAAATTTCTGGGTGTTTATCATTTTTTAAAAATAGCAAATATTTTTGCATTGAGGTTTACACTAGTTTCAAATAGAGTCAAAAATCCTTTTAATAACGGTGTTTTGTCAAATTGTAGGGATTTTTGGTGTACAGGGGTAGGAAAAAATAATGGATTAGGTGTTATTAATACAACGAAACAATCCTATAATGATGGCTTTGGCTATATTAAAGGTCATTTAGTCAATTATTATTATTTATACGATTTTTTTCCGTTTCATGAGGATTTGAATAAGGGTTGTCGAGATGTCTTGTTGGATGAGATTTAGACTATTAATAAATGTTTCTTAAAATGTTATGGTTTAAAATATTATATAATTATGTTTTAATATGTTAAAAAAAATCTGTTGGAATTTTTATTTTAAGGCCTTAAAAATAATGATAATTTGTGAAAATTGTTTTTCATATAATATTAAAAAATATACCAAATTTGATAACTTTTGTTGTTTTGCCTAGACGTAAATATATCAAAATAGAATGCTTAGTACAGTTGCAGGCTTCTATATTTGATATAATTTTGAGATTTAATGTATATTTGATTTTCATAAAAGATACCATTTATAGGAAGCTAAGATATCCTTAAAATATTGCTTATAATTCATTCATAATATGGAAATCAATCCTATTTGGCTTTATTTATTTTGTGATTAAATGTTATTCCATATGTCAGCTGGCTATTGTCATTAGTTGAAGTATCGTTATAAGGTATCAAGTTGTATAATAAAGGCGAGAGAGGCTTTTCATGTGCATTAATATTGCTATTGTTTTCATTTAGAGGAAAATTGGTATAATACGGAATTTCATTTTGAAACTTCTGCTCTGGATGTGTTGTTTCTACGATATTTGTAGTATATTGAGGTTCTAGTGAAGGAAACATATTATAGCTTGTATGTGGAATTTTAGGCTGAGATAATGGTATTTTATCATTATGGTTAATGATCTGTTTTGGAGGATTTCCACATCTAAAGATATTAAAAAACTTTTTTTCTGAATTCTAAATACCTGTCTTTGCCGAAGTTAATTCTAAACTTTTTATAATCTTCTTTGGATTTTATGCCTTCAATGGCTCTTATTGCATCCCCTATATTTGTGAAATTTACAAAAGCACAATTCTTCTCTTTTAGTATGTTAACCAACTCTGTTTCTCCCCATTGAGAAAAGTCTTTTTTAAGCTTAACTATGGTTACATTTTCATTAATATTTCCAATATAAATATTTCTAGTTGCGCCTGAAGCAACAGCAATTGCAATAGATGACGGTAAAAGGCCAGAATGTTTTCCAAACCCCACTTTTATTTTTCGATTATGAATGATTAAACCATGAATAATGGATATGTTGTAAAATAATATTGATGAAGCTGGACTAACAAACGTGACAAAGCAAATATGTTTTTCAGGAAAGTATTTAATTTGATGCAAGATTCCTCCTCTAACAGCATTACAAATTTCTTCTACAGTTGTTTCCGGATGGATATTTCCTAGATAAACAGTTCTGTTTCCAACTATAGATTGAGAGTTAGTGCTAGAATGCCCTAAATCCTGATAACTTGGATAATTAGGAATAATTAAGTTCATGGAAGCCATTTGGGATGTTAATTGATTTGTATTAATATTATTCAATAAAATAGGGTCTTGAGAGACTGTGTGCTGTTGTTTGAAAGGTTGTGCACTATAAATAGTTAAGGAATAAACATATGAGTATATACATACCATCGATCTTTTCCGTAAGATATTTTACGATTTGACCATTTATGCTCCATAGGAAGCTGTTGGACAGCTTTCATTGCATTAGATATGTTAAGAAAATGAACAAACCCGATTCCTTTATTTTTAATGATTTTAATTTGATCGATTGTTCCAAATTTGCTTAAATCTTCTCTTATTTCTTCTTCTGTAATGTTTTCTGGAAGATTCCCTAGATAAACATTTCTTGTTGCACCTGATTGTTGGACCGCTAACATTACTGTTGAAGACACAGAGCTCGGTTTTCCCCAACCAATTTTTGCTTCTTTACCATGAAAGCTTAATTTTTTTATGATTGCTTCTTCGTAAAATAAAGTTGCAGGAGATGCGTCTAGAAATGATATAAATGCACAATTTTTGTCTGGAAGAAGTCGAACTGATTCAATTGGTCCGGTTTTAACTTGTGATAGAATCTCATTCACTGTTGTTTCACTAGGAATATTTCCAATGTACACCTACTAAAGCTTAGAAAATGCAGAGTATTCCGTATATAAAAAACATACAGTTCTTCCTAGTTTAGGAATATTAGATGGAAGAGAAATGTTGCTGTAAAATTGAGGAAAAATAGAAAATTGTGAGTCTATAAGCCCTGGTGCACTAATTTCTGTGTATCCCGCTGTTGTAGATGAATTGGTTGGATATGCGCTGATTCCGAGGTTATGTGACGAAAAAGATGTAGTGTGTGGTGTGAAAGGAGAGGTTATTGAATGTTGAGAAGGAAGAATTACAGGGAAGTTTTGCTGGTTAAGCATGTAGTTAGTATCTTGAGCTGTAGTTTGTGACATGTTCTTTACAGAAATGTCTTCTCTCTGATCATTCGTTTTAATGGATGTATCTTTTTTGTATTCAATTATGTCGTGATGCTGTGACTCAGTGCTTTCATGTTCATTGTGCATGTTAAATTACTTTCTCAAGAAAAATGATATAAATACAACTTGATACAAAGAATTTTTTCTGTTTTGTATGAAAGTTTTTTGTTTAAAGAAAAAAGATTTAAAATTCTGAAAAAAGATTGTATTTTTTGTCTTGTTTTTTTCGAAATTTTGTATGAATAAATCCCAAAAAGAAACAAGCAGTTTTGTATTTACATATGAAGTGTTTATTCTTTCTCAATAATAGTGCTAGAAATTTTAATCGTTTTAAAGTTGAAATAAATGTTTTTTGGTTTTTAATATTCGTTATAAAGTTGTTTAGCAGAGGAAAAAAAAGAAATTCTTATTTAATCTAATGAAAATTGGTTTATAATTTCCAATTAACTCACATATTTGTATTTATACCTTTATTTTTTATTTTTGATAGCAATTTTGTATTTTTATATTTCGAAGTTGAATCGGTTCCGAACGTCTGCGGTTGAATTAAGTCGGAATAAGCTAAAAGATTAAGTTTCTATAATTTCCTTTAGATTTGCTTTAAATTTTAATATATTTTTATTCTTTTTCTGATTTTGCTTATTTTTTTTGAAAATCAAAAAAAAAAACACTTAAAATGGATGAAAAACAAGATTTTGGTTTGTTAAGTGATATTAAGGGAAAATTGCTAAAAGAAGGGAATTAGATGCTCCATTGTGTCTTTATGTTGATGAAACTGCTGGAGTAGACGATAAGGATGGTGGTTCTATTGAAAATCCGCTTCGTACAGTGTTAAAAGCTTTTGAAATTGGCAATGATTATGCAAAGATATATATTCGAAAAGTACCAGATGATGAATATAAAGAAATTACAGCTACAGGCCTTAAGAAGGCTAAAAAGGCTTATTCTATTTTTTTAAAGAAGCAGCAAAAATTGGAAGAGACTTTGTGTCATATGAAAATTCAAGAGTCTACTAATAAAAAAGAACATGAGCAGTGGGATCATGTTGGAAATAGTGTTTTTGATAAAAATAAGGACCTTGATAAGTCTGTGAATATTAAGATTCGTCAGGCAAAAGATTTTCGAACAATGTTTGTTAAGGTTTCGGGATGGATTCATCGTTTACGACATCAAAAAGATTTGATTTTTGTTATTCTTCGTGATGGGACTGGGTATCTTCAATGTGTAATAAGTGGGAATATGGTATAAATATTTATGTTTATCTGATAGTTAATTGTGATATTGTTTTAGGCACGAACTTCTCATGCTTTAACTCTTACAGTTGAGACAACTCTTACATTTTATGGGACAATTACAGTATTACCTGATGGGAAAACTGCTCCGGATAACCATGAGTTGCATGTTACTTATTTTGAAATTATTCAAAAAGCTCCTGGAGGAGATCTCTGTTTTACTAATAAACTTAATGTTGAAGCAGAATCGCAAGTTTTATATGATCAGCGTCACTTTGTAATACGTGGGGAAATATCTAGTTCAGTTCTGAAGGTTCGGGCTCGTCTCTTAGCTGTATTTAGAGCTGTTTATGAAAAAATGGGGTTTATGGAAGTAACACCTCCATGTTTAGTACAGACGCAAGTAGAAGGTGGTGCTACACTTTTTGATTTGAATTATTATGGTGAGAAGGTGTGTTTTTTTTGAGTTTTGTGTTTTTGGCTAAGATTGAAAGGCTTATTTGACACAATCTAGTCAGTTGTATTTAGAAACATGTTTGCCTTCATTGGGAAATGTTTATTGTATTCAAGAGAGTTTTAGGGCAGAGTTGTCTCATACTAGGCGTCATCTTTCTGAGTTTTCACATATGGAAGCGGAGTTAGCATTTTTGTCATTTGATGAATTTTTGGATCATTTAGAAGAATTTGTAATTTAATTTTAGGTTTTTTTTTTTGATTTTAAATAATATATGGTAGATATGTCTTTCCTTGGATTTGCTTTTGGAGGATTTCATTGCATCTCCTTTGATAGAGAATTTAAATCCTAATTTTAAAAAGCCGCAAAGACCTTTTTTGCGAATGAAATATGTTGATGCTATTAAATATTGCAATGAACATGATATTTTGAATTCTAATGGCGAACATTATATATTTGGCGAAGATATTACTGAATTTGCAGAGAGGAAAATAGTTGATCAAATTCAACAACCTATTTTTTTAATAGAATTTCCTGCTACTTTGAAATCATTTTATATGAAACGTATCTCTGGGAATACTGACTTTACAGAAAGTGTTGATTTGTTGTTTGTATGTTGTTTTATTTTTATGTTTATACTAACAGTTTAGCCTGGCGTTGGGGAAGTGGTTGGTGGTAGTATGAGAATTTTTGATTTTGATGAGTTAATAGAAGCATTTAAAAGAGAAAATATTGACCCTTCACCATATTATTGGTTCGTTTTGTTATATCTTGTTATTTTTTAATTGATAATATAGGTATCTTGATTTAAGAAAATATGGTACATGTCCTCATGGTGGGTATGGAGTTGGTTTAGAAAGGATATTGGCATGGATAACAAATAGAAATACTGTAAAGGAATGCAGTTTGTATCCAAGGTTTACTGGGAGATGTAAACCGTAAGGATTTAATTATTATTTATATTTTTCTATTGTAAATATTTATTTAATTTAGAGAAATATTTGAAATTTTCTGATTAATAAAATCACCTAAATATTTAATATGTAGTTAGAAATTTTACTAGTGCAGAATATCCTTTAATTTTTATTAATTTTTTTATCGTAAGAACTTGTGCATGTTCTTCATCAGAAATTATTTGTTCTGTTGTTACATTGTTTTTCTGGGAATTTTCGTTTTTTCCAAAATTTTCATAAGCTTCAAGTTCTGTCTGTTTTTGTTAGTTTTAAGGAAAAGATATATAATTTTTTACTTGAGCAATTGTAATTAACGATGTAAGATTTTTATGGTCCTGTGGAGTTACTTCAACTAGTCCAAGTTGTACGAAGTCTTTAATAATTTCCCGTTCTAATGGGCCTAATGTATCCGGTAGTATGTCCTTGTTCTTATTAGCTGTTTTTTGTATGTTATGAAAAAATACTTCTAACGAATTTGATTGAGTTTTGTTGTTATTTAAAGAATTTTGAGTCAGTTGAGATTTTTGAGTTGATTGAGATTTACGTAATCTAAATTTAGATAAATATGCTTAAAAAAAGAACAAATTCATAAATACGTTCTAACTTTATCCAAGAAATCTAGTTTAACTCCACTTTCAGGTAATCGGTATCGTATATTATTTATAATATACGAATCATCGAATGATATTTTTTTTCGCTTCTTTTGTTCTTCTTCTTCTTCTTCTGTGTTATCAATTTCTATGTTCCCATTGTTTTTAAAGCCTCTTTTTAAACATACATCTAAGATTCTTGATTTTTTAGGTTGTCGTATTTTAGGCTGCATAAAAAATTAAGCATGTAATGATAAAATGTAATGCTTACAGTTACATGGTATGCATGATTTGGACACATCCATTTTCGTGATGCAGATGGTATACTACTCATAGGTGGATCAATACAATCAATGTGCCAATGAAGAGAACAATAATCACAAGAAACAATAGCTTTTCCATTCATTGCATTTTGGGAACATTTGTAACAAAGTATAGGGTTCCCATTTTTATCTTCCAGCTGAAACGGGTCTCTTTCTTCCATGAGTTTTTGACGACTTATAATATTTTGAATAAATTTAAAAAAAACTGTGTATGCTTACCCGAATTTTTGATTTTTATGCTCCATTATGTCCTGATATTCACCATTAGGCCCAGTTGATACTATCAATAAGTTAATTTAAGAGATATTTATGGAGAAACAAACCTCCTTCAAAATATTCTCGAATATTAAGAGGAAGGCTGAATTCTTTAGGATTGTTTCTTATGATATATTCCATTAAAAAGGCGAAGATTCCTCGAGGCTGTTTGGGTGGTGGAAACTAAAGAAAATTAATAGATAATTAAACTAGTAGATTAAAACATACACGTTTTGTTCTACAGAGTGTACAATGCCATGAATCTTCTGGAAGACAGTTTTCATCAATAGGCGGTTCGATACATGAGAAATGAAATGATCTAGGACATGATTCGCAACAAAGAAACCGTCCGTGTCTTTTACACGCAGAACAAAAATCCTCATTGTACTATAAATTAATAAAAATTACATTACTTTGATTCCTTACTTTTGTAGGGTCTTCTTGTGATGATAGTTGCTGTTGAATGTGTATGTTTGTAGCTTTTCCTGTATATAAATTGGGAGTGTTCATGTCGAATTTTGTTTTTTTCATATAGTTTTTAATAGGACTGATTAAATTAATTGTTAAAAAGTTCCTATATTGTTTAAATAATTACCTAATCTTAATCTTTTTTGGGCGTCCAACTTTCCGTTTTTCAATGGGTATTTTGGATGATGAAAGGGTTAATAATGTTGGCTTTTGTTGAGAAGAAAAACGTAATGTTTCTTTGTTTTTCTGTTTACATACGTCTTTTCGCCGTGATAGCTTTTGTTCCAAATTACTTGTTGATCGAATAGATGATTGCGAAATCCTTCCAGCACTGGAGAAGAAACGGAGAGATTTAAAAAGAGGTTTTTGTGTACGAGATGACCTGGATGATGGTTTGATGGATAAAAATGTAGGACATGTTGATGTTGGGCTATGATCAACTCCAACATTTAATTTTACACTTTTTCTTTTCTCTCCAGTGCTTTTCTCTTGCCTATACTTATTATTTTTAAAGAAAAAAAACGTTTTGCTTGTAAATTTGACCTTGATCGCTCTGCTTGCCGCTTTTTTCTCCAGTTTAGCATCTCATATTCATCCGATGTTAAATCCCCTTTTTGGGAATCATGATATATATAATCTTCTAATGATCCACGTTCAAAATGTCTTTCTTTTGATATACTTCTCCGTTTTTCTCGTGAACTTTGTTCCTGTTCTTTTTTGCGGTTTTCTATTGTTCTTTTTGGTTTAACTACAATTTTATCCAGTAATTCTGGCATTTTTTGTACGTTTTTTATTGGATTTTTGTTTTTTACACTTTTTTTGTATTTTGGTTTTCTATTAGATTATTGCACAACGTCCCTGACGTTGATATTTGATCGCTAATAAACGAAAAAGTGAAAGGAAAAAACTATAAATCGGAGTGAAAAAATAGATAGGTCAGTTATGTAAATATGAACAGTAGTTTTTCTTCTTTTTTTTTGTATAAAACAATTGTCTACAATATGGTTCTCCAATAAATCTACTATTCTTTAATGAATTTAACCAATAACTAGTTAACTCCCAAATATATTTAAGTTTAATACTTAAATTTTTTTTTATAAGCTTTGTATTATTCACTGATGATTTGTGTTTTTCTAAACATAGCATGCTGTTTTACCTTATAAATGATTCTGTTGAAAGGTTTTCGGTTGATATAGGCAAGATATTTTTAATATTGTATTTTCTATAACGCTTCTAGAAGTATGTATAGTATTTTATTCTCCATAATGTTCCTGGATATGTGCATAGCTGTATTTTATGTTTTTCTTAACACTATTTGTATTTAATGTTATTGTTTTATCTGAATAATTATGCTGAGAATTCGTTTAAGTATTTGTTGTTAATGAACTTATTATGATGAAAAATAAGCGTGCTAAACGTTCCCTTTTTTTGTAACTTAGTATTTATGAAGCTTAAGTTATAATCTGTAGGTTTTCCAATGCTTTATATATATATATATATATATATTGTATGATTTCAATTGTAAATCGAAATAAGTTATTTTTGTTTTGTATTTGTGCAAGAATATATTTTAATATTTTTAAAGAGTGCTATTTTTTAAAATATAATAATATTTGATTTTGTATTATATTTTAAAAAAAATGTAAATATATTATGAATCGATATTTTTCGTCTTTGGATAATAAGATTTTTATAATATATAACTTTTTTATGCTAAATATACGTCTTAAAAATGTTTTTTTATCTTAATTGAGATTTTGAATAATCCTTTTTTTGTTGCCTTTCTTAATAATATTATTAGTACGACTAATTTATAAAGTATTATTAGATATACAAAAAATAGCTATGATATTTTTAATTGAATTTGAATTCAAAATTCTTTAAAATATGTGAAATCTAGAAAAATTGAGAATTTGTATATTTATTTAAATTTTCATGAAATAGCTTTGTTGAAACATTTTGAAAGGTCTGAAATCATAGAGGTATATATAAATATCTTTTGATATCTTTTATTAAATCTTGATTGAAAATGTAATGTTGTATATTAATTATTACTAAATATGATAAAACTGTAAAATCTGTAATCTCTTTAGAAATTTGAGGTTAATATAAAGAACTTTTTGATTCGTATTCTTCAGTATCGCTAGTTGGCCATGTATCTTCATCTGGATATGTATTTCGATAAAAATCTTCTGCGTTAGAATCTTCGTCTTCTTCAGAGTTTTCATCTTCTTCAGAAGAATTTAAGGTATCTTCAAAAAAAGAAATATTTTCGTTTTCTTTAACCATTCTTGACATTAAGATGTCAATAGTATTTATAAATAATTCATCAACTTACAAAACTCCATATTGTGAAGTAGGTAGAGGTTCATCAGGTGTATAAACTAAAGGAACATACATATCATATACATAATTATTCATTGGAGATGGTTGATCAGCTAAAACATATAAGAAATAATATAAGAAAAAAAATAATTAGTACATTCGAGAGATTTTCTGTTTTTATTCGGTGATATTTCGTAACAGTTTGTTGGATTTTTAAGTTCATTGCTAAGTATTCTATTTAAAGAAGTTAGAATTCAGAAAACAATAAACATGTTTGAACTTTTCTAGTGTATATACAGGAGGCCATTCTGATTGCTTTTTTGCTTTTGTTATTTGTTTTCCTTCTTGTTTTTGTAAATATTCTTTTATGGATTCATTTTGTACTGTTTCAGAAAGTATAAACACTTTGTTTTGTAAATTATAGCACGCTATTGTTTGTTATTTTACCATAGTCGTTTTCCTTTTTTTTACGTTTAAAAGGGCTTATGCTACCAGAAGGGTCTGATGATTCCGCCATAACTGTATTCTATTAGTTCATAGTTAAGCCGCATTTATTTACAAAGCAAAGGAATTGGTTCTTCATTGTGTTTCCGCTTGATTTGAAGCATATTTTTTCTAATATTATCAAATACCACCCTATATCTATCGTTGCACTGGAACTATCTATGATTTCTGATCTACCTAAATATATATGAAAATTTATACGAAATCTATTTTTATACCCTTTTTTCTTTCTTGTTTTTTGCTTTTTTGTGCTTTGTATTCTTTTTATATTTCAATTGTATTTTTTTGTAGTTTTACTCGCTATTCAACGACGTTCGACGAGATGGTATGTCTCCGCTTTAATGAAGCACTCGTTCAGAAAGGAACAGCTCGTTTGAGCGTTGGTGAAGTGCTTAGACGCTTACGAGTAAGTTATATATGTCTTTTGTGTGGTTTATAGCTTTGTATAGGTACTTCAAGCAGAACTTGCTGATCATGACCAGGAGCAAGTGGAGCGCTCGTCTTTAGATGCAGTGATTGCTGAGTTAGTGAATGAAACGCTTATAAATCACAAGGATAAAGGTGTCCGTGCATATACGGCATGCTGTTTGGCTGATATTCTTCGGCTTTGTGCACCAGATGCTCCGTATACGCCGTCGCAGTTAAATGTATGTGTATATTAGTGGAATTTAGTGTTGATAAGCTATTTTAGAGCATTTTTGAATTATTTGTTAGTCAGTTGAAGGGACTTACTGGTCCTGAAATGCCTTATTATGCACAAGCATTTTATCTTCTTGAGAGTTTGTCTCAAGTTAAGTCAATAGTGTTAATGGCGGACCTTTCTAATGGGCATGTATTAACAATTGAATTATTTCGTGTATTTTTTGAAATAGCGACGTATGAAATGGGTTTCTATTTGAAAATGGTTTTGGTTTGACCTGTTTTAGTCCAGAACAACCACGTAATGTTATAATTTCTATGGTTGATATTTTGGCACAGTTGATTGACGAATCTGCAATGCTTCCTTCAAAGGTTATAGATATGATATTTTCCCAATTTACTGGTCTTGGTTCAAAAACGAGTCATCCATTTACATTAAAAATTGAACGGCCACCAGCATATATAATGGCTAAACAGCTTTGTAATATATGTGCTGAACGTTTGCAAAGATATGTATGCCAATACTTTACAGATATTGTTTTTGAGGCCAATCGTTCGATTGATGAGAATTTTCAGGTTGAATTGGATGAAGTAATGTTGCAGGATGTAGAAAAGGCACATCGCTTGGTTTATGAACTTTATGTGGCTTCACCACCTATTCTTGAAAACGTTATGCCTCAGTTGGAGCAAGAGCTCATGGCGGAAAATGTAACGTTTCGACTTTTAAGCACATCAACTATTTCTGAAATGCTGTCTGTCAAAGAACAAAAGATTGATTTTACTAAAGAATACCCCTCTCTATGGAAAAGCTGGTTGTCTCGTGGAAATGATAAAAGTCCTGTCATACGAATAAAATGGTTAGAGGGTTTATTTAATGTTTTGGTAAATTTTAGTTATTCTACTGAAGTAATGGCCACTGTAGTAGGTATATACCTCTTTAATTTTGTTTTGTCTTTTCACTTAATATTTAGAGGGCATTTTGGCAAAATATGTAGATGTTGATGAAAAAGTACGGATGACTGTTTGTAAAATGTTAGGTTCTTTGGATTATTGTACAGTTCGTGAAAAAATTCCAAGCAATGTTTTAGATGTTTTGTCAGACCGATCTAAAGATAGGAAGCAAGTAGTCCGGATTGAGGCAATGCATTGTCTTGGGAAATTATATAATATGGCTTATAATGATATGTATGTTATACTTGTTTTAAAATTTAATAGATCATTGATTTTCCTTAGTTTAGAAAATTTAAACGCTACAACAGAATGGTTTTCGTTAATTCCTTCTAGAATACTGCATACTATATACATAAATGATAAGGAAATTAATATATTGTTAGAATCTGTTTTATATGAATATATTCTTGATTATATGGAAATAGATGATACCAAAAGAACGCAACGAATGTTAGTTATGTATAAGAATTTGGATAGTCGGGCTAAGCAAGCATTTTTATCTTTAGGAAGAAATCAGTCTAAGTATAATATAATACTTATTTATATTGATAATTAATGATATTAAAGATATGTCAAGATAGCAGAGTATTATCTCGGTATTTGCGAAAAATATAATGTAAGAGATTTGTTTTATTGTTGTTATTAAAGAAATTATAGGGTGGTGTAATTTCTGATAATGAAAAGAGAATTCTTTCCTCTTTGAATGATGCTATTACTCGCCTTAAATCGTTATATGGTGATCCTGTAAAGGCGGAGTTGGATTTTGAGAAATTTTCTAGGTTAAATGATAGGCGTTTATATAAGTTACTTAAAGATTGTATGAATTTGTCAAATGATTATAAACAAATTTTAAAATCTCAGGTATGTTTTTAAGTCATTGATTATAATTGGATTTTAATTTTAAAATAGAAAGAATTTTTAAAGCGAATAGAACAGGTTTCTTCTGCTTTAGTAGGAACATTTAAATTTTTTGTTTTTAAAATAAGTCCTATGTTATATAACAAAAGTGTAATATCACCGATTATCGAGTATACTAGATTTAATAAAAATATGTTGGCAGATACTGCACGTGAGCTCTTAAAGGTGAATGAATTAAGGTGATAATAATTTGATTTTGATTTTTTCAAGGAAATATCTTTAATACAGCCTTCTGTATATAAAGCACACGTAACAGAAATTTCGTTTTTGATTAAAGAACATAATATTGAATCAAATATATCTTGTACTGACACTTTAAAAGTTTATGCTCAGTTTATTTCTTCATTTCCTCAAGATATATCTACAGATCCAAGATTATTAGAAGCAGTTACTTCTTTTGCCTTAAGAGGGAGTCCTTCGGAATCAAAACAAGCTGTTTGTATTTTATTGCATTCAATTAATAAAGAAAAGGTTCTTCATGATTTAATTGAAGTATGTTTTCCTTAAATTTTTTAATTTGTTGTTCTTATATGCTTTAGGAAGTATTTAATGATCTTTGTGTTTCTTCTTTGTATTTTTTGACTAAGTTATCTGCTTTATCACAGCTTGTGCTTTATGCTCCTGATGAAATGGAATTGAAAGCTGATCAATATACAAGTTTTTTAATTAAAGAAGTATTACTTGTTAATCTTATTTCTGAGGAGTCAAATGATGAAGACTGGGTTGATGATAATGTTCTTGAGGATGAATGCAAAGCAAAGGTAAAAGATCTTGAAATTTGATTAAGATATTTATAAGTTCAGATATTAGCACTTAAGATTCTTGTGAATAGGCTAAGGGCAAATATGAACGCTGATGGTGTTCAACAATTGGCAAAGCCTGTGTTTCGACTTCTTGCATCAATTATGACAAATATGGGGGAAATTTCAAAAGAAAGAAACACTCCGTAAAATTTTCGTTTTGTAATGATATAAACTAAGTCATTTTTAGGCTGCGATTTCAATCACATATACGTCTAGTTGCAGGACGGTTGCTTTTAAAGTTGTCTAGTCTTAGTGTCTTTGAAGAGATTATTTCTGTTGAAGATTTTTATAAAATGGCATTGTTAGTTCAGGTTAAATATGATTAAAGTTTTTGTATTATTGTTTAATTTGAAAAAGGATCCATGTTTTCAAGTTCGTTATAATTTTGTCAAAAAATTAATGAAATATTTAAATTTAGATAAATTAACTGCACGTTATTACATACCAATTTTTCTTATAGCTCATGAGCCAGAAGAAGAATTTAAACAAGAGGTAGTTAGATGGATTAAATCATGTGTTTCTGTTTCTCGTCTGTTATATTGATTTTTGTTATTATCTGATGTTAATTTATTTTAGGGAACCGTGAAACTTTTACACTTGAATATTCGATTGTAAGATTTATTCATTTTCTTGCTCATCATCCGGATTTTTCTACTGATGTTGATGATTTAATTGATTTTGCAAAGTATAAAATACTTTTTGTTGTTTTTTTGTTTTGATATTTTAAGATACATAAATTTTTATTTAGAACTTTTAGCTACTTCAGACTCTCTTTCATTATTATTTCATTTAGTACAAAGGATAAAACAATTTTATGATTTAATATCTCCTGAAAATAGTGATGTATAGTTAATTTAAGTTTATTTGTTATAATTGATAGATATTTAGAGACTTTATGTTTTGTCGGATTTATCTCAAGCTTTAATTAGGATTATGGCTATGTCTAATTCATGGACAATACAAATTTATCCTAAAAAACTTAAATTACCTTCAGAACTATACGCGATATTAACTAATCCAAAAATTGCTTCAGAGGTAATATATGATTATCTTTCGTTCTTAACTGAGATTAAAGATTGCTAAACGAGTTTATGTTGATAAGGATATTGAGGAAAGGCTTGTTTCGTTCACAAAATTTTCTAGACTGGTTAAAAAAGTAAGTAATAGGCAAGAAATAATGTTTTTTAACGATTTAGCGGAAATCTGTTGTTGAAAAAATAGAATTGGTTAAAAAAATAGAACCTGTTAAGAAACGCCTTTCGAAAAATACTTCTAAAAGTCAGAAAAAGTTAGAAAATACAGTTGCGCCATTAAGAAGGAGTAGACGAGTTTTGCAGGCTGTGAATTATGTTGAGAATGGCGATGATGATGAAATGACTGATGAAATTATAAGTAATGATGGAAGTATTGAAAGTGAAATTGAAGTAGATAGTTTAGATAGTGATAAGATGGAAAAAGAATAAATGGCATTAATAAGGATCTAACTAATTTCGTTATTTGTAAAGGCTACTACATGTAATATATAGATGTAGTTTTATTTGTAGCTATTGTATAAAAAATATTCTGTAGCATATAGCTTATTTTGATGTTAGTTAAAAATATGATAATAAAAAACATAATTGGATTTAAATGATATTTATAGGTTCTGTTGTTATTTTTATTGAGAGTGGGATATAACAATTGTAAACAAGGGGTATCATACAGATTATTTAATCACTAGTGTGGTTTGCAGGGACATCTTCTACGTCTAATTCGAATTTGTCAACTTCTTTAAAGTATTCTATAATGCTTTTTGAAGATATAGCATGTTTCCTTATATCAAATTCATTTGTATCTTTTTCAAGGATTATGACTTTATCTTCCATGTTTACAACTTCTGATGCATTTTGATGTTTTTTGGTGTATTTTTTTTTTTTTTTGTGATAATAATTGTCATTTTCATTTTCGTTTTCTTTGTATTTTAAATTTTTTGGTTTAGCCCTTATAGATCTTTGTTTTGGTAGTGGACTTGAATCTTCTTCACTTGATGATTCTTGAAAAGGGCTTTTGTTTTTCGATAATGATGAAAAGTCTGAAAATGGCGTTTCGTCACTTACTTCTGGTTCATTTAGTAATGGCTTTAAGTGTTTGATTTTAAGTGTTGGATGGATTCCTTGAATTTCTTTGAACCCAAATGGATCAGGAGATGTGTTTGTTTGTATATCTATATCTCTGTTTGGTTCAGATGTTTCAATAGGTGATAAATCTGACGTCCATGTTATGTTTGATGGATCTTGGGTTGGTGTAGAGGATGCTTGAGGTCCAGAAGAAAAAGACGGTCCATATTCAAGTAGAACAGAGCTTTTTGTGTGTCGAACTGGCCGTGGCATAATATTTTATATATATTTGTAGACTTTTCTTAGAAAATCGTCATATTCTGTTTTAAACATTAGTGTTTTTGAGAAGCAGAAAAGAATATTATTTTGCCAATAAGAATTAGAATACGGAGTATTTTTCAATGTATTTTCTTGTAATAAAATAGTAATTTTTTGTAGAAAATGTCTAAAAAAATTAGAGACCGAAGTATACGTTGGATGACATTTTAAAATAAAAAATATATTATTTACTCAGTTTTTATGATACTTTCTTGAATAAATACATATAGAATACATTTGTTTTAAAAAAATATGTAGATGAGAATAGTCCTTATAGAGAACGTTTGGATAAATATTTAAATAATTTCTTGGTATAATTTATTAAAGACAAATGAAAATGAAATAAAAAAATTAGATAAATTGCTTACTAGATGTTATGTATAAAACAAAAATGTGCTTTTTTCATAAAAAGCTAGAATTATTTGTTTCGATGTAAGATAATGTATTGACATAAGTCATAATTTATAAAATAAGGCATTTTGTTTTCTTTTTTGTTACAGGGGGCTCAAGTGCACAAACAATGGCTTCATCAAAAACATTTTTTAAGCCTTTTTGAGTTAATGCTGAGCACTGAAAATTATATTAAAAAAATAATAGAACAATGGATTCAGACCTCTACATATTTCGCTACACCCAGCTCTCGTGATACTCTTTCCCCTTGTTCTGTTGTAATGGGAGAATGATTTTGTCGCTTTAATTTTTCTAAAACTACAGGATCATCTCGTAAATCGATTTGTGTGCCAACAATGAGACAAGGAGTTCCAGGACAATGATGGCGAACTTCTGGGAGCCATTTTTCCTTAACGTTTTCAAAGCTTGCTGGGCTAGTAACAGAGAAGCAGATAAGAAAAACATCTGTTTGTGGATATGATAGGGGGCGTAATCGATCATAATCTTCTTGTCCAGCTGTATCAAAAAGACCCAATGTGTAAGGTTCTTCTCCTATCATTACTGTGACTGTAGGATGTAAGTAGAAGGAATGGTATAAAAAAAAATAAAAAAGCAATTCTGACCTGCATAATTATCAAATACCTAAATATAATAAGACTCTAGAAATATATAAAAAAGGAATTATTACAGTAGGAACATATTCTGAAGGGAACTTGTTTGTTGTATAAGATATTAACAGACATGTTTTACCAACTGCGCCATCACCAACAACGACACATTTGATGGTCTGCATCGTAACACGTCTAGAGAATATTATGTTAGCTATAGACTAAAAAAGGTATATTTTTTGGGTGTTGTATATTTGAATATTTATGAGTTCTTAAAAGATAGTTCATTTGACTTTATGACAATTTTTTTTCACGACAAATGTAAACTGGATTTTGTACTATTTTTGATTTTTTTGGAAAAAAATACTTACTTAGATAATCCTTCTGAATAGGCTCCTGAAGGCACCAGTTTGATATATTTTTATATAATTTTTATATATAAATTCTGATTTTATTTTAAAAGAAAAAAATATGAATTTTGCTATCGCTAGCTCAAATTTTAACGTTCAAAAAACGCAAATATTTTCTTAAATTTCTCCTTTTCTTATTTTATATTGTATGTAATACTTTTTAGTTGGTTTTGGTAGCTTTTTTCCAACTTTTTTTTGTTTGTCTTAATAAATAATTTTACGTAGACTTAAGGAGATTTTTAAGTACTTCGGCCATTCAATATAATATATTGGTTTAAAAATGTGAAAAGTTTTAATATTTAAAAAATAAATAAAATGACTTCATAAATGCATTTTTGAAAGTATTTATTTAATTTATATGTAGCTATATATATATTAATTAAAGTTTTAGAAGCTATAAAAAAATTAGAGTGGTTCTATAAGTATATCCAAATCTACGAAAATTAGTCTAAATATATTCATTGATTATTAAATTATTGTATATGACTGAGTACATATATGTTTTTTTTTATAAAAAAACGCTTTTCTATTTGTTTTTATTGGGGAAATACATAAATTCTATTTTCATTATATGGGTTTCTTTTAATTTGTATTAATTGCTTTTTGAAAATATCTTTCTTTTATGTTTTTACGTAGCTGAAGCGTGTAGTTTTTGAATATCTTTTTGTAATAAGTATGATGAAAAATGTACCAAAATATATTAAAAGAAAGAATATTTAGATTAACTGTAGATATTTTTATATTATATAAAATATTTTTTGACCTAGATTTAAGTGAAAATTTCAAAAAAAAGTTAATTAGGGTTTAAAAAAATATTTATTAATAAATGATTTATCTAATGTTTCTGTATTTGTATTTAGTTTTTAAAAATTATCTTTTTAAATTGTTAACAAATATATTTATGAATATTAAAATTAAAAAATACTCTATGTATTTTTTGTATATTATATTATATATTATATACAATATAATTTTACGTAAAGGTTATTTTCTTTATTTTCTTAGATATTTGTCCCGAAGATTAAATTTATATTTTTAAATTTATCTTATAGAAGTGTTTTAAATTTTTATATAAAGATTTTATATAAAGAAGATTTTGGCATAAGGGATTTCGTATATTTTAGGTTTTTTGCATAATTTTTTTTTTCTCTGTTTTTCACATTTCTAATGATTTTAGTTGATATTTTGTAAAAATGACTTTTGAACTTGAGCCGTTAGATATAGAAAAAGATTATGAGTTTTCAAAGGCTATGCACGGGTCGGATGCTAAAAGCAAACATGGGATCTGTGCTTTATTCAACAAGAATAGAGATGCTCAAAAAGTTGCATTTGATTCGTATTTTGGATTTTGGGGCGACAAGTATCTTGATAAGAAGGATGGTGTTCATCAACAAGTTAGTTGTTTTTTTTATTTCTATTCTAATATTTTGTAAAGAATCGTTTTAAGGGTTATGCTACGCTTACTCGTCATTATTATAATCTTGTATAAGATTTTATTTTTTTATTTTGTATTTATAAATGTTTTAGGTGACGGATTTATATGAGTATGGATGGTCTCCGTCCTTTCATTTTTGCCGGTTTTCAAGAGGCGAGTCGTTTTCTAAAGCTATTGCGCGACATGAACATTATCTTGCTTCTCATGCTGGAATACGTGAAGGCGAAACGGTTTTAGATATTGGATCTGGAGTAGGTGGTCCAGCGCTTGAGATATCTGTTTTCACGGGTGCAAATATTGTAGGGATAAACAATAACGATGTATTTTTTAGAAAAAAGTTTTATGTCTATAGCTAATATTTTCTACTAGTATCAAATTGAGCGTGCACAGTTTTATGCACAGAAAAAGGGGTTGTCTGATAAATTAAGTTTTGTTAAAGGGGACTTTATGCAGATGCCTTTTTCTGATAATTATTTTGATAAAGTATATTCTATTGAGGCTACTGTTCATGCACCTTCTTTAGAAGGAGTTTATGGTGAAGCTTTCCGAGTTCTTAAGCCTGGCGGTATTTTTGCTCTTTATGAATGGGTTTTGCTTGATAAATATGACGAAACTAACCCCGAACATCGGAAAATTGTCTATGGGATTGAGATTGGTGATTCTATTCCTAAAATGTTTAAAGTTAGTGAGTCCGAAGCTGCTTTAAGGAAGGTGGGGTTTGAAATTATTCATTCAGAAGAGCTTTCTACAAAAAATAATGAAATTCCATGGTATTATCTTCTCGATACTGATTTCAGGAAAGTTAGATCTCTTTGGGATTTGTTTTCTATTGCGCGTATGACGTGGCTTGGGAGGTGGTTTATTGGGTTTTTCTTAAATCTTATGGAGTTTATTGGCGTTGCACCAAAAGGTTGTAAAAAAGTTAACGATGTTTTGTTGCTTGCTGCGGATGCTCTTGTAGATGCTGGAAAGCAACAAATATTTAGTCCTATGCAGATGTGGGTTTGCAGGAAGCCTTTAGTTTAATATTTTATATAATATTTATATTTTATAATTTGTAGTATATTAGATATTTTAAAAAAGGAATAAGTATTTTGTTTACTGAAATTATTTATTGTTATTTTTATAATATTTTTTTAATTTTATATTATAAAATGTTAATGAACGATTAAATAAATATTATATAATATTAATATTGATTATTTTTATTAGTGATTATTTTTAGCTATTTATGAGATTAAGACTCCAATGCTCTATAGGCTATTAGGCTTAATATAGAAAAAGGTTTTGTACATTAAAATAGGATTATATAATTATGGTGTATAAATTAAAGATAAATTATAAATGTTTTAGAGAAAGAAATATTTTTAGAGTATTTAGGATATTTTAGTTTTTCAAAATAAATGGTTTGGTTTCTTTTTCTCTTTTTTCTTGGAATTTCTTTTTTAGTTTCTCTTTATACTCTTTTATACTTCCATCCCATACATGAATTTTACCATTTTCTATGACCCATATTTCAGTGGCTACTTTATTAATTAACATAAAATCCTAAATTCATTATAATCAGAAGTAAAAAAGTAATTATACTCACGTGTGAAATTATAACAGCACCTCCATCGAAATTATTGATAGCCATACAGAGAGCATCTATCGTATTAATATCTAGTCTAATTTTATTTACATTGACTTTTTTGAACTTATTAAGAACTTACGCATTTGTAGGTTCATCAAACATTATTATATGAGGATTCTTTAATCCTAAAAATGCAAATAAAACTCTTCTTCGTTGCCCGTCACTTAACTGTTTCATAGGTACAACCTGGCTTTTCCCCGTAAGCCCATATTTCCCTAAAAAACCTCTCATAGCACTTTCTGAACGTTCTGGTGATATTTCATGTAACCATTGTACTGCTGAAATGTCTAAATTTAGTTGATCGTTCATATGTTGATGAAAATGAGCAATACGTAAATGGTGATGACGGGTTATATCACCTGATATAGCTTGAAGATTTCCCATTAAAAGGCGAATCAATGTCGTTTTTCCTGCACCATTGGGACCGACTAAAGCAATTTTAGAGTTAAGGTTAATTCCAAAATTAAGATCTCTAAAAAGAAGAGGTTTATCTGGAAACCCGAATGAAACATCTCTAAATTTTATAGCAGGTGATGGTATTCCTCCATTACAATTTTCAAATTTGAGAATTAATTCTTTTTCTTTGATAATATCTTCATTTAATATTTTATTTTTTTCTTTGTCTTTCTCTATTTTTTTTTCTAGTGCAACAAGCTTGCTTTTTGCTTGTTGTTGTTGTTTACTTCCTGTCATATTTAATTTTTTTTGTAAAACTTCCATCTTATTTTCCTTTGTTTTTGTTTTTTTCATAATTTGTATATCTTTTTCTTTTCTTATTTTTTTGAATGTATCATAGTTTCCTGAATAATAGTCTAGACGGCCGTTATAAAGGTGTATTATATCTGTACAAATTTCATTTAATGTATCTTGGGAATGTGATGTTATTAGGAGAGTATGACCATCTAATTCATGGACAAGGTAGTCTTCTAACCATGCAATAGCTTCAAAATCAAGATGATTAGTTGGTTCATCAAGCAAAATCAAAGTTGGTTTAACGAATAATATCCGTGCTAAAGATATTCTCATTCTCCATCCACCACTTAAATTGCAAGTTTTTTGTTGCATCATTTCTTTATTAAATCCAAGCCCTTCTAAAATATTTCTAGCTTTATGCTCACACATTCCTATTTCTAATTCAGCCATTCTTTGTTCAATAGAGTTTATTCTTATAGAATTTTTATCAGGATCATCTAAAAGCTCTATTAACTCTTCTTCTAAACACCTAGTTTCATGCTTATTAATATCTAGTAAAGCGTCTATTGATGTCATTTCCGTAGGTGTATATTCTCTATCTAGTAAGTAAACATCAAGAGTTTGTGGTCTTGGAATAAGATTAGATGCAATTGCATGCATAAGTGTAGATTTTCCACTCTAGAAGAACATTAATACATGTATTTTAGCTAGTTTCCATACGCCATTAGGTGCAATTAATCCATATCTTCTACCATTGATTAAATTTATTTCGCTTTCTTTTATAAGTAATTTTCCATATGCTTGTATTGTCACTTTATCAACCTGAAAATTTTTTGAATTTAATGGAGATACTAAATTTCCTGTAACTGCTATTGCTTCTCTTATATGAGTGTTTTCCTTATTTGTTAAAGACCCTGATGCATATGAATAAATTGGGAGAATCTCGTTATTTTCTTCATTCAATTTATTTTCTATTATTCTTGCTTTGATGATTTTTTCTTTGGCTTCTAATTTACTAAAAAATGTAAGGAATATATATTTTATAATTTAGTTGATAATACTTTTCTTTTTTTTTTTTTTTCTCATTTGATTCTTTATTTTTTTTTTCTTTTATGGTCACTTTTTGTTCTGATTGTTCATTTTGAGCTATAGAATTTTCTACTGAATATTTTTAAAATTTTCAGACATATTTTTATTTTACATACCTGTTGAATTTGTATTTTTTTGAGATATTAATTTTGAAACATTTGTGTTGTTTTTTTCATCTTTTTTATTAAACTCATCACTGAATAAATCAAGTGTATTATATTTTAGTGTTTGATTTTTTTTTTGATACTCTAAATATTCCAAATGATTGTTTATGTCTTGAAATGATTCTAAATCAATGTCATATTTATCATCTTTATCGGAATCAAAATTATATATCTTTTTATTTCCTTTGGAGTTTGTTTTCTTTTCTTTGTGATGAGATGGTATTACGCTGTTTCCTTTTTCTATGTTATCTAGCTTTGGATTTGTTTTTTTCATTGTATGCTTTACTTCAGTATGATCTTGCTTTTCTTTGTTTTTTCCCATTTGTTTGAATTAGACTAAATAAAATTATTTTAATGAATTAGTATTATTCATTTTTTTATTTTGTAAAATATATTCTTTAAGAAAAAATTAAGATTGTGATTTTTATGAGATTGGCTTTAAGGATTGATTGGTTTTCTGTTTCATTTTTCAAATCAAGCTTTAGTTTAAATAATAATTTTTTTAGAATAATATATAGTTTAAATCTCTTTAAAATAGATAATAAATATACTTTTTCAAGAACATTAAAAGTACTTTTTTATTTTTAATAGAAGAAAAAAACTAAAAATACACCATTTTTACAATTTTTATATATTTATATTTAAATAAATTCTATGGATTTTCAGAAAATATCTTGAATGCTTTTTTTATTTCCAAAATTCATTCTAGTTTTTCGGATAACTCCGTTTATAACAATAATTTGTGACTAAATTCCTAACGACGTTGGATTTTAAAAGACGAACAAGTTTATAACTAAATGATTTCTTTTCAAAATTTAAAGAAAATTAAGCAAAAACAAAGGCAAGTTGCGATTCGAAAGGCTTTGATATTGGTTGGTTCGAGTTGTCCAGTTGATGGTGATGAAGAATTTCTTTCTGCATCTGCTGAAATGATTGCAAAAAAAATAGCGAGAAAAGAGCCTAGATGGACTGCAACGAATGTTGTTAAGGCTTATATACGGAGTGCTATTCGAAGTAATGAGAAAAATAATTTTATGACAGAAGGTAGATCTATTTAATTCATAAATGAATGAGTTATAAAGGTTTTAGTGTTTTTTGTTGAGGCGATTGAGCAAGCTGCGCTTTTGGATGAAGAATTGGCATGTGGAAAACCTCCTAGGGGTCCTCTTCATGGTATTATGATATTTTTTTTTGTTTTTTCATGATTATTTAGGTGTTCCTGTATCGTTTAAAGATACGTATAATATAAGTGGATATGATTCGTCGTTAGGAATGTCAATGTTTGTTTCTAAGCCCTCTTTAGAAGATTCTGCGCTTGTGAAAATGATAAAAGATATGGGTGCTGTGATTCTTTTTAAAACAAATGTTCCTCAGACGCTTTTTGCGTTTGAATGTTCTAATCCTATTTTTGGTAGAACTTTTAATCCATTTTCTGCCACATATACATGCGGTGGTAGTTCTGGTGGTGAAGCAGTGTCTCTTGCTTCTAATTCATCAGCTTTGGGTTTTGGAAGTGATATTGGAGGAAGTTTGAGGATTCCTGCACATTATTGTGGTATGATCTGCTGAAATGGAAAATGTATTAAAATTTTAGGTATTTATGCTTTAAAACCTTCATCTGATAGGTTTCCTTTGGCAGGGCATTTTTCAATTGTTGAGGGTTTTGAAGGAGTTCGTGTTGTTACAGGTCCTATGGCAAGATCTGTCTTGGATTTGAAGTTTATTACTAAAGTATGATCATTTGAAATAAAAAAAAAAGTATTTTTAAATGTTTAATTAGGCTATATTGAGCTCTGAGCCTGAATCATATGATTTTTCATGTATACCTTTGTCATGGAGAGAATCATTGCGATCAACGAATTTTAAAGTATTTGGGTATTATTTTGAAGGTAAATGAAGAATAAATGGAATTTTTTATATTTATTTGTTTTAGACGAGTTTACTTTAACATCTCCTGCTTGTCGTAGAGCAGTTCGTATGGTAATTGATTCTCTTAAAGCTTTTGGTCATAAAGTTGTTGAGATACGTCCGCCTAGTTCTTTTGATGCTGTTGAAATATTTATTGGTATTTGAGATTTTTTAATATCTTATCTAATTGAAAAGGTTTAACATCTAGTGATGGTTATAAAAGAGTTTATGATTTTGTTAAAAAAGATCCAATGGAAAAGAATATTTGGCTGCCAATGTTGGCTTCTTGGGTTCCTTATTTTTTAAAACGTGCTATTGGATATATAGTAGAAAATATTATTTGTGATCCGAAATTTTCTATGGTATTTAAAGCTGTAGGGAAAAAAAAAACTATAGAATATTGTCATCTTATTTATAGGCGTAATCTTTATCGAAAAGAATGGTTCAAAATTTGGAATGAATATAAACTTGATGGTATAATTGCTCCTACTAATCCACTTCCTGCATTACCTCATAATGGAACAGCAAGTGTTTCTGCTATTGCTGCTTCCACTTTTATATATAATTTGTTAAATTATTCAGTTGGTTCTTTACCTGTTACATATGTAGATCGTACAATGGATGTATTATCCGATGAATATAAAAAATGGGATGGACTAATACATCAAAAACTATATCAATCGTCTCGACCCTTGTATGATCCTGATAAAATGCATGGACTTCCTGTGGGTGTTCAAGTTATAGCTCAACAATGGCAAGAAGAAAAAGTAATAGAAATGATGAGTGATATAGAAAATGCATTAAATGCATTAAATGGATGATTTTTTCAATTTGGTTAAATATATTTATTTAAAACATATTTGTATATATTTTAAATTATGATTTTATAAAAAAATATTTTCATATTTTAATAAATAGATTTTGAAATTACTGTTACTTACATAATTATATGTGTATATATAGTGGTTGTGTATTTGTTTTTAAGTTTATTTATAAATTTTGTTTTTAATAGAGTTATTTAAGTATATAGGTTTAAATAATGTTAAAAGAAAATATTTGTTTTGGGTTATTTTGATTAGAATTGATGTTTATGATGCATAGATTTATTTTAAGTTATTTTTTTAAATTATTTTTAAATTATATTATTAATTTAGGAAATGTATATTTAATTTTCTTATGTTATTTTGTAATATATTTCTTATTATTTTTTCATTTTGTAGAAAATAATTTATTAAAGTTTTTTTAGTGATAAGAATAATTGATTTAAATTAATTTTTCTGTATTTGAATTATTTAATAGAATATTTAATATAAATAGACATATAATTATTATACAATTTATTTGTTAATAGAAATGGAAATAATCATTTAAATATTAGTAATGAACTTTTATGTAATATTGAATTTATTTTTTTTCACTTTACATAAGTCAAATTTCCTAAATTTTAACTTCTTTTAATGATTTAAGTGTTATTTGGTTTATAAGACTTTAAATGAATAATTTAAGTATTGATTATTTTATAATAGTTTATAAATATATAAGTATTGGGTAATAATATAATTGCATACTTAGAATTATTTATTAGAATATTTAGTAAATGATTCTAATAAATTTTTTCGTTTTAGAAAATGTTAAAAATATACAAGTTTAAGAAATATCATTTAAAATGTCTAAAAAAAGTATTCAAAAAATTATTCTAATGTATTAAATGTTATAAGGATTATGTTCTGTTCAACTATACAAAGTTCCCTAAATCATAAATTTTAAAATGAATGTATATATGTTATAATATTAATGATTCATGAATTGTTTTTTAATATTTTAACTATTAAGTTCCATGATATCTTCAAATTTATGTCTGAGTATTGCTTGTGGATTTTTTAAAGTCTTATTTGATAAATATTTTTTGTTAAGGGAAAAACTAGTAATTGGTAAAATAACAATGTCTTTTATAGCTTTTTCTTTATTAATTTTTGATAAATAAGAATAAGAAATATTTGTGTTTCTAACTGTAGAGTTATTAATAAGGTTTGGATAAGATAAGTAATCAAAGATAATATTTGTCCATAGTTTACAATTTCTAAATTTTGTAAATTTCAAATTATTTTTGTTAAGATTTTTTTGTTTTTTTTTTAGAATTTCCTGAGTTATATTTACTATAATTTCTCGAAGAATAGGATGTCCTGGTTTTGCCATAATAGTTCCTGTACTAAATTGTAAAAAATTAGAATAATTTTGTGTTGAATTTGGATGATTGATTGTATTAACTTCTATGCCTATAACAAGACCTATAGAAGAAAGTTGTATTGATTTTGATATCCACTTAGATGCCGGAAGTAATATTTCCGTATTAATATCGCTATAAATGCCACCTCTTGCAAAAAGAATAAGATAACGAAAAAATCTAGCTTTAAGACTAGATGTTGAAAGTGCATCATATGCTTTTACAATGTCAGGAATAGATAAATAGAGATGTCTTATAAGATGGTACCCGTATTCTTCTTTGACTATCTTATATAAAAACTTAATATGTAAAAAGTATTTATAAATAGTTTACCGTATGGATGCTGTTATTATGATGTTTTGCCCAACTAGCTTCTAATAAACGAAGTCTTGAATCAAATTTTGATTCAGAAGGTTCATACTTCCAAAATTGCCAAATATAATCTGGAAATTTTTCTTTTATTTTATACGGAAATTGAAATGCTAAATGTTCATAAAGAGTTTGTGGTACGTCTTCAAAAGTTCTTGTAGAAAACATAGCAATACGTGATTCAAAAGAAAATCCTGTATGTTCTAACTTCTTTGAATAATAATCTCTTTTTTTTTGTCTTTTTATATCTATAAGAGCTTCTGATGATAATCTTGAGTATTTTGTATAATTTGTATTTATTGAACAAAGAAAAAATATGAGAAATAGTGACAATGAAAGTATAAGAGATAAAAATATTCCATGTCCGTGAGTTTTTAGCATTTTGTGTTTTATAATTTTTTACTTTTTTTATTGTTAGTTCTAAAAGGAGGTTTAAACATGGATATGATTTTGGTTACTTTGGGACACCTGTATGTATCTATGAAAGTTAGAATGTTAAGTTATAGAAATTATAATGATATATATATATATTATCTTCTTGTTTTTTCATACTTTTTTATACTTTTTTATATTTTTTTACGTTTTTTATATCATTTGTAATTTTATGTTTTTATTTGTAATTGTATGTTTAATAAAATTGATTTATTATTATATTTTAAATATATATCTACATTTAATAATTTTTTAAAAGTTTTTGATTATTTCATAGAATACGCAGCATGTTTGTAAAGAGGTATAAATAGTTATACAAGGATAATTTTATATTGTTAGTTATATTTGTTCCTTGATCATATCGTACAGTTTTTATACTAGAAAAAATGGTTATTAAGTGTTGATTCTATTGATTGGATTATTTTGTAACTGAACATGTTTTTATGTTATTTTTTGAGTCTTAATGTTTTAAAATAAAATGTTATATATATTTATATTTATATTTATTTATTTATTTATAAAGAGAGTTCTATATAATAATTAATTATAAATTTATAAATATTGCGAGATATAAATTTATTTTTAATTATTTTTCAGAATATTTTTTTAGATTGGGAAAAATTGGATGTAAGGATTTTTTTTTGGTATTTTATTTAAATGGATAATTTAAATATGATAAATTTATTTAAAATTAGTCTATGTTTTTATTAGATGTATTTACAGATATTTTTTATAATTTTATATAAATTATTTAATGTATTGAATAATTTTTAGCGTGATCGTTGCAAACAAAAGTTAACGAGAAAAAAAGGATTGAATAGAATTGTAAAAAGAGTATATATAGGAGGAGTTTTGGAAAAGATAAATAAAGACAGGTTTCTTTTTTATTGAAGTGTTTGAAGTTTTTGTTCAATTTTGGGTTTTTGATTAAAAAATATATTAGAAAAGATTTTTAAAGAAAAGACGGTAAGATAACTATTAAGAGAAAATTGAGATAATAATTATCAGAAAAGCCTCTATATTATATATTTTAATGTCTTTTTTCTAAAGAGACTGTTTAAAGTCTTTTTATATTGACTTTAAGATGAGTGATCACTATGTAAAACGGTCGGAGTTATCAAATACGGATCATCATAATTCATTATTTAGTAATAAGAAAGACACTTCTATGGCTAAGACGTCTCTTCCAGGTGCATATATCCAGGAGGAAAATACATCTTTGAAGTCCAATTCTAAGAGCGAGGATATTTCTAATGGGTATTATGATAGAAGATTCTGTAATGACCAATTTCATGCATATCCCTTGGAAACACATATAGATCGTCATTGTTATACTAGTACTGGGGTTGTTTCTGCATCTCAGCATATAGAGCAGTCTACTCAGTTACCTTCAAATATATATACGTTAAATTCAGGAACTAGTATTAATCCTAATCGTGATTCTTCTCTTATATCTTCCTCGTCTTTTTTAAAGCATGGTCCTCACTCTTCGTCGCTATGTTCTCAAAAAAGTTTGTCGTCTGATCGATCTTTTGAATATGCTGATCATTTGTCTTCATATCATGATTCTAGTCAGCTTTCTGAAAAGGGTAGCAGGAATACTTCAGAAGCTTATTCAGATAGGTTTTTGAAGCAGAATACGAATGTGTCTGAAGAAAAGATGCATAGTGATGATAGAAGCATTAGATATTCTGGCAATGATTCTTATTTATTGCTTCCTCATCATCCAAAGTCATGTATGATTATTAGGTACAGACATAATAGTTTTACATTGTATTTTAATGATTTCAGGAGTGCAAAGAATCAGGATTCTTTGCGAAATCAAGCTTTTAGAAGCGATGTTCGGGGAGAAAATATACTTAATAAAGGTAATTTGAATTTTTGGGTTTTTTTACTAATTTTTTTAGGGACGCCTTATAATATGTGTTTTGATCAGAGGTTTGATACCATATCTACTAATAGTAGGATGCGGTCATTATATAATGTATTAGTACCTAGGAATGAACCTTTTGCTTCTTATGATAAACCAAAACATTCTAAATCTAGTATGTCTTCTACTGCTTCAAAAATTGTGAAGCGTTGCCCTGTAATTTATCCAGCTTTGCTTTCGCGTGTTGCGGAGGCATTTCGACAACGAATTGTATTAAGCGATAAATTAAAAGATGGTCTTACATATAAGGATGCTTTTGTGGGAAGTGAAGCTGTGGATATTATTTCCCAAATTATCAGGACTACGGATCGTAACTTAGCTTTACTATTAGGAAGATCATTGGATGCTCAGAAATTTATCCATGATGTAACTTATGATCATCGTCTTCGTGATTCTCCGAATGAAGTGTATCAGTTTAAAGAGTGTTTGTCGTCTTTTTCTGATGCAGATACCAGTATTCAGACTGAATCTACTTTGCGTAATGTAAACAGGACTTTAGCTTCTGAAACTTTATCTAAAACGCATATTGAAGATGCATATAATGATTATTCATCAATAAATAATCATATAGTGTTACCATGTTCTGACTCTAATACTTTAAAGGTTTCTCGGGGAATATTACAGGATGACTCTGATGATTTGCCTAATGGTGTTTTTACTTTACTTACTGAATGTTATTCTCCAACATGTACAAGAGACCAATTATGTTATTCTATAGCATGTCCTCGGCGCCTTGAGCAACAAGCACGGTTAAATTTGAAATCTCTTCCTGTCCTAAAAAGAGCTGAATCCCGTTGTAGTTTGAATGGTTTAGATGACACAGATAAGCAACAAAAATTGTGGATTCAAAGTGTTCCAAAAGACGTTGCTGATGGCCTTAATGAACGTGAAAAGAAAAGACAAGAGATAATATTTGAGGTCATTTATACAGAAAGAGATTTTGTAAAAGATCTTGAGTATCTTAGAGATGTAAGTTATAAACAATATGTTTGTGTTGTTTAATTTGTATTAGTTTTGGATGAAGCCTTTAAGAAATGGCAATTTGATACCTGAACATCGTAAAGAAAAGTTTATTTTAGCTGTTTTTTCAAATGCTATGGATGTTCATGCTGTGAATTCTCGACTTGCTGAAGCATTAACTAAAAGACAACAGCAGAATGATGTTGTTTATCGTATTGGAGATATATTTCTTGAATTTTTGCCTCGTTTTGATCCATTTATTCGATATGGTGCAAATCAACTTCATGGAAAATATGAATTTGAAAAGGAAAAAAGAGAGAATCTTGTTTTTGCAAAATTTGTTGAAGAGACTGAAAGATTAAAAGAGTCACGAAAGCTCGAATTAAATGGTTATCTCACAAAGCCTACTACACGTCTTGCACGGTACCCCCTACTTTTAGAGGCAGTGGCTAAAAATACACCTGATGATAATCCGGATAAAGAAGATCTTATGAAAGCTGTTAAACTTATTAAAGAGTTTCTTAATAAAGTAAATATTGAATCAGGGAGAGCTGAAAATCGATTTAATTTGATGCAATTAAACAAACAATTGGTTTTTAAGTCTGGTGAAAGTGTTGATTTGAAACTTTCTGATGAAAATCGTCGTCTTATCTTTAAAGGAACATTAAAAAAGAGAAATATTTCCAGTACAAGTACTGATTCTAGTAGTGATATTCAGGTCTTCTTATTCGATCATGTGCTTTTGATGGTTAAAATAACAAAACGTGAACAATATAAAGTTTATCGTAAAGTAAGATTATTGTTTTTTTTTTTTAAAAAATTATTTAGCTTATAATTTAAGCCTATACCTCTTGAACTTTTAATTATATCTCATTCAGAAGATCCTTCTGAAAGATCGTCTGTTGCGAAAAAGTCTTCTTCTTTATTGCTTCATGGAGCATCGAAATCTACACCACATAAAAATGATAATTCTAAAGGATATGCAATTACGTTTATTCATTTAGGTCGTAGAGGCTATATGATTACTTTATTTGCAACTACATCTATAAGTCGTAAAAAATGGACTGAACATATTGAGTCTCAACAAAGATGTCTTAGGGAAAAAAGTTGTATCTTTAAGCAGCATATTATTTGTGAGAAATATTTTTTGAGAGGAAATAAAGTAGCATGTGTTGTTCCTTATGGTTAGAATATTTTTTGTTGTTATAGACATTAATTATTTCTATAGATGGTGGTCGCAAATTGATTTATGGTACTGAAAATGGTGTTTATGTCTCTGATCGTAAGCCGTATTCTTCTGCAAAAGTTGCACCTGTTCGAGTTCTTGCTATAAATGGTGTTACTCAAGTTGATGTTCTCGAAGAATATTCTATTTTATTAGTTCTTGCAGATAAGACTCTTTATTCATATCCTATGGAGTCTCTAGATTTGAATGATACAACATTGGCAAATAAACGACCTAGGAAAATAGCTGGACATACCAATTTTTTTAAATCTGGACTTTGTCTTGGCAAGTTGTTGGTTTGCGTGGTTAAAAGTTCTGTTTTGAATTCAACTATAAAAGTATTGGAACCAGTTGAGACTATTTCTCGAGGAAAAAAACAAGTTCCATTTAAATTTTTGTTACAAGGAAGTCAGGATGCTCTTAAAGTTTTTAAAGTATTTTATTTGTTATTTATATATATTTATTAATTTTTATAGGAATTTTATATTCCAACTGAATCTACATCTGTTCACTTTTTAAAGCATAAGCTTTGCGTTGGATCATCGAAAGGTTTAACTATAAAAAATGTTAGAATTATTATTAAATTATTATAAGGATTTGAGGTTGTAAATTTAGAAAATCTTGAAACACAATCTTTGCTTGATCCAGCTGATACTTCTTTGGATTTTGTCACTCGTAAAGAAAATATAAAGCCTATTGCTATATATAGATTAAATTTGAAATTTTTATTATGTTATGATGGTATTTAAGGATATTGAATATATATTATATGTATTGAGGTTTTTATAGAAATGGCATTCTTTGTAGATAAAAATGGATGGGCTACTAAACACAATTGGATGATTATTTGGGAAGGATTGCCTAATTCTTTTGGTAAGTTTATAAGATTTGATTTTTTTTATTAAATGTGTTAAGCACTTTTTTATCCATATCTTCTTGCTTTTGAAGATTCATTTATTGAAATTCGTCATGTAGAGACAACTGCATTAGTTCAGGTTATTCTTGGTCATAATATACGGAAATTATATGATAATTATCGAGAATGCCTGTATGCGTATACAGATGATGACGGTATTGACAAAATTGCTAGTTTAAATTGTTGGGAAACTTTAAAGGTGCAAAATAGAGTATCGTCTGTTTCGTAGTTGGAATTGTTGATTGGAAGTAATTTATTTTCTATGCCAACAGGTAATAAAAAATATGATTATTTTATGTATTTTGAATTCTTTTTGTTGAAGTTATGTTTTTTATATTGTACGTAGTGACTAAGGATCTGCTAAATAGAATTTTGTGGTTTTTATATTTGTTTTAATTTATATATGAAATTAGTTTGTATTTTTTGATATTTGTAAATATAAAATAGATTATTAGTAAAATTCGTTTTGTTTATTATTTGAGCATCTATGTTTAAAAATACTGTTTATTATGTTTTTAAAATAGTATATTGTATTTGTTTACTATTGCTAAATAAAATCTATAATTTATTTTAGACCAACTTTTGAAATTATATTATCTACTTATTAAACATTTAATGGGAAAATGTTATTAATATATTTTTTATAATTATAAATTAATTTTATATTTTTATTAAAAAAAATAGTGATATTTTGTTTTACAAATTTGATATAATTTAACTTTCATTTGAATTATTGGGTAATTTTAATGAAATATAATTTATGTATTATTTGTTTTAATTTGTGAATTTTATTAATAGTTTTTGTTTTTTAATTTTATAATTTTTATATTGTGATATTTTTAATAAAATACTATTATGGTTTTAATATATTTTTATGAATTGTATTTATATTAATTCTTTTAAATTTGAATTTTAATCAATTTTAATAATAATTTAGGTTTGTATTTTAATTCTAAAATAAATTATATATTTAAAAAAATATAATTTTATTAAATTACTGTAAACTCGCAGTTGGGAAGATGTCCGAGTGGTTATGGAGTCACGTTCAGGTTGTTTGCTTTTATGTGATTCGTGATAGCGAAAGCTGCGTGGGTTCGAACCCCACTCTTCTCATTGTTTTTTTAATTTAGTTATTTAAAACAATATTTTTATATACATGATACTTTTTAATAAAAACAGATAATTATTGGCTGCAGAACGTTTTATAATATTAGGAAAAAAATATATGTTTATTTATAAAAATGAATATAAGAATGCTTTTCGTAATATTTATTAGCATTTATGAGATATTTTTGTATCTAAAAAATTATATAAATATAAATAAAAGATGTACTTTACTTAAAATGAGAGCAACAATAAGTCTAATAATGATTAGCTTTTTAGTGATAATACTTAATTTCATATACCCATAAAGACCCTAAATATAGAATTATTTTTAGTAATATCAATGTTATATATATGAACAACTTACTAATACTTCAGAGAATATTAATACTAGTTATATTTGTTAATTTTTTTTAGAAATACTATTGTAATAGTTACCTAATACCATAGAAACAAATATTTTTGGTTGGCGCATATATGAGCGTACACCACTATCTCCAATAATACCAATGCTATAACCAGATGCCATTCCCGTCATTCCTACACAGAGACCAGCAGCAAGATGTATTAATCCACTAGTTATAATTAATACTAAATAAAAAATGATCTAGTATCTTTCACTCAAAAAGCGAATAATTTTTCATAGGTGAAAGATTTCCTGCTATTAGTACAGATATGACAAGCCCATATACCTATATTTATAAGAGATAGGGTTATATTTACTTTCAAAATTATTACACCAATTATTCCACTCATGACAACTGGAATAAAACTCTGATTTTTTAATAAATAGTGATAATAATGCCGAACGTTACCTTCATAATTAGCTCTTGTTTGAACTGTCCAATGCCTGCAATCCCCATTCCTGAAACAGCTGTCCCATAAGCAGCACCAATGGCTGACTTAAGATTAATTATCAAGTATATAATTAGTTTAATTACATGATAAAGTCATCTAATATAAAAATTAAATTTTGATTTAAAGAAAAAACCATACCGCTGCAGTTACTCCCGCAAATCCAAAAAATGAACTATAGCTAGGACATGATTCGCTAATTGACATATTAAATATTTATAAATAGTAGTTAAATAATAGTTAAATGATATTTTCTTGTTAGTGTATTAACGATATATTTAAAAATATAGAATTACAAACTATTTTGTATAAATTATAATATATTATATGTTCAATAGTTTAAAAGTTTTTATATATGGCATGATATTTTTATTAGATTTATTAAAATGAATTACATGTATGCTATAATGCTTTATTTTTTAATTTTTAACTAAAACGTTAATTTTTTATCTCCTGTATTGATACAAAAAATATTAAAGTGTTTTTAAGATATAGTAAATGCTACAACTAATAAATTATAAATGGTATTTTTAGGTATTAATCTATAAAAGTATGAGATTAGAATTGAATTATATATTAATTTTAAAATTCACATAGTTTATTAACGATAAATTAAAAATTAAATTTTTAAAAGTTATTGATTTTGGTTATGCCAAGCTCATGTAGTAATATTCGAGAAGCTTTAGCATCGTGTATTTTAGATTCGGATTGCATGAAAAAAGGAAATACTGCAAAAGAATGTTTATCAAATCCTGAGTTATTAGAATTTGTACCTTTGCAATGTTTTCTTTTAAAGAGAAGTTTATTTGATTGTAAAAGGGGAATGGTAAGATTTTAGCAGTTATAAGTTTTTTTTTACTTTTTTTAGCTTGATATGAGAAAAAGGTTCCGTGGAAATGTTTCTATTAGTATTGATAAATGAAAAATTAATGTTTATATTTTCAAAATTATATATTCTTTTTCTCTTAGGTTTTGTATAATTTATATTTAAATAATTTATCAGCTTGATATTATTTTATAAATATTTAGTTTATGTATTTTTTAGTATTTTAGAGAAAAATTGTTTTATCTGTTAGTTCCATATTTTTGATAATATAATATTTTTGATGTGTTTAGCTTTATTAATAAATAACTTATGTAATTTTAAATATATTTTTTTTAATAAAATATTTAATTAAATAATCCTATGTATTAATATTATACGGATTTTTTTTTTGAATATGTTTATGTTAACTATATTTTTATCTATGAATATTTTTAATCAGTTAGGATTTACTTTTAAATTAAAAATATTTATAATAAAAATTGAAGATTAATTATTTTTTATTATTATTTTTCTAAAAGTGTATAAAAAGAGTATTTTTTGGTTCAATATTGCTTTGCTTAAATTAAAATATTTTAAATTTTAAGATTTAAAATGTAAGATTAGAATATTTAAGTTTTTTTTACTTTTACTTATAAATTTTAATATTTTGTTTTGAAATTTAAAAAATTTTATAAGTTAAAATTTTTATAGAAATTTTTTTAATAATTCAAAAATGATTCAAATTAAATTCATAGTATAAAATTTGATTTATAGATTTTAGAGTTTGAAATTAATATATAATAAATTTAGATTCAATAAATATTATTGAATCTAAATATTTAGTATTTTATATTTAAATAATGATTATATTTTAAGAAATAATTTTATATTAAATATTAGTAATTATTATAGATATTCTATTTCATATCCCAAAAGAGTTCCTGTATAATTTCCATCCCAACCACGATTTCCACTTGCTGTAAGCATATATTTGCAAGTACTATCGATATCTATAATCATTAAAAAATTTTAAATATATTTTGTATGCAATACAAATTGATGATATTATGCCACCATAATGTCCAGGTATTATTAGAAAGGGGATTTTAGAAGATCCGCTTAAATCGTATATCCTAATATTGTCATAAGATGCACTAAAAATATAAAAAAATTGCTTAAAATTATCAAGAAATATTTACCATATAAGGTGTTTTTTATTAGGCATTGAATGAACTGCTGATACTGGACCAGAATTTAAAGGAAGTTTAATAGAACGTAACGGTTTATCGAGAGAAGAATACAATGAGAATTCATCCACTGAATAATCAAATTGTTATATATAAATAAAAAGAAATAGTACCTGTTCCATTTCTTCTTCCTGCATATATATAATTTCCATCAATAGACCAACATGCCTTTGTCTGAAGTTAATATTTGTATTAGCGTATATTTTTTTTACGTTCATGCACCACGGTGGAGTGCTATTAGGTATTCCTAGTTTAGCAATATGTTTTAACTGTCGTTTATCCCAGATAGTTATAGTTCCGTCAATTCCAGAAACAATAAATTCATTATCGCTTTGAATTAATTGATCATTTAAAGTAGAATTAGTAATATAATCATCGTCATTGTTTACTGAAGAATCCGGAATATTTTTTTCTTTAATTTCTTCGTTATCATTAAAGATTGGATTAAAAGAATTTTTTGAAAAGTTATTTGTTTCATTAATTTTGAATTTTATGTTAACTTTAGGTTCATTTTTTATAGGATTTGACGTAATTATAAATGAAGACATAGGTCTATATGCAATAGTAGATATTTGGCCTGTATGATTATCATAAGATCGGGAAAGTAAACCAGTATTAAGATCCCACTCCTATTTTGTTAAAATTATTTATAATAATTTTATAAAATTATACATATACGTTTTTATCCCAGCTACCACTTAAAGCCTTTGTTTCGCATGAAGAAAGTTTTAAAACTGAAACTGGAGATACATGTTGTTTCATAGTTGCTAAAATTTTTCCTTCGTCATGTCTAACAGTTTGCAAATTAATATCACCTGTCTAAAAATTTAATAATAATATAAACCATAAATATTCTTAATACATCAAGACTAGAAAGCATCCATAAAGCATGTTTATTAACAGCTAGACAGTATACAGGTGATAGTTTATTGTTAGAATGTGTTGATGTAGATGCTGGTGACTCTAAGATATCTTAATAAAATTGATGTAAATGGAACTTTAAACCTTGTAAACTTTTATTCTCCCAATAAGATAATAAAACGCCTGCCTAGAAAAAAAGATTAAAATAAATATTGCAATCTTTTAAATTACATTTATTATCGAATCTACAAAAGGATGCTTTTGAGCAACAGTAAGAGGTATTCTTCCATTTATACTAGAAAAAAAGTCAAATTTTCTGATATATCCATCATTTCCCCCAGTAAATATCCATCTTATACATGATGTTGCAGTTATTATATTTATACTAGTAGAATGTGGAGCAGCACATGTTGGAATTATATCATATGTGTTTGCTTGGATAGCATGAGAATCGTCATAAGAAATTTTAGTAGTAGGTGATTTATTTGAAGTGAATCTAGAGTCTGATTCTGATGATACGCTTTTAGAAAATCTCTCTAATTCATCATCTTTATAGTTTAATTCCGGATCTTGAAATGATTCTAATGAATCTGCATTTTTGTTAGAAAAAATAATTAATTATGCTAAATAATAATTTTTACAGTTCCCATTAATTAATAAATGTGTATCTTTATCATACATTTTGTCATCGTCGCTATCATCAATGTTTACATCTATCATGTTTAAAATATAATTAACTTTTAAATGATATTTAGTTGATAAAAATATATATTTATTAGATATTTAATAATTAAATTGTGAAACTTTTTTGATAAATATTATATAAATTATTTTCGAATTTATTGTGTATTTTTTTAATGTTAATTTGAAGTTAATTTTTAATTGTTTTAAATAAAAAATATTATTTTAATTATACTAAAATTTAATTTTTTCTTGAATTTATAAATTGACATGATTTTAAATAATTTGTAGGTTTATCTTATTTTTTAATATTTTTTTAAATATATAATATTTCTAAAAACTTAATTATATATACAAGATTAAATACTCAGTTTTTTATAAAAAAATGTTTACAAATAAAGAATTATTCATGTTTTTAAATATTATAAATAATAAACTTAAAAGTTATATTTCAATTTTTGCTGAATATTTTTGTTAAAATAATGTTATTATGTTTTAATAATTTGATTAAAGATGAAACTTTAAAGTTATTTTTTATATATTATATTAAGAATTTCAAGAAGCTTTAATTTAAAATGAAAATATATATTCTTAGATTATTTTAATTACATTAATACAATTAAAACTATTTTTAGATATTTTTATGTATTTAAAAAACTAAGGATGAAATACAGTTGATACACAATTTTATATTTTTTATTTTAGGATGTTCGCGAATACAGTTAGAACATAATATTGCACCACATGGATGACAATTATATTTTCGATCTTAAAACTTTTTAGATTAAAATAAAAAATTGCAAACAATTACCTATAATAGTAAATGCAATTCTACATATAAAACAATTATTATATTTTTCACTTAATAAATAATGTGATTTATATATAGTATCAGGCAGATTCCATATATAGATATTCCCAAGTCTGTCTCCTGTAAATAATGAGCGTAATTCTCCAGAAGGATATAACGCAGTTATTTCAGATATTAATAAAGATTTTTTTACATAGTTATAATGTTGTAAGGTTTTGATATTTACAAGCTCTCTGACTGATTTTCCATTTTCAGTTTTCCATGAAATATTCCATATCTAAATAGAATTACAATTATATTTTAAAAATATTATTTAATACTCGAACAATTCCAAGTCTATGACCAGTAAATATTAAATCACATTCTATCCATTCATCATTAATCCCTTCATAAAACTTACAACTAAATATCATATCATTTTCATTAAATTGAATATTTTGACGTAACAATAAATCACCATTAATGGTCCATATAGAAATTGTTGTTCCTGAACATGTTGCAATATCTCCATTTGTATCATTTATTGAAATACACTGAGGAAATTAAAAATTAGGGTTATTTTTTATTCTAAATACCTGTATAGGCTTGTTACTTCTTTCTAGTGTACGAATATAGCATGCCTTATTTAAATCCCATTCTATGGCTAAACCATCCTATTTTTTTTAATAATTAACAATAGATGTTATGTTTAGAACCTCTGATCCAGATACAATAATACTAAATGATTGTGATGAATCGATAGATATAATAGGTTTAGAATGTCCTCGTAAACAACCTTTTGCTTCAAATTCTATTGTCTTTTTTTGCATAATATGCCATATATAAATAATACAATCGTCGCTTCCAGTTATCAACGTATATGGCTCTATAAAACAACCACATGTTATTTTTTTAAAATGGAGCTTGTGAAATGATCTTGAAATCTAATATAATTGTGTTATAAGGCTGGATATTTATATGAAATTTTGTTAACCTTTTTATTTTCTTTATTACAAAATTCTATGTCTCCTCCAACTATATCCCATTGAATATAATTGTTAATATTAGGAAGAATATATATACGGTTTGAAGGACATCCAATAATTTTATTTAGTTTTTTTAAATATATAATATTTTTTATAGAAAAATCATTTTCTTATAATGTTTAGTTAATTAATACAATTATAATTAATATACCTTTAAAAAACATTATAGTTTGGATTAAAAAATTTATATTTTTTTCAAATTTTCCAATATATGGCTTTTTTTTTGTAATAATAGAATTTCTTGGATTATACGCTTTTTTAGGATGCGGTTGTTGAAAAAGTTGTTTAGGTGTTTGGCCAAAATTATATATTATACCTAAAATAAATTAGAATAATAAAAATATTTTCAAATTATTGCCTATAGTAGCCATTTTTTCTATAGGATCTTCAATTTTATCAATATCTAGAAATTAGATTTTATGTAAATTAAAGAATTTGACTAACCTATGGCACCTTGGTATGAAAGATGATGAAATATATTAGTAGCTTTTACAGCTAATTCACCCTGTTGTTTGAATCCAAAAATTAAATCAATCCATTCGTTAAGATGCCTACTAACATAATCACTTTCTAAGGCCTATAAATATTCAAAAAAATATTGTGATTACAAATAATTAACTTCTCTATGTTTTTTTATAAAAAGTTTGGGATCTCCTTTTGCCCATGGTGGCAAAATTACTGAATCAATAATTTCATCATTTTCTTTTACTCCGAAATTATAATTATTTGAATTAACTAAAAATTCTGGAAGATAGAAAAACTCTGGAATTAATTCACGTACATCTGTCATGTTTTCTTGAGATGAAGAACGCCATGTTTTTTCAATAGAATAAAATAATCTATCAGGATGGTCAAAAGATCCACCTTATTATAATTTAATATGAATAGATCAATTTAATAATAATTTACCTTGCAATAAAAGATATGAATCAACAAATGGTTTTAATCTAATTAAATAAGAAGACACTATCATAGCAGAAGAATAATGAGTTCCATAATGAAAAGGAGGTTGGGAATTATCTTCTATTTCTTGGAATGATTTGAATCGTTTTTCAAATTCACCTATCCATATTATGTACTAATTTATTTAAATAATTTTTGATACTTTTACGTATAGGATTTTGAGCTCCCATAGGTTTTGAAAAATCTCGAAATGATTTCGGATTAGTAAGATCAAGCTATATTTATTAGTATATTTTTAATGCGGAACTTTTATACTTCTTCGCTACTATAATCTGCTAAAACCCATGGAAAAATTGGATATTGTGTAAGATCTAATTATATATTTTGTTATTAATTAATAATTTTTTAAAAAATATACCATTGTAAGTTCTTCCTGTTAATGTATTTATAATCATAAGATAATGAAAATTAGATATTTCTCCATTTTTCCATTTTCTTAAAAAAGAATAAGAATCAAATATATCTGTTATGTGAGAAGTAAATTTTGTAATGAATGTTTGTGATTTAATACTGTTTATTAGATTATTATTTATAATAGAATCATTAGATAAAGGATAATTAATTTTATTTAATCTAGAAAGTAGTTTTTTATAAACTGTTTCTCTTTCTTTAATAGATAATACAATTAAGTAGTTTTTCCTGTTGCTAAAGAAAAGTTCAAGACCAACATCTCTATAAAATTTAGTACAAAAAGAAAATAAATTAAGATTACCTAAATAAAAAACTTCTTCGATAAACAGATAAAATTTGATTAAATGGCCTAAGAATTAGGATTAATATGCATATAATGCTTACAGTATTTTACCATTTTTTTGTTTTATGTTTATTTTTGAAAGGAGAATTCTCTTCCTTAGATATTATATCTCTACCTAAAAGTAATTGAATATATAAGTCTCGTTCCTAGATATGATAAACATATTTAATATATATTACTTATTTATTTACATCTTTTATACTTTGGTCCCAAATAGTAGTAATTTCTCCAGTAGATTTTTGAAAATAATTACTCATAAAATATAGATTATTTTTTCCTAAAATTAGTAATCCTTCTGTTATGAAATTAAAAAAGAAAAAATAGTGTTTTGAGGTCACCAAATGCATTTAGACCATTTATTTTACATATATTATAAACATCCAATACATAATCGCCGTGTTCTAAACTTTGTAATATTTTTTTATTTTTGTTATCTTTAAACTCATTAGTTTCGTTAAGATATTCTATTGTAAAATCTTAAAATATTAAAAATTTAAATTACTTTAAGTGAATTGTTACTGTTGAAATTTTGTAAAATAGAAATTGTTTTGTCAGTATCGGTCTGATTTATATTATTTTTAAGGCCGTAAGATAAACAGGTTTTTTCTTTATGATCTTGATCTATTTTAAAAACGTATTTAGTTAGAAAATATAGATTTTTAGGAAAATTAGATACCATTAATGTTTAAGTTTATTTTTTTTGTTTTTCCTTTATTAATTGAATCTTTTTGTTCAAGTTTTGATTTTATTATAGGGCTTTGATCAATGTCAGGCTCCATTTTTTTTCTCATTCTTGATCTTCCTTCAGTAAAACCCAGCTTCCATTTTTTTTTTTTATTAATTGCAAAAACACAGTGATCCTCTGTTAAGTTGCTGACTATTTTTAACCAAATAGAATTTAAAAAAATATCTAAATCGATTCGATTTTGTATATATTTTTTAAATTTGTTATGTTGCAACAAGATTATGTTTTTACACCAATTAGAATACAATGATTTGTGTTTAATAAACATATTAGAAATATGAATATCTCTGTTTTTTTGTAAATTAAGTTTGTCATGTCTAGCTTGTTTATCTAATAATATTTTTTTTTTCCAATTTTTAAGTTGAATTTTAATATAAAGATTCCAAGAATTACTTAAATATTTGAAAAATGTATTATTCAATATATACTTATTCTTGTCTATCCAGGATAAAATGAATTCGGGACTCTGATATTTCATTTCAAAATATATTTTAAAGATTGTTATTTACTTACAAAATTATATATATTCAAAAAAGTATTAATAATATCGTAATCTTTATTATTAGTATAATATAATATTTAACTAAAACTGACCTAATAGTTTGATTTGATTAAGTATATAAAAAAATTCATGGAATTTTTTCTGAACAATTAGTTTCCATATCTATTGAAATTAGAAAAAACATAAATACATAATATGATCATTTACATTTATTATTGCTATGCGTAAATTATATGATTTATTAAAAAGGAAAATATAAAGCCAGTAGCAAAAATGAGTAATAAATTCTTGAGTATTTGTTGATGGATAAAATATTATATGATTATAATATAGAATTTTTTCAATAAAATTATGAATTTTTTTCTCTTTATTATAGTTTTCGAAAATAGACAATTGTTGAAATAAAACATGATAAATGCATTGTTGAATGTCAATAAATATGCATTCATAGGTTTTTTCTTGTTTTTTGGTATTAATTTCATGAATATATTCAAGAATGAATAATAAAAAATCGAAAAGACTCTCACACATAAAAAAATTGCCTAATGAGTTAGAATTGCAATTTAATAGAACCTAATAGTACCTTTAAGAACACAGTTGATACAATCTTTAGAAAAATTATATATGTTTAAAAGTACTGATATTTCATTAAGTTTATCTAATTGATTATATATAGTTTTATGTAATTTTATTAAAGTAGTATATAATATGTATAATTCGACATAAATTTGCTCTCCAAAAAAACATAATGGTATCTATTTGTTTTAAATGGATTATAAATATATGTATATATTATACCTGAATATTAAGCTTTAGAATATATTTTTTTGATGGATTGATAATACTATCTACAGTATTACTGATGATTAATTGGAATAATATTTCATATATTAATAATATATCATATTTTCCATTAGTTAATTCTGATGAATTGGATAATTTTGAATCAAAATAAGTAGATAATTTATTTGCTTTTTCTATCGTAGATTCTAGAAAAATTATTGATATGTTTTTATGTAAAATAGTTTCTATAAAATATTTTGAAAAAAGAGAATTATTATGTATAGTACTTAATCTCCATAAAGTTGGAATATGATTATTTTTAAAATGTAATGTATTAATAATGATGTTTTTGTTTGATGTATTTGATACGTTTTTTGAAATACGTATATCTTTCCTAATATGATTTTTTAAAGATATAAAAGGAAAAACAATATAAAGGAATCTTTCTATAAAGTAAGATGATAACGTATGTTCTTTAACGCATGTAATTGAAGAAATTATATTTTTTATGAATCTTACGATATAAAAAATCGTATCAAAGTTCTCATAGTAGTCGGACTTTTCAAAATTTTCTGTATATTCATAGTCTTTTGAATTCCTACCTATTTTATCATAAATTGTGTTTAAGGAATTAGAACGTTTTCGTATTATGTTCCTATATAACGGTACATATGTGTTTAGATCATCTTTTGAAAAATTAATACTTTTTGTCTGAAATAGTTTTAAATTGTAAATCCCAGATTCAAGCATTACAAGAATTACATCAAAGATTTCAAAACAAAGTACTTTTGTAATATTTTCGTTTTCTTTTAGTAAAGATTGAAGAAATAGATTGAAATCTTTGACATCTAAGATTTTTTTTTTATCTAAGATATTCATTCCAAAAAAAAGACATAAAATAATTTTCCAAATACTAACATTATTCCACCATTTCTTTAAATATAGTCCCATGGAAAGGAACCCGTTAGTTTTTGATGAAAATCTATATATATAGTCGGGATTTTTTAATATTAGCTGATAAATAATTCTTAAGCTATATATAACACATTTAGGATTTTTGTCTGATAGCAACAATAATAGCCACTTTTATTATATTAGTATTTAGGCGCTAATGGAGAAACAGATGTATACTTTATCTGTAATTATTGCTGAAAAGTTTTTTATAAACGATTCATTTTGCGAATCACATAAAATATCGGATAGAATCTCAAGAGTCCAAATGGCTTTTTTACGTAATGATGTTTCATGAATTGAGCTAAATTGATTTTTATTAAAGTTATTGTTAGAATTTGAGTTATTTTTGAATAATGATGTTGTTAGAAGTCTTGTGTTTTCATAGTTTGTATTTTTAGGTTCTTTGATATTGTTAAATAGACTTAGTAAAATATATTTATACCTTTATAAAGACCATAAATAATATATGTTGCAATCATTTTTATTGTCTCCGGAGTAAAATAAATTTTTATTAAAGTTTTGAAAGTAATAGAAAATAATGGGAAAATATCCTCAGTTATATAGTCTAATTTTAATGCTATAATAATTCTTTTCATTATACCTATAACTAAATTAATATAGTATTTCTATCTTACTAACTTACGTATTTTATTCAGGCATTTTATATTAAATTCTGCATATGAACTTTTTAAAATGAATGATAAAAATTGCTGCATATAAAGTTTTATGGTTTTCTGATTTGCTTTTTTCCATAATTCAAAGTCTAAAATTAAAAATTTATATGCTAAAATATTTGAAATTATAGAATTTCTAGTACAAGTTATATAAATTTAGCTATAAATAGTAATAATACTTAGGATTTATTTCATCATACCCTAAAAATGATAAAATAGAGCTAAGAAGATGAATATTAATTATAAAATCTTCTTTACTTTTGAGTATTTTTGAAAGAATTTCATATCCATAATTTTTTTCCATATCTTCTAAATTTTTTTTACTGTTTTTGATAAAAGATAATGTAAGTTTGGTAGCATATATTATATCATTAGGTGTTTTTGAAATTTCAATTAATTTAAGTCCTAAAGTAGGCCCCCCTATACAATAAATAGAGTCTTCAATGTTATTGACTACAACATTAGTAGGATTACCTAAAAGCAATCCTACTCGTGTTTGACTAGCTATGCAATTACTTGAAAAAGGTATTGCTTTATTTAATACTACCACGTCACTAGCTAGTTTTTTATGTATTGATTGGATAATTTTTTTAATTATTTTTTCCGAATCATCCCACTTGTTGAAAGAGTTAATATTAAGTATTGAATCTTCACAAATATAGAACAGTACTTTATCGTTTAGTATAGATGTAGATATTTTATTTTCGGTCATATTTATTTCTATAATTTTCTCAAGATATTTTGTTTTTTCTAAAACATTTAATATTGTTGTAGAGCCTAATACTGATTTTTTCAAAAAATTTTGATAATCCCAATTATAGTATGGTCCTGAATAATAATATAATTCTATTATATTTTGATTAACTATATCTTCGGTAATTAAAAAACTTGATAGACTCCATTTAATCGATGATTTATTTTGTCCATAATTAACTGATAATTCTTGAGGTGTTCCTATAAGCAATTGAATGGGTAATTTATCTTGGTTAACTAAAGGATATGGACATTCAATGCTTTCGATATGTTGTCCATTTATAAAAAGAGAAAGCTTAGATGATATTACGGATTTTGATTTTTGATGAATTAGTGCTATATGATACCATAAATCTTTTTCGAATTTATAAAGTGAAAATTTATTAAGATTTTTAAACGATGTTTGAAATGATAGATTTTTGTTATGTTTGTCTAGAAAGAGTTTATATATGTATTTTTTTTGATTATCTAAAATTCCTAGTATATTTGTATCTAAAGCTTCATCAAACATATCGAATCTAATCCAAAAAAACATAGAATAGCCGTTAAAAGGAGGAAATAGCTTATATAGGGAAGAGAACTGAATATAAGAATATCCATGTAGAGATAGATTAAATTGAATATGAGATGGACTTTGATCTTGCGAAAATAGGTGTAGAAGAAATGATGAAAGTTCTTTATTTTTTGTGAAATTTTTTGAAAATTCTTGTAAAAGAAAAAAAATATCTTCTGTAGGTAAGCCATTTTTGCATAATTTAGTGATTAATTCTAAGAATAATTCCTTTTCTAGTAAATCTAAGGTTAATGAATTGTTATTGAAAAGTCTTTTGATAATAATAGACGGTATTTTATTATTAGTAAATGCTACAAGATTCGCTTCTGAAATACAATCTCCAAGTAAAGAGTCGAAAATTAAAAGTATTGATAACCGAAGCCATGATGTTTTTAGATCTTTTTGTATGTAAAGTATTAAAGGAAGTATTTTAGGGTTTATAATAATGTCTTTTTCTGAAAACTTATGTTTTATTAGTTTATAGAGTTTATTAAAAATGTGTTTTTGCATTTCTTTTTCTTCATGATTCTCTAATTTCAATTGTTCTTTGATACTTTTAAAAGATGATTGCAAAGATTCTTCATTAAATGCAAAAGAAAATAGTATTCCTAAAAGGGTTTCAGGATCATTTTGAAGAAGTGTTGTTTTAAGAATAAATGATGATATATCACAGTAATTGAAAAAATAATCTGTATTAAAAGGATCCCAAGAAATAGCTGTTGATAGAAGAGTAAATGTTAAACAAATTACTTGAATAGACTGCTCAGGAAAATAATGTGCTGCTTTTTGCTGAGTATTTATAATTTTATCGTTGAGAAAATTTGAGTATAAAAAAAACATAATCTTTTCAAAACCTTCACATTCTCGAAAAAATAGCTTGGAACCTTCATTGTTGATAATTAACTGACGGATTTGCAACAAAATATATATTTGGCTTATAGGATCGTTTAATTCAAGTAATTGAGATAAAAGGATATTAAACATTGTTAATTCATAGATATTTTTCAGTAATATTTTTTAAGTGTTTTACGTTTAATTTTTTAAGAGTGTTTGGCATTTTGGAATACTTTAGTTAATTTATTTTTATTATGTCGATTTTTTTTATATTTGATATATACTATTTATACTTATTCCATTTAATGATTTTTTATAAATTTATAAAATATCGTAAAATTGAACGCAATAATTTTAATTATGTAAAAATAACATAATTTATACTTCAATGTAGTTTGTTATTTGTATATAAGAATTTTTTTTTAATATTTGAAATATTAAGATTTTTGTATTGTTTTTAGAAAACAAAAATATCTTATGTATTTATGTAAAGTTATTTATAACATATTTTACATATTCACAAGTATAAAAATATACTTATTTTTACGAAAATTAGGTGATTTATATATATGATTATGGGTTTTTGCAATATTTTACTCCCTTTTTTTGAATTGAAATGTATAATTACGTTAAAATATTTATAATATTATTAATTATTAACAGATTATATGTGAAAAATATATAATAGATAAGGAGAATTATAAATATTCGAAAATGATGATTATTAAAAAATATTTTTCTTTTATAGTCATTAATATGTTTTTTTGCCAAATTCTTGCTAGCCCCATAATGGCAATTATTGAAAAATCTTCTACAGAATCAATTAAAACAGTTGAAGAGACATATGATAACTATATTATAGTATTTCGTGAGTCTGTTGACTATATAAAAGCTCAAATGCACTATTTGTGGGTTGATAGTCTTCATTTAAAATTATTTCAAGGATATGGACAAAAAATATTAGGAACTAGTAATGAAAATATTAAGACACATCAGTGGTTAAATCATGAGTATGAAATTTCTAACAGACTTAGAGGGTATTCTGGGAGATTTCCTGATGAAATTATTGAATTGATTCGTAAACATGATGATGTAAGTAACTGTGTTTTTTGGATAATTTAGAATTAGAGTCAATTTTGATATATTTGCTTTTTGTATTAAGGATTTGTTAGGTTGCATTTGTTGAAAAAGATCAAATTGTTCATACAATGATGATACAAAAAAATGCTGAATGGGGATTGGCACGCGTTTCTCATAAAGATATGCTTAATTTTTCAACTTTTAGTGAATACGATTTTGATTCTTCCTCTGGTCAAGGTGTCACAGTGTATGATGTTTTTTTTTTTTTGGTATATTGTGCTCATTTGTTGAAGTTATATAATTGATACGGGAATTAATATAGAACATAGTGATTTTTGTGGTCGTGCAAAATGGGGAATAACTATTCCTCAGAATACTCTTGATGTTGATGATAATGGACATGGTACTCATGTTGCTGGTATTGTTGCTGGTTCAAAATACGGTGTAGCAAAAAATGCTATTGTTGTTGCTGTAAAGGTTCTTAAAGGTGATGGGTCTGGACTTTTAGTAATGAATTATATTAGTATAATATAATTATGATTAATTGGTTTTTAGAGTGATGTTATAAAAGGTATTGAATGGGCTGTTGGAATGTATTTGAAAGATATTGAGGCTCTTACAAATAATACATCATTTAAAGGTTCTGTTGCTAATTTGTCTTTGGGTGGTGCAAAAAGTAGAATTTTAGATTATTTTATAGACATTTCTGTGAATTTAGGTTTACACTTTACTGTAGCAGCTGGTAATGACAATGATGATGCATGTAATTACTCTCCTGCTTCTTCCGAAAATGCTATTACTGTTGGTGCTGTTACCATTTTAGATAATAAAGCGCAGTTTTCTAATTATGGGTATTTTTTCTTTATAATTGAGTATATAATAATTTTTTAGGAAATGTGTTGATATTTTTGCTCCTGGGCAAAATATTATTTCGACATGGATTGGTAGTAGTTTAGCAACCATGTCTCTTTCTGGGACATCTATGGCATCTCCACATGTATGTGGATTAGTTGCATATTTCTTATCTTTGGTTTTTAAAGATTCTAAATATGACGTTTTTTTTACCTCTGATATGCTTAAGAAAATGATTTATGATTTGGGAAATAAAGATGTATTACATAATATTCCTCAATCAACAAAAAATCTTCTTGCTTATAATGGTTTTGGCCATAGAGATAACTATTTTAATAAAATTAAAAATAATATGATTACTATATAAATATTTTACTTATAATATTTTAAAAAAAATATAGTTGATTAATGAAAATTGTTGAGTTTAGTGTTATTGAAGTAATCGTATTTCTATTCTATATTATAAATTTTGCAGAATATAAATTTTATTAAATATGATTTTGAAATTTTTGAAATTTACGTTTAAATATATGCGTATATCTTTTTTAGTATAATTATAAATTATAATTATAAATTGAAATGTATAATTTTTTAGATATATTTTTATTTAATTATTGATTAATTATTCTTTAATTCATAAATAATATAAATATATATATCAATTTTTTAAGAATAGTATTTAATGATTTATGTTAATAGTATAATTTTATAAACATAGTTTAATTTGTCTATTGGTTCATTATAGATTTAATTTTTAGGTTTTAGATTTTTACTAATATAGTAATATAAAATAAAACATTAAACATTATATACATAATTAACATAATTAACATAATTTATATAATTTATAATTATAATTCTTAATATCTTAATAATTACATAATTAATAATTATAAAATATTTATTGATATGTTTATTTTTATGTCTAAAATAAAATACTTAATATATTTAGATACTTAATATAATGTTTATAAAAATTTAAGTCTTAATTTAAAGTTATATATTTTATAATAAGTATTAATAAATGAAAATTAAACAATTTCAACAATTTAAAAATATATATAATACACGAAAAATATTTAAAATATATTCAATTATTAATAAAACTTAGATATATTTTTACATTTTTTAAAAATATCTTTATACTATCTTTATACAAAAACGTTAATAAAATAGAAGTATATACATTATGTAATATAAATCTTTTATTTATTTTACCATAATTTTACCATAATTTATAAAAATAAAACTATAACATATGATCTTATAATGATATAAATAGATATAAATACGATATTTTAATCATTTTTTATTTTATTAATATTTACATTTTAAATAATGTATATTCTATATAATTATTGTATATTAATAATTCTATTTTAAATTATAACTTTTTAAACTACCATTTATAAACATTTGTAAAATATGCTAATCTCTATAAAATTTAAAAATAATATGAAAATGATTAAACTATTTAATTATATATTTTATATTATATATATAATTAATATAATTAAATCTATAAATTAAACCGAAATATATTATAATTTTTATATAAATATTAATATCAATAATTTTTACACGTAATATATTTAAATTTGAAACAAAATATCAAATTTATACGTATTATAAATCAAAAGAACTTTATAAACTTTATAATCAACTATATGGCGTTTCACTTTAATTATATCATATATTTGAATAACTCAATTGAATTATACATTTAGTATCATGTTTAGATTATCAAATCATATCATAATTTATATATTTATAACTTATAAATATAATTTGTATCAGGTCTTAAAATAATAGATGTACAAAGAAATATCTATGTTTAATATCTATATTTTACGAATATAATAACTTTTACTGATAAATATGTACTAGAACCAAGCATTTATTTTAAAAAATGATTTAAAACCATCTAATATATACATACATTTCATTTACAAAATTCATATCCAAGAAAACAACACACCAATATATAAACGTATAGAATAAAAAAAACACTATTTCATAATTTTCATAAGATTTGTTCATTTAAGAATTTGTAGAAGAAGTAAGTACCCCATCAGTACAAAATCCATATTGAGAATTAACACCAGAACATTCTGATTGTAAATTCAAAGTTGTAACGCTTTTATCAGAAGATAAATATTTAGATACTACTTTAGATTGTTTTGCCATTATCTTTAATTCATCGAGTAATTCCGAATTATAATCAAAATGATAACCACTACCTGGACTATTCAAAAACAAAACCATTAAAAAATTCAGAAAAGAATTAACATTTACCTTCCAGTAAATGGAAAAAACCAATCCCACCAATGTTTACCCATAACAGAACGCCAATTCATTTTCCAACCTAAATCCCATGGATGGTAACCAGGCTTAGTAGTAACATTTGCTCTTTTAACACCAGACTTTTCAGTTTCATATAAGACGTTGAGAAGATAAATTCTGGCATAAAAATTAATCGATTCTATAGTAGTTGAATTACGTAATATATAAAAAATATGAATACTAGTAAAAGGGCCCAAAAACAATGTAAAAAAAGATGCTCTAACCAATTATCAGCAAAAAACATAACGTTTTAATCGTACTACAATGCAAGAATCCCTATCCATGGCCCAGGAACACGGCCATTCTATAAACAATTTAGAAGAAAATAAAAAAATACAAACTGTACCATTTTACGATATTCACCTGTCAAAGGTGCACATGAACATATAACAAAAATACAAATAAGTGTAACATAAAATATAAACAAAACAAAAAACTTATATCGAGTAAAACCAATAACGCCACCAACCCTTATACATATTAATATATTTCAAAACAAAAGTTACAAATTACCATGGACAAAAATGATCCAGCTTTAAAACACAACGTTGCACTTCACTACAATGATGGGCACGATCTGGCTTGTATACCTCACATACGGCACACCATCTTGGGAATCCATCATTTTCACAGACATAAGCATCGTATAGACAAAATGTCTTCATTTGATTCACTATATGAGTTCTTAACCCGACATCATTTGATGAAGACAATTTTAAGTCCTTAAACCTTGGAACATAACCAGGCGGTGTAAAAATAATACGTGTAAAAGACAATGTAACCATACACAAAAGTATAGAAAAAATAACGAGAAGTGTAACTAAATTATAAGCATTTTAATTGCAACAAAAGAAATCAATACTTCCTATGGTTCTACCATGCATTATCAAATAGTTTACTAAATAAAATTAACAAAAAATAACATATTAAACATGTTATTACTGCATATTAATACAATATAAACCCATGTAGTGAAGCCCATAACGCAAATCAAAAAAGGCGGAATAATCCAACCAAAAAATCTATTAACTTTACTAGGATTTAAATCACATGCCATTTGCATTAATATTTCAACTACTCAAGGGTCTTTTTGAAATACTATAATCATATATAATCTTGTCATTTTATAATTTTGTTGCCTTATCGATCCACGTTATATCAAAAACATTTAAAAATTAATCTTAAAATTCTATAAATTTTCTATATTTTAATATATATTATTCAATAATTTATTCAATATCTAGTTTTTATCATTTAACTAAGCAAAAAATGGAACTGCTTTATGAAATTATAATTATTTCAAAACAATATAACAATATTTTGTCAACAATGAAAAAAACTATAATTTCCGAAAATTCTAAAAAATATAAATAATTCATATAATATTTTATTATTAGTAAAAAATTAAACAGCATTTAACGATATAAAGCAGTTTTTTACCAATAAAGAAAGATTAAAATTAAATAAGTATTTGTACACATTACATATACTTGAACGTAAAATACAAAGTCATTTATATAAATTCTATAAATTATAAACATTATAATTACCAATTAAATGTCTATTACAATATAATCATTACATAAACAAAAAAAAGCATAAACACTATTAATGTTAAGCCACTATTATATATACTTGTACAATTAGATCACAAACAACTAGAAAATCTATTTTTTTATAAATAAACTAAAATCAAAAAAATTCACTATATAAAAAATACAAAACCAATACAAAGAAGTACAAATTTATCAAAATTTTGAATTTACAAAGTAATATATATATTTCATATACCTAAGATTCCATTCTTCTACGTTTAAACGAATCATTTAAATCCCTATTACTTATTTGACGAACAGAAGAATTTCGCGAATGTTTGCGAGACATTGTAGGATCCCATGCTTGTTCTCTATATTCGTAGCTATCTTTACATTCTCTCAAAGAGCGTACTTTTTCCATATTTCTATCTACAAAATCATTATCCTTATTAGAAAAAAACCTGCCTCTCTCAACAAAATTATCCTTATCTCTTACTTTTTCACGACTATGACCACGATTTCCAATATCATGAATATAATCTTTTTCTCTACTATGTACATCTTTATTAGATAAAGCAACCATTCGTCTGTCATCCCTATTAGATTTCGAGTCTTTTGAAGATTCTTTAAAAAAAGACTCACGTCTTGAATCTGATTCAGAGACAGGATGAGAATATATTCGAAAAGGCTCATCAGTGTTACGTCTAATAAAAGACTGTTTTTCCATATCAAAACGCATCATAGAACGTCTGTTAGTTGATACATGTTCATAATCACGACCTTTTCTTTGATCAGGAATATCACGATTTTTCCCTATTTCAGAAGTCTTTATAGGAGAAGTTCTTCGATTAGAAAAAACAGTTTCATCATGAGAAATCTCCCTTGATGAAAATACTCTATCAGAAAATTTATCCCTATTCAAAGAAGGTCCTTTAGGTATATCTTTAAACTTAGATGACGAAGAATAAGATTGAACTTGTCTGAATCAGAATTAGTTGATTTATAAATATAACATGGAAGTACTCATTTAGTTCACCAGCAATCATTATTTGTTTACGTCTTGATGAATGTACATTTAAAGAATCAATTTCATCCTGAGGCGTTTTCGTTTTATTTTGATAAGTTATTGACTTAAGAGATTCAGTAGAAGTCTTTCTATGAGTTCCTGTTATATGTTCCACTCTAGTCACAGGTAAACTCGTTTCAAAGTCATTAATTGCTCGTTTTTGAGATATTTTCTCTGAAAATACAGGTGCTTTTTCATCTAATGCATCGGTTCCTTCATAATTTTTAATAAAAGTTCTAGTTACTACAGATATATCTTTTTCTTTTTCCAAAGAAAAATTATAGTGCTTCTGAGAATTATAAGACTTATTTTGAGAATCTTTATGCTCTAAGAAATTATCATCAGAACGAGACCATTCATTAGTCTCAATTCCTTTCAATTTTTTTACATTAAAATTATCTGTAGGATAGAAATCCTGATTACCATATAGAACTGTATCAGAATGAAAGCTAGGTTCCACATTATCTTTGTTGGATACGCTTTGTATTTTCAAATCAGAATTCAAATTTTTCGAGTGCACTACAGCATTAGAATCAGACAACCTAAAAAAATTAGTAATATTCCAAACTCTAAAAGAAAAAAAAACATTTTATTATCAATTCGAGATATGTCAACACTTTGACTATCGTCTATAGGTGTATTTTTATTTGCTTGATCATCTTTAGATCGAGGTACATTTAAACTTTTAGCCCCAAAATTATATTTTTTGGAATCATCATTATTTATATAGCTTGATTCTACAGTATTTTCTATTCGAAACTTATTAACAGAAGAATCAATATAAGATTCTTCTTTAACTTGTTTTTCACTCTTAATATTCATTATTAAATCCTGACCTTGAGATAACTGTTCATATTTGAGCCTAAAAAAATTAATTGAATTATATTTAACTTTAAACATACCCCTCTGGCGATTTATCAAACAAAACAATATTATTAAAGCCAGAGTTTCTAACTTCATTATCATCTATTTTTTTTTTAAAACTTTGATTATTAGTCAAAGATTCAGGATCCAAAGAGCTATTTCCTGGAGATGTCAATTTCACTGAAGCAGACCCTTGAGTTCGTGAATCATTAGATAAATTATTATGTCCTGGGGAAATATCGATCTAAACATTGAATTAAATAAACCAGTTTAAAAATAATAAATAATACCTTCTGAAATTGGTTTATTGACATCCATTTAATCTCTCCTTTTATTAACTTTGCTCTATATCCAAGAGCCCGAACTTTTAAATCTTCTCTTTTTTCTTGTGCTACAATAAAAGAAATTTTATCTTTAAGTGCCCGTCCCATCCATGATATAATAGGAAAACATTCAGATATTTTCTCTAGAACTATAATAGCATTGCGAAGATGCATATATTCCTTTGAATCTAAACATATTTTAAATACCTAAATCCTTAAATACAAAATATAAAATTATATAAAAAACCTGATTTAATTTTCTATGCCATTTATACATTAAACGTTTAAATTCTTCATATTGAAGCATATCATCATCATTAATACATTCTTGGAATTTATCACGAAAACCAGAAGACCAACGTTTTTGAAATCCAGGTAAATTCTTTGTACCTTTTGCTTCTTTATTATAAACTGTTTCATCCTTATACCAAGAAAAAAGATCAATTAGTATTTCTCGTAAAAATCTACCAAAGTTTTCAGCCTCTTGTTGAGTACAAATAAACAGCAATGAAGGTAAGTAATCACCAAAAAGCTATTAAAATAATTAAATGATAATTTTAGTAATCAAGTATTTTACCCTATCATATAATGTAAGAGTAGAAAAATTAGGTGTTCCAAAAGAATGAATTAAACGTATAAATTTTGCACAATAAGTAGAATCATTAGGACTAAAAAGACACCTAGGCAAAAAACAATATTGTATTAAATGATTAATAACTTCAATTCTTCTATGATATCCAGTGGGCCCTGTACCATTTGATTCTACTGATGAAGAAGCAAAAGAAAACCATATGTCTTTCTCTAAGAATATCCTTTTTCGAGTATTTTCATATGAAGATATTTGAGAACTAAGTTCTGCTTGACATTTCTCTATTTTCTGAACAATTAAATCTTTCTCTTTTTTTTTTTGAGATGCCTTTAAAAATATTAGAGCTTTTTTCTAAACTATTGCAAAACTATTACAACACTAACATCAGGACGATCTTGATCAATAGTCAAAACAATTGACTTCATTTTATTCATTTCTATTTCATATTGATTTATAGGAACATAAATATCATAAAGTTGAAGTTGCCAAAATGTAACATAAAACCACGGACTTTTAAATTTAGCAAATAAAACATAATTTAATAAAAACGACCTCATATAAGACCACACTTCCTTAGGAAGAACATCGGTAATCGATTCTACAAGAGAAACTAATACAGGATTTAATAAGGATTTATCAATAATTTCCGAATAATTTTCATTATGACTATTTTGTGATAAAAGCTTAATATCGTCTTCAACTTCTTCACCTTCCTCTAAGTCTCCTGAAGTGTTAAAAATATTAGTATTACTATCCGTAATATCCCGATTAAAAATATTAATAGAATCGTCAAAATTACAATAAACTTTCTATAATACATTCAATAAAAATCAATAAAAACACTAAAAAATAAAACCTTTTCATAACATTTTTTTTCTTCAAGCAACTTTTCTTGCTTTTTTTTTAAATCTTCATTAACATAATATCTCTAATTAATTAATAATAGTAATAATGTTATTAACAAAAAACCTTTATTTCTTCATTTATTTTTGTTCTAGCTATATAAAACGCAACAGACGGTTCTATACCATATTTTAAACACATATCAGGAATAGTAGGCAATAGTTTTGAAAAATTAACAAAATCCAAGTTAGCTGTTAAAAATTCAACATATTGTACTAAAATGTTCTGACACTAATAAAAATTAAGAAAAAACATTTTATAAACAATCTATATTTCACCTCATCCAGAAGATTTGCTAAAAGTTTTAAATGTGGATCACTATCATCCATCCTATAAATACAAACAAGTTTTTGCTGTGCAATAAGAATCAAAAGAGGGCCAGCTAAATTAGATTCAACTAAAGATCTAAGCAACCTTATAGAACTTTTCGATGAAATAGTTTTTGAGTCATAAATAAGAGACATTGCTATTTGTTTTAAATATTCTCCACCTGCAAGACCTTGCAGTTGAGATTCCGATAAATTTGTTGGAGGAAAAATACCAGCCATTTGAGCAATTAATTCTTTCAAAACTATCAAATCAAAAGTATTAGATATCTTAAGTTGATTAAAAACATAAAAAATAACAGTAGTAGGATCCATATTTGAATATCTTTTAAAAAGTCTTCCACAAAATGAAGCCAAACCTTTAACTATAATTAACTTTATCACATTAATTAAGAAATTACCTTGAAGCCAATGAGCTATACTAGTACCATCCTCCTTCAATCTTTTTTTATTTTCATTTGATAAAGATACCAATAAAATAAATGTTAAAACATCATACCCAAAAATGGTAATATATCGAGCAGCATCTACAACAACATCAACAAGGTTGTCGTAAGATTCTATCTGATTCAAAGCAACAGAAAATATAATACATGGATTTGCATGTGAAACCTTTGCTAAAATTCTTCCAAATTGTCTTACATTTGTTTTTGAGATGCGTCGTAAAATACTCTTTGTTTCTTTTTCAATTTCAATAACTTTAATTTTCAACTCTGGATATATTTTATAAATAACATTATTCCATTCTCCATAAAATGCGTATCGTTCAGAATATGAATAAAATTTAATAAGGTCGTAAATTTCATTAACAACACCCGGATTTACTTGAATCATTGATAGTGCAGGCAATATAACCCTCCTTATAACATATTTCCATAATTCCTTAACCACTTGAGAAGAATGTTCCTTTAAGATATTAACAATTTACAAAATATATTAGATCAAACCTCTTTAATTTGAGCTCTACCTATTCTACAAATCTTACATAATAATTTAATGTCACGATAAATTTTTAAACCAGAAAAACGAAGTACTGGGATAACCATTTTATGAAAATCTTCATAAGTTTTACAAACAGGGATAACATTCATTGCATAGTCATCATAGAAAAATTTCCTTAATGAATCATTTATACTTTGAACTGGTAAAGGATCTAAAGTTAACTTAACGCGATAAGATTGTGTGGATACCAAAGATAAATCCCTAAACCGTGTATCTGAATTTTTTTTTTTTTCTTGAAAAAGACTTTGGCGTAAATTCTTAGATAATCCTGATAAAGGGGATATATTATTGTATATATCACTAACCATATAATGAATAATCTTATGAAGAAGATCCGCTAAATCCGGATATGGTCCACATAGAAAAGGAAATTCTGAAAACATATAAATCACCTGAGGTAATGATCCAACTGAAAGTAACGCTTTCAAAAGAAGAACCTTCTGATTATAAAAATTATAGCTAGTAATAAGAAACTAAAAGTATTAACTTTATACTACCAAATACTCATAATTACGGATGATTCTAAAGTCTCTAATCGAGAATTATTCTCTTTATCTACCTTATCTTTTAAAACACCATCATCTGTTAAAGCCCCTGCCATCTATTTTTGTCAAAAAAAAAAAAAAAACAAAAATCAAACCAAAAATAAAACTTACACTTAAAGCATTCCCTCGTGCTTTAAAAGCTTTTTCTTCTAAACTATTATTGAAGTTTTTCCAGTCCATTAAAATTGCATTATCACTGGAAGAGAGCTATTTTAAATTAGACAATTCTAGAAATATTGAAATAACAAATACATAAGGTAAAATATCACCAATATTAACCAATCTGTATTTAATCAAAAGTGCTATTAACATAAAAAGTGATTCTAAACTTTCTTGTTTATTTTCTAAAGAATTGTAAAATTTTAATTTAAAACCCAAAAGCTGTGATGCTATTTTACTTCCAGAACAACATTGTATATCATCAAAAAGAGACTGAACACCTTTCTCTAAAATGCTATTAAGCCTTTTCCGTTTTTCAAAAGATGTTATATCATCTAAATTAAAACACGATTGAGTAAAACACCACCAAGAACTAACAGAAAACAACTCAATAAATATCTTCCAATGATAAGTAAGGTTCTGAGAAGCAATAGTTAACAAAATATCAAGAACTCTATTCGAGTCCAAATCAAAAAAACCAATTAAAGATGTAATATTATTAAGCAACTGTTTTATTTTGAAACTAATCATGTTTTTGTCATTATTTAAAATATCAGATTGCAAAAAAAAATTAACTTCAATTATAAGTTTTGAATAGCCTTCATTTTCTTCTCGAATGAGATTAAATTTAGTTTGTTTATAAAGAAGAGATGTATTAATTCGAATAGCTTTTTTAGTAAAATTCACATGATTTGGAATAGCTGAAACTAAAACAAGTAAATTTGATTCCAATCTTTCTCTAGCAATTTCCATAGATACCAAACCAACAGACTAATCGTTAACATTAAAAAATTGAACTATCAAATTCTTACCAAAAGCTCATTTAACAGTATAGTTAGACTATTTAATATACTATCAGAAGAAATTTCACTGCAATGGCCATCATTTTGAAATAACCATATATTATCAAGACAAATATTCTCTATATTAAATGAGGTACTAAGTTTTTGTATATCAAGCAGTATAGTAGAAACAATTTTTTCAGATATATTACGTTTAACAATAAAAGAATCAAAAACATCAAAGATGATATATTCCATGTCTTGAAAAGAATTATTAGCAATAGCAATTTCTGCCATTTTTACACTAAAGAAATCAAAATAAAAAATCTAATTAAAATAAAAACTTACCAGTTCAATATATAATCTCTTTCAGAAATCATTTTCTTAAAATTATTCTTTTTCTCAATAAATCTATCATCTATAGTTTTATTTTCCATAATTTTTAAACTTAAATAAAAAATTATAAAAGCTAATTTTAATTCTAAAAATATACTTAGAATTTAAATAACCGTTTTTTATCTAAAATTACTAAAATTATAAATTCACAATTCAAACTACTATTTTCAAATCCACATTTAAGTATTAAGATCTAAAATACTAAATAATCTTTAAAAATCATTTTTTTATAAACTTTAAAAAACGATTAAAAATAAAAAAATAATCCATCGTATCTTATCTAAATTTAAATTTCTAAAAATATTCATTTCCAATATTTAAAATATTTCAAAGAAAAAAAAACTATATCAAAGATATTTTTTTTATTACATAACTCAAATATATTAAAAAAAATTATAATTACTAATAAATATATATTCTAAAGTTAATACAAAAGTATAATGCAAAATATTGATAAAATATAAAAAATAAACAATAACATTATTTTTTCTAGAATACAATTTATTAATAAAATCTCAATATTTAAATATCTTCCATATTTTTTTACAATAGAACACCAGGCTTATATGATATACCAAATGGGCCTTTCGTAACATATTGTAAAACTTTCTCTTCCCACGGTCCTAACAAATGTTTTCCTGTTTCTGCCATTATCTTAACTATTTCATATTTAATCATTCTATCAAAATATTCTTCAACAGTTCTAGATAATACAAACTCCATTAATGGAGTAAATCCAACACATTTGAAAATACCCCACGAATGCTTTACAAGTGCTTTCAAAATTAATAAAGCAGAATGACGTGTAGATTCAAAAGGTGATTTTGCAGATATCATAATATCATAAATAGCTTTTGAAGATAATTTTTGTTCAAAAAAAAGTTCAGTATATTTTTCTGAGGGACTTGATAATATTAATTGCAAAGCATTTAAACCATTATCTGTTTTAGTAAGACCAGGCAAATCTGTCAATCTAAAATATATATATTCAGAAAAATCATCAGAAAAACTAAACATCCCAGCAATTGTAAAAAGGCTGACCTTATAAAGGGACGAAGACAATGATTTAACAGTTAAATTCTCAACAAGTTTAGATATCAAATTATTAAGAGAATCAATTTTTTGAAAATCTTTAAAAGGAATATACTTCATAGACTCAATAAACTTGCACGATTGAATTATCAAAAGCTCAGTATCAATATCAATATTTTGAAATTGAAATGTAAGAAATGGAGAAATAGCTTCTTTAATATATCCATTATTTTCGAACCAATCAAAAGTATAATTAACAGTTAATAAAGATGATAAAAAATCGAGTTTACAAAGCTTCATAACAAGATCATCCGAATTACTTAAATTTATAACATTGTCTATTAGACCAGTAGAAACAAGAGATTTAAACATTTCACATGATCGACTCGAAAACTTTAATATTAGAGTAAAAAATCGAGATATAAAAGTAGAACTAGACAAAGAAGATTTTTCCAATGAAAAAAAATCAGCCAAAGATAATACTGAAAAATATGATAAAAGTCTTTTTCTAAATATTTCACCTGAAAAACTAAGCTACATGAAATATTAATAAATTACTACCTATAAATAACATACATCACATATTATTTCTATAGCTTTATTTGCACATGAACAATATTTTGAAACCACACACAAAATTATACGACTAATCATATTTTTATCAATAGTATTAGAAGCAAATCTTGTTTTTGCCGATTTAGAAAGCATTTTTAAACAAAATAACTCTATTTCTTCATCTCCACATGCAAGACCAGAAAAAATATGTGGAACAAGATTTAATGTAAGTAAATCTTCCCAAGACATTGAAAATAATAATTTTTCCAAAACTCTTATACTGAATAAAGGATCTATTGGCAAATATAAAGCTTGAATAAGTTCAGGTAAAAAACACAAAGAAGCATTTCTTGTAGAATCTATATTTATTAATGGAAAATTCAAAATTGAATATTTATAAGACCTGAAATCGAAAAAAAAAAATCATCAAAGGCTGAAGGAAGCAAATTAAGAACATTAGAATTAAATTTCGCATCATGAAGAAGATCCTTTAATCTTTTTGCTTCAGGATGTAAATACTCCATCGTTTTCATAAAACTTAACTAATAATCATAACTTTAAAAATTCAAAATCCAGTAAAAAAACAAACATATTTACATCTTTTAAACTCGAATACCCAAAATATTTAAATCAAAAATACTCTTTAATATTCTATATTTATTCATCCAAAAATTAAAACTTAAAAAACCGTAAAATAGTTAACATTTTTCTCGTTTCCGTTGGAACAGAAATTCAAAATATAAAAATTAAAACAATACAAAAATATTCATTTTACGAAAAATCACATTTCTAGCTTACATTCTTCCTACTATTAACTATTTTTATTAAAATTTATCAAAGAAGTAACCACAATAATTGTTCTAAATGATGTATTTCTAAAAAGAATATCAAAATATTTTTTCTTATATTTTAATACTATTAAAAATGAACACAAATACTAGTATTTCGGAAATGCATTCTATACTCGAGAGGACTCTATCTTTTAGAAAAAGATTTAAAAAAGGAAAAAACTTAAATAAAATAAACATAGAATCAGAATTGAACAAAGACATTTTGAATAATGACTTTATTGAAAATAGTAAAGAGAAAAATGTAATTTCAAGGTACATATTTATTTAAAATTCAAGAAACTTAAATTTCTTTATATTTGATATATATAGTTTACTAACTTTCAAAAGCAAATTAAAAGACTCTGAAATAAAAAATAAGCGATTTATTGAGACTTCTCAAAATTTAATTCAATCTTTAGCTTTAGAAAGTCCTTCAGAAAAATATAAAAATACGTTAGCGAATAATTTCTTTTCAAAAAATGAAACTTTTTCTCAAAAAAGTGAGTCATCTATCAATTCATCTGTATCAAATTCAAAAATTGCAGACTACAGTAACGAGATTTCTGATATTGAAACAATTTCTGATATAAAAACTTCTTCTACTCAATCAATAGATCATATCTATGAAAATGACAAAAATTCTGCCTGTAATATGGATATCAAAGAATCTAATTCATTATCATCTATTTCTGAGAAATCAGGTACAGGTTTTTTTAGTAGTGTTCTATCTGCAGCACAAAATGCAGCTAGTTCACTTACTTCTTTAACTACACATACATCCTCAGAAGATAAAACTACATCTAAAAAACTAAATGATGTAAATAAAAAACCAAGCAGTTCGAAGAATTTAGCTAAAGATAATCATAAAAATATAAAGAAGATACTCGGTCCTTATAAATTTTTGGAAAAAGAATTTAAAAAAGAATCATCTGCTAGTATTGTTCCATCTATAGGTTATGGCGAACTTTCTTTAAATGATGTAAAGATCCCAGAGAATATATCTAAACCATATACGTTTCTGGATGAAAGGGATTCTGTGAACGAATTATCTTGCAACAAAGAATTGCAAAAAACTTCGGATGATAAACTTGTAAATTATAATTTTGACCAAGAAAAAGGTTGTGCTTTAGTGTCGTCTAACATTTTAACACATGAGAAATTTAATATTGCTAAAAAATCTGAATACCCAACTGTTTCTTGTATTAATCAACAAAATAAGTATAATTGTATTACTTTTAAAAATAATCAACAAAATACCATTCATATATTAATCCAGCAAATCACAGGTATTACTATAGCGAATAATAAAAGAAATAAAGAATTCCATACTTTATTTAGAAGTATCCCAGAAGACAATTATCTTATTGATGGTAAATATTTTTTATTTTTTTTACTTCTAAAATATCTAGATTATGCATCCGCACTACAAAAAGATATCCTTCTTCATGGAAGAATGTATATATCAGAAACTTACATATGTTTTAATTCAAACATTTTCGGTTGGGTAACAAATGTAATTTAAATATTCACGTTTAAATATTTCTAATAATTTTTAGTTAGTCATTTCTTTTTTAGAGATTGTTTCTATTGATAAAAAATGTACAGCTGTCGTTTTTCCTAATGCAATTCAAATAACAACATTGCATGCAAAATATATATTTTCATCTTTTATTTCAAGAGACACGACATATGATCTTCTTGTTAATATTTGGCGCTTGACTAATCCTTCTACTCGTACTCATGTAACTGAAACGAGTGCTACAGATGATCTAAATAGTGAAAACTATGAAAAAAATTCTATAACAAATGAAGAACCAGATAGCGAAAATTTCGAGCCCAAAGATACACAAAATAATAAGAAAAATAATATTAATAAAAATGTAATTGAAAAAACAAGCGATACATATGAAAGTTTTTCAAAAAAAAATTCATTAATAAACGTCATTAATCCAAATATCAAATTATTGGAATCTAAACATCAACCAACTGAATGCAGTTGTCTGTTACGTAATGAACATTATGAAAAGCAGATATGTGATGAAATAATTAAGGGTCCTTTACCAAGAATTACAAATTTATGCTTTGGCGAAGAACCAGGATTTATGATTGATTTTTTAGGAAATGTACAAAAAGTCACTGAAATAAAATTAAGTGATTGGGAAAAGAATAGTTCAGGGAAAAAGGTGCGCCATATTAGTTATTTAAAACCTTTATATGTCCCTGTTGGCCCAAAACAAACTTATTGTAAAATTGTAGAAACGGTAGAACATGAAGATAATAACTATATGACTATATCTTCTGTAACTAAAACACCTGATGTTCCATCAGGAAACTCATTTATAATTAAAACAAAATATTGTATGATGTGGGATAAAAACAATTATACAAGGATAATTGCTACTTGTACTACAGATTGGACTAAAAGTAGTTGGCTAAAAAGTAAAAATAAAACTAAATTTAGCTCATATATTAACATTTATTTAAAGGTCCAATTGAGAAGAGTGTAAATGAAGGTCAAATATCATACATTAAAGATCTTATTGATGCTATAACAAATGCTTTAAAAAAACCTATAAATGAGAAATATCTTGAAGAAAAAACGACCAAAAAGCCAGAACTAAATAAAAATGAAAATAATATAAACAATAAAAGAGTTCAAAAAATATACAACAAAAAAATTAATTCAAATATAAAATTAGAATTATTTAAAACTTTAAATTCTATATTTAATACCAGCTCAAAATTTTCTACATTCATAAAAATCAATACTATTACTATAATTCTTTTATTAATAATTCTTTTCAAAATAGTTCAACTAGAAAAAACGATTCAAAATATATCATCTCTAACAAATATCGATTACAAAACATTAAATCATCACAGTTCACTATGGAAACAAAAAGAAAATTCTCAAAAATGTTTAGAATCTAAAATAATATATAATATTCAAATTCCAAAGTTACATTCAGATCTGCTTTTTGATAACGTAAGGGAAAAAACTTTTGATAAAAATATTAAAAATGAAAAACTTCAAAAAGAAATAAGAAAAATAAAGAAAATCCTTAAACGAATTGAGGAAAATTTTTAACTTTTTAATAATAATATTCATAAGAATTTCTGTATAAAATTTAACATATAAATACATTAAACACTAAAAATGCATATTATTATGTAAATAGATTTACAATCCTGATTACATTGCTTATCAATACATTTTTTGTTATTATAAGGTTTTATATATTTTTTTGATTTATTATATTTTTAATATTTATTATTGAATTACTAGTTTATTAAAAATTTTTAATATTAAAAATTCAAAAATTCAAAAATATTTAAATTTTAAAAAAAAATCTAATATAATCATAACGTTTAAACATTCTAGCAATTTCTATATAAAAATATTTAAATTATAACACAAAAACATAATATATAAATTTAATATAAAACAAATCAAATATTTTTCTAAAGATTATATATATATTTATAATAAATATAATAAAATTAAATATAAAAAATGTAAATATAGAAATTATATTAATATGCTTAGAATTCAGCTTTAAAATATTTAAAGCGTATTTCCTTTACATAAAATATATTAAAAAAGCTAATTTAAATATTTCTATATTGAAGTAAAATTTAAACAAAATTTAATAATCATTAATAAAAAATAAAAAAAACTCAAAAATTCAAATATTTATCTAACATTATGATTCAAATATAAAATATCTTTATATATACTTTTATAAAGCAATATCAAAAATATCAGAAATATACTAATTATAAAAAAATATTAAATCTATAATAAATTAATATAATACAATAATATAATATTTAATTGTATTGTTTTTATTAACATCCTTTTAATATTTTTACAACTTTTTATGATTAAACTAATATTACCATAATTTTAAAATATACCTATATTTTCAACGAGTAGAACTAAATCAAATTTACTCATTTTTCTGAAATATTATTATTAAAAGACATTATTTCTTTGATTATTCTATTTTGATTTTAATTATAACATAATAAATAACATCAAAATAATTTTATATAATAATAAAAATGAAACATAATATTTTTCATAAAAGAATACAAAAATTCAAATGAAATAAACATAAAATTAAATTAAATTGAAATTTATAAAGACTAAAAACAAATATGGATAACAAAAATGGTATACAAAAAAACACATCAAATATTTAATATAAACGTCTAATTATTCAAAATACATCAATCAATAAATCGATTTCTTGAAATACTATTTTTTCTAAATTTTCTTATCATTTAAATATTTCTATTTAGTAATATAAACTATTCAATAATAACATTATCTATACAAAGAATAACAATACGTATTTTATAAAAATTAAACAATAAAAATAAATTATAATTATAGTTCAAAAAAATTTTAATTATTATCGTTTAAACCGTTTTTTAAAATACTAACTTTATATCAAAAAATAAAATATATAAAACAAAATAAAACAGTTTTAAATATAATTTTTAGGTTAACATTAATCTTAAAATTATATTTTTTATGTTACTTAATAGTATAAATATTTAATTGCTATATAATATCAAAAAACGAAATATTACATTCTAAATACTTTTTTTCTTAATATAATTATCTATTTGTTGTATTTAGGATTTAACTAATTTTTTCACTCAAGTGTTTTAACTTTTTTCTAGAATTATACTATTACAATCAAAAATATTAACTAAACAATGCGTCCAATTCTTCTTCAAGGACATGAACGCCCATTAACTCAAGTAAAATTTAATGATGATGGTGACCTCCTTTTTTCAGTATCTAAGGTTTTTTCTTTTTTTTCAACTATGTATTCTCTATTAAATTATTCCAAACTTTAGGATCATATTATTAATGTATGGTTTTCCCACAATGGTGAACGTCTTGGTACATATCATGGACATCAGGGTGCTATTTGGTCTGTTGACGTAAATTGTAAACTCAAATTTTTCTTAAATATATTAAATTAAATAAAATTATAGCAACATCAACACTTATGGCAAGTGGATCTGCAGATAGTACAATTATGCTTTGGAATGTAAAAACAGGAAAATGTCTTAAAATTTGGAAATTTCCAACAGCAGTAAAAAGAGTTGAATTTAATGAAGATAACACTTTGTTATTAGGAGTTACAGAACAAAGGATGGGTCACATAGGATCATTAGTCGTGTTCCCTATTATAAATGATGTAAATGCAGAACGTAAAATACTAAAATATTTTTTATAAAATCTTAAATCTATACAGAAACCAATACACCCATATATACAATACTTACACAAGATTCAAAAGCTACTGTTGCTGGATGGTCTTACTTAAGTAACTTTATAATTGTCGGGCATGAAAATGGATCTATATCTTGCTATAATGCCAAAGTAATTCTAATAATCATTATTCTATAAATATTAAAAATATACAGACAGGGAAACATATAAAAACTGAACAAATACATGAAAAAGGACATTCAATAACAGATCTTCAATTTTCTCCTGATAAAACATACTTTATAACATCATCAAAAGACAAAACAGCAAAAGTATCTTTTTATTAAATCTAAGCTTTTCTAATCAATAAAGATTTGTGATGTTGAATCACTCAAAGTGCTTAAAACATATATCACAGACACTCCTTTAAATACAGCTGCTATTACACCTGTTAAAAACTTTGTAAAAAAAAAACTTTTTTTTTCTTTCTAATATATCTAGGTAATACTTGGAGGTGGACAAGAAGCTCGTGATGTAACGACCACTTCTCAACGCCAAGGAAAATTCGAAGCTAAAATTTATCATAAAATATTCGAAGAAGAAATAGGAAGAATTAAAGGGCATTTTGGTCCACTAAATACAATTGCAGTTCACCCTAAAGGTATTGCATATGCTAGTGGAAGTGAAGATGGATATACTAGAATACATCATTTTCCACAAAACTATTTTGATTTTGAGTACAATCTTTAAAAAATTAACATAATAAACCACACCTATATTAATAAAAATTTAATCATTAAACTACTTAAAGTTATATTTAATTAAACTATACTTTATCCATAACTACATATATTTAATAAACTACAAATTTAAAATCATTAAGAATTTTTCTGATACATTAATTTATCTTATTTATTATAAAACATAAATAATCAACAATTATTTAAGAAAATTTACCATTGTATATTAATTAATTAATAATCTATTATTTTAATATATATCATGAAACAATTACTCGAATCATTAAATATAAAAAACAATTCCGTTGTCCAATACATTACGTATATATCAATTTTAGATTTTAATTAAATTTTATCAAACAAAATCTACAATAATTTTAAGAAAATGATCAAATATGTGAGACAAAACTTGTAGTTTAACTAATAAAAAATAATAGAGTTACTATGAATAACACTTAAACCAATCACTATAGGGCCTCACATACGGGTTTTCCTATTTTTAAAATTTTAAAACACATATTCCTATTTTTAACATTATAAAACATGTCTTCCTGATTATTTAACAGTCGAATGAATAGTAAATAGAAGTAACCTTATATTAACAATTCTTTAAAATAAGTCTCGTTTTATTATCATCCTTATAGAATTATTATTTTCATTATTAATATACTGTTTTATAATCTTCGTAAAGCAATATCATTATAGCATACAACTAAGAAATTCCGTATGCGGTTCAAGCAGAATAAGGATGAACAATAAATCAAAAAGCTTCACTTATATCAAATATCTAGACAAGATATCGCAAAACGTCTACGGAAAAATTCATAAATCATCCAATATATTCAAAATATCAATCCAAAATGTCAAACATTTAAATCAATGTATCTATTTTTCCATTAATAATATCTATATAATTGAACTAAGCTTATTGATAAAATAAAATCCATTTTTCGCTACTGAGCAATTCTCATAATCTAAAGACATTTATATTTCGTAAAATGATATTTAATTATTAATTTTAACATTATTTTTATATAATTATTTCAAAAAAATTAAAAAAAAAAAAAACAAAATATTAAAATATTTAATAATATTCAAGTTTAAATATTTTTTAACATTATAACAAAATATCATAATAAAAAATTATTTAAATCAAAATTCTAAAAAAAAATTAAACAATAAACCAAAAGAAATAAACATTAATAAATTAAAAAAACTTCTAAATAAATACTATAATTTCAGTAATATTTCAAAAACAAATTTTAAAAATAAAAAATCAAAAAACTTCAATATATTTTATTATTAATATATTTAATAATTTATAATCAAGATTATTTTAAAAATATCAATTATAAATTAAAAAATAAAACACCACTGAAATAAAAACTATAAAACAAATAAATAAAAAAATTCAAAATGCATATATAAAATTAAATACTATTATAAAAAATACAACCCAAATATATAATTTTTTTTAATAAACCAAAATTCTATAATTTTAAGAATCATTAATATAACAATCAATTAAATTTAAATCTATTAAATTATTATACATTTAAATTCTATTCACATTTATCAACAATGTAAACATACCTTTTTATAAATTTACATTCATTTAACTTTTTTACAATAATGTAAAAACTAATTTACGATAAATCAATAAAAACTATTTTTAAATATCTTAATATTCTATTTTAAATGACACAAGAAAACGTAATTTAAACAAAATTTTTATACGTTCTTTAATATTTATTTAGATATCATCTCCTTTTAGATTTATTATTAAAGATAAACATGATCGAAAAAATATATACAAACAACACTCCAAATCATTTAAAACTTTACTTAACAATGAAGCAAATAAAAGTTATATATCAAAAGATCTTAAAAATTTAAAGTTTTTATTCATTAATAATACAAATATAACCCATGAAAAATCGGAAAACTTAAATAAATTTATACGCATTCAAAAATTTAGAAACAAAAAACATATTTTGTGTAGCAAAGAAAAACAAAAATTTGATAATAAATTCATTAAACACAGAAAAAGCTTCAATGAAGATATTATTCAGTCAGATGAAGAGTTTCCTATTATGTCTACAAACATTAATGATAATTATGATAAAAAAGAACTAAAAAATCCATTTTTAATATACAATTCAAACAAAATTATAGAAAAAAACATAAATAATCATTTTATACCATATATTTTCTCAAACTTCAAACAAACAACTCTAAATATGAAACCAACATTTTCATTCATAAAAACACTTATGTTACCTCCATGTGATAATATAGTAGAAAGAAAAGAACCTTTATTAAACTGGACACCATCAAAAAAAAAGAACTTTCCATTTTTAGAAAAAGGTATTGCAAAAATGATTCTAGAATGGGTAATAGAATATCAATCACAAAATACTTTACATAATTATTCTAATACAAAAATAAAAGAACATATATTTATAATCACAGAAACAAAAAAAGACAGAAACATGAACAATATATACTTTTATGGTTATGAAAAGTTCACAGAAAATATTAAAATACTATTTCTTTTAACAGGAAAATACTTAAGTCAAAACGAAATTAACGAGGGAGCATTATTGTCATTGTACGAACCAATAATTAATTTTCAAAATACTTTTTCTCGAGACATTATTATATGTACTCATTGGTCTCATAAAAATTTAGAATAAATTATAATTTTAAAATTTCAAACTACAGACTTACTAATGCTTATTTTTTAATCAACGTATAACATTTGTGTATAAACCACAACTTTAATACTAAAAAACTAAGGAAAAATTTAACATATTCAAACATTAAAATCAAAGTATTTAGTTATATATATAAAAACATTAAAGCATTTTAAACTGGATTTACACAAGAAATACCATAATATCATACTATGCAATAATTGTATTAGCCTGAAACAACTTTAATACATTACTTTTCCGTTTTTCATTAACAGCCTTTTTATTTAGTATTTTAGAATCTGTAACTTTTAAATTCTAATACTATATTAGTAAACATAAAACCAATAAAGCATATTAATAACCTTTGCAATAACTGACCTATTATAATTAACTGCTCTAGAAGCTAATTTCGAAGCAAAATTAATAGAGCTTGTTTTAAAAATTTCACCTAAAACATTTTTTTTTTTTTCAATAAAACAGTCATCATTATTAGATAAATGATCTTTTCCAAAAAGAGACCTTTTAAAAAGCGAATTCGCAAACTTTCCTTTGCTAAATACTGAAAATGGGAAACAAAATAGTTCTTTTGATACACATTTATCAGCTACTCTATCGATAACACCTGTAAAGTTGTCAAATCTTTTTTTTACATCATTATCAATCAACACATCTGCAAATGTTTTTGTGTCTTGCTGATCAACGAAAAATGAAAGTTCCTAAAATATTACATCTCCAATTATGAATAAATATTCTAAATCTTACTTTTTTTATATCAGCATATTTCTTGGAGTATAATATTCTAGATTCAGGCAATACGTTTTCTACAATATTATCGACGTTTAAAACAGCATCAGGAAAAATTAGATTTTTAATATCATCATTACTCTTTTGTGATTTAAGACTTTCATCATCAATAACATCTACAAATGATTGTAAATTTTCTTGATTATCTTCTATTGTACTCAAAAAAGCTTTCATTTTTGGATTATCAGCTATATAAAATTAAAAAAAAAAACAATAACACAAAATTACCCATAAAAGAAAGATTTTGATTATCTAAAAGCTTTTGTCTTATAATTTGTTGTCTTTTATTACGTCTTTGAAAACTTTCATCATCATCCGAATCATCTAAATCGAAGAGCATAACATTACGTCTTTTTTTTAAATTTCCAGTTGTTATATCATTGTATAAATTACTAATAATTTTCATATCATTATCTATTTCTTTTTTCCTAAATTAAATTAGAAAAAAAATAACAGACAAAAAAATACATATAATATGCAGCAATATCACTTGCATCTATATCCTGAAAAGAAACAGTATTATCAATCATATCTTCAAGTTCTTTAACGTCATCCAAATCATCATCATCACTTGTTCCTCCCAAACCAGCATATTCATCATCAGATTCCTGAGCCTGATCTTCAATAAATTCTTCAGGTTTACTTGCAAGATGTTTATAGTTATTAGATTCAAAATTACATTTTGAATTTGTAGCTGAAGAAAAAACATTTTCATCATTGTTTACGATATCACTATAATTATTGTTACTAGAAACCCGTTGAATAAGACGCTTTTTTCTTTTAAAATCTCCAACTAAAATATTTGATGGTAAATTTACGTCAACATTTAAGCCAACCTCTATAGTATTTGAATGCAAATATCTAGGTGATACGGAAAAATTATCAAAAACTATATCAGAAGAAGGAGGATCAAACATAGACAACTGAGTATTTTCAAATTCTCTGTAAAATAATTATGTAAAATTTAAAAAATTTGAAAAATACTTTTCTACATTATCAAAATTCCTATTACCAGAAAAGGACACTAACTTGCAATTAGAATCATTCATATTATCTAACGTTTCTAAATTGAGATTAACATTTGCCTAAATAATTTAGCTATATCTTTTAAAACAACATAAATACTTGAGATAATTTGAAAGACATCTCTTTAGATAAATCATCTACATTTAAAGTTTCGTTTACTATCTTTTCATCTATAATATTGTTTTCCAAAAAGTCATTAGCAATATGCTTATTAGGCAAAGTGGAAGAAAAAAACTGAGAAAGATTAAAAATATTATCGACAGAATCTTGCAACGGTCTGGAATTACAAAAGTCATTATACTCATTTTCATCATCCATTATAACTCTACGAGCATTATTTCGACAAATCTTTGTTCTAATAGTAGCCTCTTCCATTTCATCTAATACATATTGAGCTCCTTCAGATTCTTCCGAACTCAATAAATCTGATTGATCATTTTGATCAGCATCATATATTTTTACATTCTCAATATCCTTTAAATCCGAATGACCAGAAAAATCCAAATCAACATTAATATTCTACGAGAATATTACAAAATAAAAACATTGAGTTCACACAAACCACATTATTATCGTCATGAATAATATCTCCATTATGATTATCAATATTAAAAAATTCATCATTACTTTTTTTGGCATTTTGAGCAACACATACATTATTCCATATATTATCATCATCATCATCATTATCATTATCAATGTTTCTAACATCTTCTGCCTTCAACCTTTCCTTTTCTACTAAATCATCAACTTCAACAACTTCTTTAGCTCTTTCTTCAAAAGAAGTCAAAACAATGCCTTTTCGCTTAAGTTCATCTTCACGTTCCAAACGCTCAGATTTAACCTGTTCTGCAGCCTTTACCAATAACTCGTGATCAAACAGTTTATTTTTAATCCTACTTTTCTGGCTCGGTGATCCAAGTCTAGCCAAATCAAAATAAGAAACATGGGTTTCCCCACAAGACATAAATGATTTAAATTCTTTTTCGGAATTTTTCGAATTATAAAATAAAGAATCAATTTCCAACTCTGAATCCGAGCTATTTTCAAAAACAAGTGTTTTAAATGACATCTTTTTATGATTTTGATAATTAACAACTTCAATTTGTTTAGAAATTAAACAAGGCTTAGCCGCTTTCGGAAATTTAGATATAATATTTGGTATTTCAAAATCTAATGAAAGTGACATCTGGTCTTTAGAAGAGATATTCAAAGAATAATCATTATTTTGAGAATGATTATTATCTGTAAATGAAATATCTAATTCAGAAGCAATTAGAGTAGTTTCAGATTCTTTTTCAGAACCCTGTTGATCTAAAGAAGATTCGAACACAGAATCCGCTCTGTAACCCACTTTTTTTAAAAAATTCAAAATAGATGTCTTTTTATCAAGCCTTCTCTCAGGAACCAACGCCATACCTTATATTGTTAGAAAAAAAAGAACAAAATTCACAAATACCCCTGTCCATTCTTTCAGTTTCTTTCTGCATTTCTTCCATTACTTTCTTAGTAATAGCCTAATAGAAAATTAACAAAATTAAAATATTTTTATAAATTTACTCTTTTTTTCTTTTTAATCAAAGAACAATCCTTTTTAAGACTAAAATTATGATCCAAAGCATCACCAGAAGTTTCAGACTTCTGAGTTTCTAGATATGTATGCTTTTTTTGACCTGATTGTACTAAACTTGATTTTTCTTTTAGCCCTAAATTCTAATTGAATTTTATAGTATTAAAGAAAAATATTTACCAGAACCAAATATAAGTTTCTCAGACGAATCCGAAGACAAAGACGTATCCAATACATTAAATAAACCTTTATTAAGCAGATTATCTTTTTCTCTTAATTTTAAAATATCATGTTTTGTATTAAAATGACATTCATTATCCTTATTCACAGTTTGCCTGATCAACATTTTTTTAACTCTTTCATAAGCACTATCTTTAGAAATAATCTCTGGTGATAAGTCCTCATTTAAATAAGTATTGCAGTCTTTTACAGAACCAGAAGACTTTTTATTATTAAAGAATTGAGCAGCTCCATCTAACAAAAGACTAGAATGTTTACTATCATCATACAATTCAAATTCATCTATATCGAATCGCGCTAAGGTAGCTTTCACTTTAGATCGAGGAGTCAGCTCAGAATTAGAATAAATAGTAGGACTTGAAGTTAAAGAAACAGAAGTACTTAATGAACTGAACATCTCATTTTCAGTTTGTTTTATAGAATTTATACTTTCAGTTTCATCTAAAATTTGTAATCTTCCGTAAGTTTTTCTCAATGAACGCATATTATGAAATTTAAAGCAATCCACTCTTTTTATCGCAAATCCAATAAAATACTATTTATCAAATAAAAATCTAATTCCTTAATTTCTTTAATATTTACTTTATAATTATTTTAACATAAAATCGAAACACGAAAAAACGTGATAATCTGAACAAATTTACAAAATATTGAAAAGATTATAAAAATAATTTAATATATCAAATAAATAAATCTAAAACAAAAAATGCAATTTAACATGCTAAAAATAAATATAAATAAAAAGTAACCCTAAATGTTTAATCTACGACTATTTGTAATAGATCTATTATTTGTTTGAGCAGCAAACATCATTTTAAAACCATTACATAAAGTATTCATATCACCATAAAGATTTCCTTTCAAAGAAAATGCATTAGGAACAACTTTCACTGACTATAGGAAATTAGTCAAAACTCAGCTAAAATTATTATATTTTACCCAACTAACAACTTTAGATTTCAAATTAGCCTTAAAACAAAGATCAAAAAACCCGGGATATTTAGGATTAAAACAAAATGCATAACAAGACCTTCTTGGATTGGCTTCTGAATACCTATTGAGCCATTGTTCTAGGATTACTATTAAAAAACTCACAATTATATAATTTATACTCATACCTGTTTCAGCTCTAGTACCTTTTTGAAATTTTTCATTTGTAGTCATTTCATCGACTTTTCGAGCAATTGATTTAATATGTGAAACTATAAGTTCGTCCAAATCACTATAAGAATAATTCTGCTCTTTTCCTCGTACACGTAGTTGACGACCAACAGAAAATTCGTTTTCTTTGTCTAATTCAAGAACATCTATTCAAAATCAATTTTAAGCATAAAAAATATTAAACGTATAATACCAATATGCTGATAAATCCCTTCAGAAATTTTCCATGTTATAGCAATATGATCAGGTCCACTTGATGATGGCCGAATTACTACATCACCACGTTGCATACCAGCCAAATAATCTTCAGCCTGTCGAGCATTAAATGGTCTAAAAAGTGGATGTTTGATAACTCTAGTTATTCGTTGTTCTGCTTCCTTCTTTAATGCAATTTTAGACTTATCTTTTTCTTCAGCAATACTGTCCCATTCAATTTTTCTATTTAAAAAACTATCTTTTTGGTTTTTATATGCTTCTTTAATAGAAGATGCCTTTGTTGATAGCTCTGCAGTAAATTTTTGAAAATTCAAACTTAAGACAACTGCTTGAACAATCTGTCCATATTGTAAAACTTGAGAAGGTAAAACATTATAATTATCACTTATTTGAGAACTAGCAATATTTCCATCTATTCCACAATTTAATTTCACAGTAACATGCCTATTACTAATTTTTTTAACAGTGACAGGAATAACAGACCCTGGTTTCAATGATTCTGGTGTCTCTCCAGTTAACATAGTAAAAATTTCCTGATCTGTAATATCTTTATAGTCTTTACGAAGTTCTTCATAAGGATTCTGAAGCTCATCTCTGATAGTCTCAAGGGTATTTCTTTTTAATTGTTGAAAAACCTTTTCCAATTGCTCAGCATATTCTTCTAATATAAGATCACTAAGTTTATCAGGATCATCATTCATGAGATGAGCCACAATCCCCCCACTAGAATCGTACTCCTCAACATCTTCTTCATCTAATTCTAATGCATCTGCTGCCATTTTTCTGGCTAATTCGTAATCTTCTGGATGTACCCTTGTACTATCCAAAATCTCACTAGAATCAGATGTAGAATTATCATCATAAGGTATCTTCAAAAAACTAGCGCAATTAATAAAAATATTCCTTGTTACAATAGATTTTGTAATGAGTTCAGCACGATTTGAAATATATCCGCCTACAAGAGAAATACGCTTACACAGACTCTGAGCTTTACGGGGACCTAAACCACATACATATGGCAAAAGATTTGATTTATAAGAAGACTTAACAACATCATTTATATTAACACCCACTAAATTTACAATATCTACAATTGCTGTTTCCAAAACTCTTTGTAATTTATCACGTGGTATCTATTTATATTAATAATATTCAAAATCCTAAAATAATTTACATACAAGATGCTGCCATGGATGGAAAGATATTGATGTAATGTCATTCCCCATTGCCGCATATTCCATAAGTGGACTTTGCATATATCTAGCAAGAGAAACACAATACTTACCCAATGAAGGCAAATTAGGAAATTCTTTTGAAGCTCTTTCACTATTTTGATAAAGCCTAGCAACATCATCATTAACATATACAACTCTTATGTGGTCATTATTATCACTTTGTTTTGCATTAATATTATCAACTATATCTTTTAAACATCTTCGAAGAAAGTCAACAGAAACGCTAAACCCAGATATGCCAATAACATCAGGATTTCGACGTTCTATAAAATCAAATAACTCTTTTTTAGAATTTTCTTCATTTATGTCAGAAATTCTAATATGCTCTAATACTTTTCCATTTTCATCAACAAATACACATAAAGTATCATCTTTTGTAGGATCCCCTCTTCCATTAGAAACTGTTAATACACGCGGTATTTCTCCTTTATCCAAAGACTTCAAAATGTAAGGTGTACGATCAAGTTTATCCAAAAATTTTTTTCTACAAAAAAAAGAAAGAACATCTTCACAATCACTCTTTAAATTTTCTTTAATAGTTTTCTCCATAATTGGTTTAATTCTAGCAAACAAATCAATCAATATTAATTTTCTCTGATTATTCCAAGCAGATGCTATTTCACTAACATTATCGGAGATTAGTAATTCAAACATTTCAGAAAATATATTATCATATCCATCTAAATGAATACTCACTGTAACTAAATCTTGATCTTCAGCATTAATCATCTGAAGGTAAAAATCAGGATCATGAAACATATTCTCAGTAGAAACACGACGAGCATATTTAAAAAAATAAAAAGGGTGATCATTATCTATTTTTCTAATACCCTTTTCAGTAGGATTAACATTAATATAACACTTTTTAAGATAAATAGTCCTTATGGACTTTCTAACTTGAGGATCGTTCAATAACTCATCAACAACAACTTTTCTTGCAACTAACATTCAAGTTAAAAAAATAGTAATTAAAAACAACACGTACCAGCCAAAGCATTAGAAACAGATAAATAATTAGAACCCATAACATATTCTTCTGCCAGAACTTCTGGCCATTTGTCAGGATCTTCAGGAAAATATCTTTTAGTATTTTCCAAAAAATTTTTTCCAATATGTTCAGGAGGCAACCCAAAAGCCTGAAAAATTAATCAAGGTTTTTCCCTTAAATCAAAACACTTACTCTGACAAGATTATAAAAATTATCTTTCCTTATTTTAGCATAAAAAGAATATTTATTCGAAGGTCTCTTAAAAGTAGATCCTTGTGAAATATTCATGTCTTTTATATTTTCAGAATATCGAAAATATATATAATCATAGAGATCAATAATCTCTTCAAAACATTCAACTTTACCAATACACTCTTTAAGCAATTTATCATCGAGATCTAAGTTCTTAAAAGTTTCAAAAAAAGAATTCCGTTTTTCAATAAATGCACGAAATTTAAGATCAAGATCAAGAATTTTCCACAAATCACTCTGCCTTAATAGAGTATGAACTTTATTTGCTTTCCTTTCATCAGTAGTTTTTTCAGAAAAAAGTAAATAATCTTTTCTGTTTTGCCAAATAAACGATGGTTCAAAAAAATCACGATTGTAAAAATCAATAACATTTTTTACAGCTTTCTTAAAAGGTTTCAACAAAATATTGTCTATATCGGAACGCACAAAGAGTAGACGATTCGAAACCCAATCATACTCTTTTAAGATATCTTCATCGGAAAGCTGCAAATGATAATACGGAGCCCGTAAAACCTGAATCCGTTCAGGAACATCAGTAATCCGAATAATCTCATCCATATCTGTAAGCATACGTTCAACAATTTCACTATGCTCAAAAACATCATGCAAAGAGACATCTTTTTTTTCATATTGCTCAGAATCTTCATTTTCAAGAGCATAAGCATAATCTCCACCATCACCAAAAATTTCAAAAACTTCAGCATGCGCATCACTATCTATTCCAACACTTTCGGAATACGCCCCTATACGAAATGACTTTTCATGTCGAATTTCTTTTCTATTATCAATATCATTATCAAGATCATCCTCCTCAATGAAATCAGCAAATTCATCAGTAAACACTCCTTGTTTAACGTAAGCTTTCTCTTCTGCATTACTCTGATCCTCTTCATCTGAAAAAATATCTTCCAAATTCTTAGAAGCAGATTTTTCTTTTCTTCGTTTTAACCTTTTGAATTTTGGTATATCTCGTGCCATTACAATTCCAGTATTTTCCATAACAAGATCTAGATCTTCTTCATCAAGTTCGTCACCATCCATATCCCTATCCACATCATTTAACCGTTTTCGTCTTTTATGCCGTCTTATATTTGCTACATCATCATCTGTTTCTTCCTCATCATCAACAATAAATCCCTCATGAACCTTCAGAAACAATCAAAATTATATATATTACAAAAAATACGGATACAAAAAAACCTTTCTTCTTTCATCATCATCATCATCATCCTCTTCCTCTTCGCTAGAATCCATAACAGTATCATCCTCCAAATCATTTTCCTCATTTTCATCGCTTTTTTCATCCCATACATCATTCTCATTATTTTCACCTTAAAAATTTTTAATACAAACAAAAAATTCATCATTTTTTTGTTTTTTACCTAGTACATCCCCCATTTTACTCTCTCAAGTAATTAAACTTTTTCTCGTTATAATTGGGGAGGGGGGCACAATGTTACTCATTTTCGAAGAAACACGAGAAACAAGGATAAATCTTTTTAAAATATAACACTAAAATACAAAAAAAAAAAACATAAAAAAAGAAAGCAACTGTAAAAAAACGGTAGACATAAGATAATTTATTCATTAAATTACTAATGAAAACCTTTTAAAAACAAGTTCTTAAAGCAAAGAACTAAAATAAATACAACTGGCGAAAAAAATAATTATAATTATTCGAAAAAACATATATTTATATATACTGTAGTATAAGGAAATGAAAAATGAGCTTTTATCTAGAAAAAAACAACGGAATTTTAAACAATTAACACTGCCTTCACAAACACGTACAGAGTCATCAGAAATATTAAATACACATTTATCCGGAATTGCAAATGATTCCCATAAATACCATAATAGTCTTCTTGAACAACTTGAAATTCTTGAAGTTGGCGTTGAATTCAAACTTAATTTGTGTCAAGAAGATCTTAAAATACTGGGGGATATTGGAGCAGGTAATAGTGGTACAGTCACTAAAGTTCTTCACCTTCCTACAAAAACTATTATGGCCAAAAAAGTATTTATCAAATTTTATAATACAAAAAGTTTCTAACCTTATTAAAGGTCATACATATTGAAGCTAAACCAATTATCAGAAAACAAATACATAGAGAACTACAAATAATGCATGACTGTGATAGTCCGTACATAGTTTCATTTTATGGTGCATTTATGAATGAGAATGATATTAATATTTGCATGGAATATATGGATTGCGGGTAAGTAAATATTTTTTTTAACATTTTATACTAATCCTATTTAGTTCTTTAGATAGAATATCTAAATATGGTGCCATACAAGTTAATATTTTAGGGAAAATAGCTATTGCAGTTTGTACACAATAATTATAATTATAAATATATTTATTTAAATTAGGTTGTAGAAGGATTAACATATTTATATAATGTTCATCGCATAATTCATAGAGGTAGATTTCCTTAAAAAGTTACTACTAATTAAAAGCATTAGATGTTAAACCAAGTAATATTCTAGTTAACTCTCATGGACAAATTAAGCTTTGTGATTTTGGAGTATCGGGAAAACTTATAAATTCAACAGCCGATACATTTGTAGGGACATCTACATATATGTCGGTAAAAACTCTTTTTTTGCTTTCTAAATCTCTATTAATTAACTAGCCTGAACGTATCCAAGGAGCAAAATATAGTATTAAATCTGACGTCTGGTCTCTTGGGATGACTCTTCTAGAATTAGCTATTGGGCATTTCCCGTTAACATCAAATCCAGATACTCCTGCAACAGGAACTATGGGAATTCTAGACTTATTGCAAAGAATAGTACATGAATCTGCTCCAACTTTACCGAAAGGAAAGTTTCCAAAAGATCTAGATAATTTTATTAGCACATGTCTCAATAAAGATCTAAAAATGAGGCCTAATCCTCAAGAACTTCTGGTTTTTTTATCTTTAATTAAAAAATATTTTAACATATAATCAGGATCATTATTATATAATAAATTCACGAAAGCAAGATGTCGATTTAGAAACATGGGCTAAAGAGATGCTCAAAAGAAACACAACATAAATATAAGTCCCTAATTCAAAAGATTGTAATTTATACATATATTTTAAGGCTGGTACCATATTCTCAAAATTTTCGCAATTTTAAACATCATGTAATATATATTGATTTTATACGTACAACTTAAATAGTGCTAAATCTTTATATAAGATACTATACATAATACCTATTTTATATCTTAAATCAAGTATTTATAATTTAATTTATTAATCTCGAGTACCCAACAATACAAAAAAGTGCACCTACTATGTTGAAGCTGGATTTCTTTAATAATAGATTCAAATTTCGAAAACAACCTGATTTTAAAATTGTTTTATAAGTATAATGCCCGTATTTTTTTCTCCCTTGATACAAAATATATATTCCAAAACCACTAAAAGTCAATGTACTTGTGATTCTGCACCCAAAACACTCATAATTTTCTAATATTTTTTCTGCATTTTTTACATTCATATTGTAAATTTTAAACTTTCAGTTCACAAAATAACGTCGAATATTCTTTCAAAAATATCAAATAAAAAAAAGATGAACTCTATAAAAACTTTATTTATCCTTGATAGAAAAGAGTATCTTGTTTTAAAATCGTTTTTTTTAAATATCTAATTTATTTAGAAACATTATTTTTGAATACCATTGGGATGGACGTACTTCAAAAAATATTATTGCTCTATTTATATCAGAATATAAAAAAGCGGTATATCATAAAGATATACTTACACCTATTATATCCTGTAAAGAAGGTCTTTTATTTCATATCGATTGTGGTGACATTATTTTTTTTTGCGTGGTAACATCAGAAATAGATCCACTATATGTTATCGAATTCCTGTATCATATTATAAATGTTCTTAAAGACTATTTGGGGCCAAATGCCATAAAAAAATCCGTTTTAGAAAAAAAAAATGAAATTGTTATTCAACTACTGAATGAAATGATGGACTATGGATATCCCATGATTACAGAATCTAACGTTTTAAAAGATATCATTTCTCCTCCAAATACAATAAGTCAAATATTAAACATGACAGGACTACAAAAGTATCAAATATTTTTTTTAGATCTAAACTAAACTTATAAAAGATCTTATATACCATCAGGCATTCTATCACCAATTGCATGGAGAAGAGCAAATGTAAAACATATAAAAAATGAATTTTTTATTGATGTTATCGAAGAACTTACAGGAATAATTGATAAGTATTAACAGGAGAATTATCCATTTTCTTCTTATCAAAAATAGACATGGAAAATTTATAACTCTATTTTCAAAAGGAAAAATAAAATGTCTTTCAAACATTTCAGGTAAATAATATACTAAAGAAACAAAATTAATTATTTAAGGTATCCCTAACATAATCTTAAGTATAAAATCCAAATATGATCTTTTTTACTCATCATTTCATCCATGTATACGTTCGAGTCATGTTCCCTCATTAAAACATCTATGCTTTGTACCACCAGATGGAAAATTCACCTTAATGACTTATGGAATTGAGCTTTCTGATACAATTTCTTCATCTTTACCAATCTCTATTGAACCTAAATCAAACCCAAATGTTGAGGACTTTGAAATAAAATTAAATATTTTTAATCAATTCATTGACAATATAACTATTACTGTTCCAATATCTGAATCATGTCAAGTAAGAAATTCAAAATCTACACATGGAAATATTACAATTGAATACAAACATAAAGAAAAAAATAAACTAATTGTTTGGACATTAGATGTGCCTAAAGCTTGTTCTTTTGCTTCTATGAAATTTACTCTTAATGAAATGGAAATTTCTCCTAATTATCTCATAGCAAAATTTACATGCAATGGATGGATTATTAGTAATATGAATGTAGAAAGCTTAAAAATAACTACTAACTCTAATGACAAACATTATAAGGGTATAAGGTAATTTTCTCAAAATTCAATTTTTTTCTAATACTTTTAAGATACATGACAATAGCAAATGAAATAGTTGTAAGATTTTAAACCTAAATAGGTTTTAAACGGATACATTTATTTTTTAAAATATTTTCTATAATTTATTTTTTACGATTCGTAATATTTGTAAAATATCGTAGATCATACTTTTTGCTTAAATACAACTTAAAAATTTTAACAACTTTAACTTAAAATTATGGATGATTTATCAGATGAACTTTTGGCATTAGCAGGCCACAAAGATATTGAAAATACATCACAAAAAAATGAACTTCCTCGTAAAAAAAAAATAATGTCTCACAAACGACTTCAAAGTGGAAAATACACTGAAAATTATAGAGAATCTTTGGGAAGCAATGATGATTCAAGTGAAGAATTGTATTCAAGTGAATGTAGCACAGAAAGCGAGAATATAGTATCTAGAGATGAAGACGATAATGACATAGAAAAGTATTCCATTCCTTATGTACTAGAAGGCAAATTCAAGGATGAAGAAGACCGTAAAAGGTATATTTTAGAAAAGTCTTAGATATGTTTCACAAGTTTCAAAAGGATAATGAGTATGAATGAAGTGGAAAGAGAATCTATCCTTTACGAACGAGAAGAAGAAGTAAATACATCATACTTATAAAAAACAAACTATACGTGTATTTAGACACAAAAATTACAAGAAAAAAAAGAATTAGCAGAAAGACTGAAGCAAAAAAAACTCGATATAAAAAAACAATTAAAAACACGACGTTAGCAAACATAATTTATAATAATATTTGTTAATTATATATAGGATCAACACAAGGAACAAAAAACAGTGAAGCTATTTCAAAAAAAGATAAATTAACTGAACTCAAAAGAAAAAGAGAAGAAAAGTATAACCGAACAGATCCAGAAGTATGCAGTTATATCGGAAAATACCATTAACTTTAAGTAGCAAGATAGTAAAATATTCAGAAAAAGAAACAAACAAAAATTTAACAAAAAAAATGAACATGATTCAGAAAATAAAGAAGATAAAGATGAAACTACTATACTTGATTTAAACGATGTAAATAATACTAGACTTGGGAGAAAACATTTTGCAAAATTTCTATTTCATCCTTTATTTGAGGAAACTATAATAGGTACTGTATTAATATATGTTATGGAAATATTTAATTTTTAAGGTTGCTTTGCCAGGATAAAAATAGGCGAAAATTCTCAAGGTAAAAGCGTATATCGAGTTTGTCAAATCAAAGGTATAATATTTTTCACTAAAAATTTATAAATATATAATTACTGAAAAGGTTTACAAACTAGTCCAAAAGTTTATTCTTTTGAAGGAATACTTTCCAATCAAAAAATAGAATGTATACATGGTGCAAATATAAAAGCATTTGAAATAACATTCGTATCAAATTCTGCTATTACTCAAGTAACATATTCAAGGATATTCAAAAAGTATCTTATTAACTAACTTAGAAAGAATTTGATAGATGGACACAACAACTTAAGCAAGACAAAATTGCTGCACCCAAAAAATCACTAATTGAAAAAAAAATAACTGAATTAAGTCTAATGACACAACACAAGCTAACAGATGTAAGTTCAACTTATTAAATTTTGCAAAATATACAATTTTTTCAAGTTAGAAATATCAGATATGATAGCGCGACGAAAAGCATTACAAAAAATTCCTGGAAATATAGCAATAGAAAAAACACAGCTAAAGAAAATCAGAGACATTGCAATTGCCCATGGAGACGAAAAAGAAGCAAAAAGACTTACAGAAAAACTAAATACTCTTGAGGAATTATCAGCAGGAAAAAGACATGTTTTAATCCATTTAGATAAACTTGCTAAATTAAATGAAAAAAATAGAAAAGCTAATTTAGATACAATTAGACAAGCAGAAATCCAAGCCAACGAGGAACGTAGGAAACAAAGTAATAATAGCAATATATATATGTAAACTTAATGTTAGTAGGTATCTTTCCAATAATAGCAAATCCATTCTCACGTCTTAAAACTAATCCAAGAATATTTTATGACAATATGTTATCAGAAGTGCAAAAACCTTTCTTGCCTCAAATCAGAAATGCAAATGAAAATACACAAACAGCTGAAACTCATACAAAAACAAACCCAATAGATGCAGAAGAAACTAAAAATAACAGAATACATGTATTCGAAAATTCGGCAACTAAAACTGCAAAATCCCTTAATAATATAGATGAAATCATTGCTCAAAGTGACTTTAATTTAGATTTTGATATCTAGTATTAAAATTTCCTTTTATATACATAAACATTTAAAACAAATAAAATACAAATAACTTAAGTGACTAAAGTATTACTTTATATTTCTATGCATATTGAAAACTATCTTGTTGTCCAATTACTTTTGAATCCAGCAAACAATATAGATCCTATTGCAAATAATATCAATCCGAACAAATACAGACATCTTTTTCCCCATCTTATCTCTTCTTCTTTAATATATTCAAAATACATTTGCTGTTGCTCATCCTTAAAAGATGCTTTTTTAAAGAACGGATAATGTATTAATCCAATATACACTCCAATAAGAAGAATAGGAAAAGGAAATAAAACTCCAAAAAAAAATAACTAAATTTTTTAGTATATACTAGTTTAAACCCGTAAATATAACCTTTCTGCATTTTGTACCTGTAAGAGTTATCAACTGAGATTCATTAGAATCTAATAAGTCAAATAATATTTGTTTTGTATTCTCTGGGCTTATACTAGCTTGGTAAGATGGAAGCTCATCATTTTTGTCAGACATTTATTATAATACTTTATCTAAAAGTTATAATCTGTCCTGCAGATATCCTAAATATTAAATGCTAATTACCACATTTTATCTATTAAATAGACATTTAAGAACAATGGATTTTTATTAATATCGATTTTATATTATTAATTCAAATACACTAATTATTTTCGTAACTTAAATCAAAGAAAGAAATAAATTCTAAAAAAAAACAAGAATAAGTTTTTGCAAGAAAAAAGTTCCAAGAAGGATGAAATATTCATTGTTTTATGTGAAAAACATAACCTTTTATTATAATTGCTAAATAGTACATTATAAAACTTCATAATATTCAAAATACCATAATAATCAATAGACGAAGAAAATGATATATACTGTAACGTAAGAATATAAAGACATAATGAAGGAACAAGTTATAGACCAACCTCCAAAGCAAATTAGAAATATTGAATTTGGCGTATTTGGGCCAAAAGATATAATAAAACAAGGCGTTTTAGAGGTTTCAACAAGAGAACTATATAATATAATAGATAGATCCACAGTACGCAATGGTGCTCTTGACAAAAGGCAAGTTCTTACGTAATATTTACAAACTTCTAAAAATTAAAAAGATTGGTAAAGCATAAAAAAATAAGAGGAAAACCAAGTATATCTAATTACACTCAGGGGACTTCAGATAAACAAGCAATATGCGAAACCTGTGGAGAAAAAATAGTAACCTGTGTAGGACACTTCGGATACGTAAAATTAATTCTTCCTGTCTTTCATATAGGATATTTTAAAACTATTATTACAATACTTCAAAATATATGCAAAGTAAGTATTAAATTAAAAAAAAGAAATTAATTATAATAGGATTGTTCAAAAATATTATTAAAACTAAAAGATACCTATAGCTTTTTAAAAGAATTAAGAAAAGCAGAAACAGATAATTTAAAAAAATCACAAATATATAAACGCATAAATGACACATGTAAGAAAGTAAGAATATGTCCTAATTGTCAGAGTACCCAGGGTGTTGTTAAAAAAGTTGGGGCATTAAAAATTATCCACGAAAAGTTTAAATATAGTAAAAAAAATCACCAAGAAGAAATAGAATTTCAAAAAACCTTTGAAACTATTTTAAAATCTACGCCTGATATGAAAACCCATCTCTCTAAAGCACATGATGACCTAAATCCTCTTAAAGTTTTAAATCTATTTAAGCAAATTCCACCTATGGTAATACTAACCATAATAAATTTATTAATTTTTTTAATTGATTTAGGATTGTGAGCTTTTAGGTATAAATCCATTAAAAGGTCGTCCAGAAATGTTTATTTGGCAATGTATACCAGCACCACCCGTTTGTATAAGACCATCTATTTCCCAGGATGGTGCTAGCACAGAAGATGATCTAACAGTCAAATTAACAGAAATCATATGGACCAACTCCTTAATTAAAAGCGCATTAGAAAAAGGAACACCTATTCAGAATTTAATGGTATTTTATTGGAAGGGGTATTTTAATCTTATATTATATAGGAGCAATGGGATTATTTACAATTATGCGTTGCTATGTATATTAATAGCGAATTACCTGGAATATCATCACAAGCAAATACAAAACCTATGAGAGGATTTTGTCAAAGATTGAAGGGTAAACAAGGTCGTTTTAGAGGAAATTTGTCAGGAAAAAGAGTTGATTTTTCTGCAAGAACTGTAATCGGACCAGATCCTAATCTATCTATTGATCAGGTTAATAAAATTGCACTATTTTACTTGATTGGTTAATTATTAAAGATTGCTATTCCTGAGCGAATTGCTAAAATTCTAACATATCCGGAAAAAGTAACATACTATAACATCGAACAATTAAAAAAAGCTATTATAAATGGACCAGACATTCATCCAGGGGCAAATTATATTATGAATCAAGAGAACGGATTTAAAAAATTTTTAAAATTTGGAGATCGTCAAAAGATGGCTCTAGAACTTAAAATTGGCGATGTAGTTGAACGTCATATTCGTGATGATGATATTGTTTTATTTAACCGTCAGCCTTCATTACATAAGCTTAGTATATTATGTCACAAAGTATAGCTTTAGTTTTTTAATAAAAAACTTATAAAATTTAGGTAAAGGTTCGACCATGGAAAACTTTCAGACTTAATGAATGTGTTTGTAATCCATACAATGCGGACTTTGATGGAGATGAGATGAACCTACATGTTCCACAAACAGAAGAAGCACGCGCAGAAGCAATAGAATTAATGAGCGTAAAAAACAACCTTGTAACTCCTCGTAATGGGGATCCAATTATTGCAGCCATACAAGATTTTGTCACAGCGTCATACTTAATTAGTCAAAAAGATAATTTTTATGATAGAAAAACATTTACACATATATGTTCTTTTATGGTAGATGCTAATATGCATATCGACTTGCCATCTCCTGTTATCATAAAACCAGTAACCTTATGGACAGGAAAGCAAATATTTAATGTACTTATGAGGCCTAACAAAAACTCGCCGGTAATAGTTAATTTAGATGCTAAAACTAGGTCATTTAGTTCTCCAAAAGGCATACCAGATCTTTGTATTAATGATGGTTATCTACTCATACGTGGAAGTGAGATTATGTGTGGTGTTATGGATAAATCAACAGTGGGCGATGGTAAAAAAAATTCCATATTTTATGTCATTTTAAAAAATTATGGTCCTACTGAAGCAGCAGAAGCTATGAATCGACTTGCAAAACTATGTGCAAGATGGATAGGGAACCATGGTTTTTCTATTGGAATAAATGATGTTCAACCAGGAGTTTTACTAAAAAAAAAAAAAGAAAGTTTAGTAAAAGCAGCATATCAGTCTTGTGATGATCTAATATATGCATTATCATCAGGGAAACTAGAAAATCAGCCAGGTTGTGATGCAGAACAAACATTAGAAGCAAAAGTATCTGGAATACTTTCGAAAGTCCGAGACGATGTTGGTCAAATTTGTATGAGTGAACTAGCAAGAACGAATGCATCTCTAATTATGGCTACATGTGGTTCAAAAGGTTAGATTTATCTTAAATTATATATATAAATAACGTCATTCTAGGCTCTAAAATCAATGTTTCACAAATGGTATCATGTGTAGGACAACAAATTATTAGTGGAAGTAGAGTTCCAAATGGGTTTCAAGACAGAAGTTTGCCTCATTTTCAAAAAAACTGTAAGTTTCAGTATAACTCAATAAGCGTGTTAATCTTATTATTAGCAAAACAGCCTCCTGCAAAAGGATTTGTAAAAAATTCATTTTATTCTGGTTTAACACCTACAGAATTTTTATTTCATGCCATATCAGGAAGAGAAGGTCTCGTTGATACTGCAGTAAAAACAGCAGAAACAGGATATATGTCCAGAAGATTAATGAAATCTCTTGAAGATTTATCTTTACAATATGATGGAACCGTTCGTAATTCATCATCTGGAATTGTACAGTTTATATATGGTGATGATGGGTTAGATCCAACTTATTTAGAAGGAGATAATTGTCCTGTTGAATTTTCAAGAACATGGAACCATTGCCATGTAAATATATGCCAAATATATGATACAAAACTAATTAAATAAGAACATTACATCTAAAATACAATCGAAAGGACTCCTTCCTTATGAAATCATAGAAACTACACGCAAGTATCTTGAAAATCCTAAATTCAAGAACTGTACAGAAAATTTCAAAAATTCAATATTAAATTTTATTCAAAAAAATATAGCAGAACATTTAGCAGCTATTCGAGAAAGAAGAAATCTTCCGTCTTTTCTTGAACATACAAATGATTCTAAATACAAAAATATTATCAATGAGGAATCATTAGAAAGTTAGTTAACTTTTATTTTAAAAATCAATTAAGCTTTATAGTTGATTCTAAAAAAACAGTAGACAGCATTTTCAAAGTTACTAAACATCAACTTTTAACATATTTACAACTATGTTTAGAAAAATATATAAAATCAAAAGTTGAACCTGGTATTTAATTTTCTTTTATATATTACTATAGTTTAATTTTTTTAGGAACAGCTGTTGGGGCAGTAGGCGCACAGTCAATTGGGGAACCTGGGACTCAAATGACTTTAAAAACTTTCCATTTTGCAGGTGTTGCATCAATGAATGTTACATTAGGCGTTCCTAGAATTAAAGAAATTATTAATGCAGCCAAAATTATTAGTACACCTATTGTAACATGCAAACTTGTAGCAGAGGATGATACACGATCGGCTCGTGTAGTAAAAGGCCGCGTCGAAAAAACATATATGAAAGATGTATATAAAGTTAGCTTATTTGAATGTATAATTAATTTAAAACAGATAACCACATTTATAGAAGAAGTATATGGGCCTACTTCTTCATATATTGGTATAAAAATAGACTGGAATACTGTAAATAGATTACAAGTATTAATATTTTTATTTTAACTTTAATTTAAATAAAAATAGCTAGAAATAACAATCGATGAAATTGCAGCGTCAATTTGGCAAGCACCAAAATTAAAAATTTCAAACACAGTAACCGCTATATTTACATTAACTCTACTAATATTTATTTAGAAAGTTAGCATTAGTAGTGAAGATAAAATAAAAGTATATGTATCAAATGATGATAAAGATAAAGAATTTGATGAAGTTTACTATAAACTACAACACTATAAACGAACATTACCTCACGTTATTGTTAAGGTTATTTTTTTTTAAAATATAATCCAAATTAATATAATTTTTAGGGAATTCCATCAACTTCAAGAGCTGTTATAAATATAGACGAAAAAGGAAAAAATACACTTCTTGTAGAAGGCTATGGTCTTCGGGATGTGATTAATACTGATGGAGTTGTTGGAACAAAAACGTCTACAAATCATGTTATGGAAATGAAACAAGTTCTTGGAATAGAAGCAGCTAGGGCATCTATTATTAAAGAGATTGATATAACAATGAGTTCACATGGAATGAATATTGATCCTCGACATGTTATGTTATTAGGTGACGTTATGACATACAGAGGGGAAATTTTAGGAATTACACGTTTTGGAGTAGCAAAAATGGTATAAACACTTTTTTTATGTACGTTTCTTTAATTATTGTTAAGAAAAACAGTGTATTAATGCTTGCATCATTTGAAAAAACAACAGATCATCTTTTTGATGCAGCAGCTCGACTAACAAAAGATTCAATAGAAGGAGTTTCAGAATGTATTATTCTCGGAAAACCAGCTCCAATTGGTACTGGTCTTTTCCGTTTAGTTAGAAGAATTAATATAGAAGAATACCCTAAACCAAAATCTCTTCTTTTTGATAATTCCAATTTCTACAGAGTCAACACTTTTATAAAATAGTTTTTTTATAGAAATAATCATTATTGTTGGTAACAATACACAAAGTCCTTAATTAATAGAAATAAACAAAATATTCACAATATAATACCAAATATCAATATAGAAATTAAATTTATTAAATCCAAATAATTACAAATATATCTAACTTGCTTATTGACTGTAGTTTTTATTAACCTAAAGGGATCTATATATCTTTCAATAATGCAATCAAAATATTATAGATATACGAATATAAGCAAGACTAACGTGTTGGAATAATAGATTCTGTTATATCTAATGCTTCAATAACATCCTAAAAGTAATTATTTTTAAGAACATATAATAAAAGATAAAAATACTCTCCACATTTCCATATCAATATACATAACAATTTGTTTTTTATTTCCTTGATATAATTCTTCAGAAGAATCTTTGCTTTCTTTTCAAATTAATAGAAAAATAAAATAAAAAAAAAGATCTTACTAAGAACAAGCATATCGTTGTTTGCTTTTATCAAATTAGCTTTACCTTCCCTCATTAAAAAACTTAAATAAAACATATTTTCTATTGTTTGACAAAAACTTCCAGGATTTATAATAAATTCAAACAGTCCTATAGGCGAATGACATTTCAGAAGATTATCAATCTTTATAACGTTCTTAGGGGTTGTATTATCTTGAGGTAACATTTCTTTTCCTTTTATCTAAAAATTAAAAAACAAAACAAAACAAAAATAAATACTTCATCAGGTTTCACAAGATCATCGTTATTTTTTTGAAATCTTTCTTGACGTATAATTCTGCGCTCTTTTCTTTCAACAGATAAAGATCCTAGCATAAAACTCATGGTTGGCGGTCTTTTACTACATAGTAATGCTAATTGTCCAATTCTTATCCAATTCAGTTCAGAGTTACCATCTGTATGACAATCCCTAGTACATCCCATAAATGAAAACAAACTCCCAATATATATATCCATATCAAATAATATATCTCCTAACTTTAGACGCTTTGCTCTCATACTTGCAAGACCAACTGTCTGAACAAGAAGTCGAGAATCCAACGTAGCTTCCTGAGGACGTTTGACTAATAAAAACATAAACATAAAAACACCAAATATACTATTAAATACCCTTTTGAAAAAGCATGTCAGCAGTCTTAATAGTTTTTACTAAACCATAATTCCCAGCTTTAATATAATCCAATTTGTTTTCTAAATACATTTAATAACTAAAACAATATTTAAAACAGTAAAAACAAATATAAACACACCATCAGTTGTTTTAATTAATTTTCTATACTCTTGACGTAAAACTAATCTAGAATCAATATCTTCAGAATAATAATCTTGATTCATTGATTTAGGAGAAAGGTGTTTTCTAGGTTGTAGAATCTCCCCTCCTAAAGATTCAAGAGTTTTTATTTTTGCATAACAACCTGATACCATTTTTTATATAAATTTTAAAAAATATCTTGTTTTATTCGCTCGATGCATTTAAAAAACATACTTTTTGAAAGTACTATCTACTAGCTAAAAAATAAACAAAAGAATTCTTTAAAATTTCAAACAACTTTAAACTTATCAAACAGATAAAAGCGTAATCTTTTCGATACAAGAAAATTCAATAAATTTTCAAGAAATAATAACAAAAGAATAGACAGATTATAAAGATCAAAAATTATTCACTTTTGATAATATTTATACCATCTATACCCTCTATACTACATATATATAGTCTATATTCATTAATCTGTGACGGCATTGTTGCAACCAGGTTCCTGAGAACCATTGGCGACCGCTAGATTTTGAGGTTTATCAACAGCAACCTTTACAATCAACGTCTTCCCATCAATCTCCTTGTCATTCATTTCTGCCACCGCCCTAGTCTGCATATCTTCATTTTCAAACGTGACAAAACCAAAACCACGCCCTTTCCGTTGTTCTCCTCTTGCTGCTAGCTTTTGAATCATATAACGAGGTATTGGGCGAAGAGCAACATGAGCACTTAAAGGATTATATGCTGAAAACCATTCTATAAGCTACAAAAATTAATATGCAACTTAAAAAATAGAAAAATAAACATGTTCAATCCTGGTATCATATGAAAGCCCCGCAACAAAAACTGTTGTTTTACTATCAACACCATTAGCAGGAGGGCCCTTTGGACCACGTTTAAATCCAGGTCGAGTAAAACGTGACCGATTATGCTTGTTATCACTCTCAGCACCACCTGTTCCAGAAGAATTAACCTGATCCGCCTGCTTTTGTGTACCAGAAGCACCCCCATCAGAATTAACACCTATACAAAGATCTTCTAAATGTTTTTTAATAAAAAAATTAATATACCTGTTACAGAATTTGCTTTCTTAGACTTTAAATCAGTAGTCTCTTTAGAACCCTGAGTCTCATTATTTTTCTTTAAAGGCTTTTTAAACAACAATATAAGATATTTCTTAAAAACAAAAAACAGATTACCTTTGATCCAGACCGCATGCCTTTATGCCGCCGGGTCGATATTTTTGGTTGAGGATTCGCGTAAGTAACAATAAGCATTCTATTTAAAAATTCTTTCCGGTCATATAAGCTAATAGCTTTTTGAGCATCCTCTTTTGAAGTGAAAGTCACAAAAGCAATTCCCTGAGGGCGAAGCCCACCAGTTTTGTATAAACGACGCATAGGAATATTAACACAAGTACTGGGAATAGTTATAAAAGAGCAATTCAGTCCACGTGCCCTAAAACACTTACATATTACCAATATCTTTAAATAAGTCCCGAATAAGAGCTTCATCGGCCTTATAACTAAGATTCCCAATAAAGATCTTATTAGTAGCATCCAAAGCCCCAGATGAACAAAAAGTCGAAACTAATGTAGTATTATCATCGACTTTATGTTCATTTATATTGTTAGTGGATTCTTGAGAGTTTTCTTGAAGTGACATTTTATCCTTTAATTATCAAAAAAAATTCTAAATAACAAACATAAAAGACTCACTTAATACTAATGACCTTTCTTAAAGTTATAATCCTCAAAAAAACAATTTAGGGCCTGATCTTGTCTGAATTCCTCTTTTTCCTTTTTTCTAGTAATAAAAAGGTTTCAGGAGAAAAACGAATAGAAATTACGATGGGAACGAAAAAAAGTAATTAAAAAATGATAAATAAAAAAAATTATAAATCATATTCTCTATCATATATACTTAAAAAAAGGTATTTTCTAGCTTCAAAATAGAAAATATAATTTTTACTAAAAACTATATTTACTAAAAACTATAAAAAACAAATAATAAAGTAATAAATAAAAATGCATAAGTCCTAAGCATTTGAAAACATAAACATTCTATTAATACATACAAATATAACATGATTCAAAAACAAAAGACCTACTACATACATATACTAAGCCTGTTTACAAAACATAATTACCTCAAATACGTTGTAACATAAAATCCATAAATTTATGCAAGAATTAACAAGATTCAATAAAAATAGCAATGGAAACTTAACATAATAAATGTTACTAATAACTTATAATTTAAACAATATAATATTTCTGCAATACTTCCATCAAACAAAAAATCCTACCAAAAAAACAGTTATTTAAATAATACTTCTATTCACATAGAACCATTAAAAATATTATAAATACCAAAAAGATAATTCAATACTAAATAAAATCATCTAAATATGTAAAAAGTCTCAACAATATCTAATAATTCAATAACACGTCCCAAAATGATCCAATGACTATTTTATCAGTCGAAAAATAAATTAAAAATGTATTTTACCATTACGAAAGAACCAGTACCACTTGTAAGACCCCTAAGAACACTAAAACCACTTAGAATCAAAAAATACTATTCTAGAATCTTACGTTGTATATTCCAACATATATCTAAGCGATACTAGTGCAATAAGAACGTGCTGTCCAGTAGGATTTCCCTCCATAGAAACCAATTTTCCTTGACGCAAACCCATAAGATCCTTTACTACATTCCCTATATCCTTTTCATGAGGAAGAGTAATTATTACATGCATTATTGGTTCAATAACAGAAATAGAATGTTTTGGAAAAACTGAGACCAAATAAGCAACAGCAAAACGTACAGCAGATCCTAAAATGGATGCTGTAATAACAGTTCCATAGGCATCAACAGACTCTAAAATTACTTTGGCGCCAGTTACAGGAAATCCTTCAATAGGACCAGACAGTAAACCTGCAGAAATACCGGCAATACATGCATTTTTAACCTTCTTGGAACCCAAATATGAATACGAAGCTATAACTGAATCACATATAATAATTTCATTATCTGCATTGTCTTGAATTTTTTTCTGACTATTTATAGGCTCTAAACGAACCTTTACATCCAAAAATAATTCACGTCCTTGAATGCTAGTTTTGTATATTTTTTGGACCACTGATCCGGCTAAAACCTTTTCCCAACGGCGAAGCCGAACATTACCTACTTGAAAATCTATACAAAAATGATTACGCAAACGATCACATGCTGCTTGAATATGCAACTCGCCAATCCCACTTAACAATACTTGACCATCATTATCATCAACTCGCAAACTCGGATCTTCATCCAAAAGCCATATAAGAGCCCGTGATAAAGAGTACATTGTTGAAATACCAACAGGCTCAAGAGATACTGTAAGGACAGGAGCAGGTAATCCTAAACCTAAAAAATACCCTATATCCAATTTACTGCTCGTTAAAGCATCTAATGTACCATGATTTTTCAAATTTGTGGTATGATTAATTATTGAATCAGTCTTAACATTCATATCATCTAGAAATATATCTCCAGTACGCACTTCACCATCACACGCCATTATACCCCAATTCCCTTCCTCAATTTTATCAATTGGTGGACCAGTATTAATTTTATTAACACCATCAGTCGATTGAGAAAAAACAGAAAAATTTGAAGATAAAACAGTAGTTCCGCCAAAACCCTCAAACAACGGTCCAACACGTATACGATTACCTCGCGTAACACGTAACCATTGACCTTTCCTAAAACAGCCTAAATACTTATTAACATATACTACTTAAAACACTAAAAATTAAACTAATTCTATAAAACAAAACCATCCGAATACAAAAGATTCAAAATAATTCACTAAAAAACAAATAACCCTTACCTTGACGTACAGAAACATAAACGTACTTGATTTCTCGCTCAATATTAACCTTAAAAACAATAGCAAAAACATTGGTACTCCCTCGACAGATATCAACCAAAGATAAAATTGGTATTGGCAAAACATTTGTCTCTGCATGAAAGGTATCTCGAAATTGAGTCTGTTTTTGAAAACAAGACTTTGAGATATCTTCAGTAGTAGATACAGTCTTTTTTAATACGGAATCATTTTCCTATACATTATAAGACTTTATAATATATAATTAGTCTCAGGTTACAGAAAGAATATTTAAATCAAGAGAACTAGCATTATTTATGCAAACAGAATTAGAAACAGAACCAATAGAAAGATCACCAGAAACGCATAATCTCAAGATATCTTGACGTTCTCTAATTGACGGCAAATAGGCTACCATTGCATCTAACAGTGGCTGAATACCAATATTCTTAAGTGCAGAACCATAAAAAACAGGGACCAGATAATTTGACAGAGTTGCTCGACGAACTGCTTGTTGTAAAGAATTCGAATCAAGTTGTAATGGATCGCAACCAGAAACAAGAAATGCATCAATTAAATTTTCATCAACATCAGCCAATGTTTCTATTAATAAAGTACGTGCAGAAGCCACTTGACTCATAAAGTCTTGATCAGAAATAATGGCTAATGGCTCTCGTGTAAACATAGTACCATCTCCAGACGACCAAGAAAGAGATTCCATACGTACAATATCAACAATTCCACAAAAAGAATCATTCCTCCCTGATTTATTATCAAAAATAGGCACTTGCATCGGAACTGGTCGAGCACCCAGCTGATGCTGAAGCTGTACAAGAACTCGTGTAAAATCAGCACCCAGCCGATCCATTTTGTTAATAAAAATAAGCTTAGGAAGTTTCCAAACAGAAGTCCGTTGCCATACATGAACAGTCTGAGCCTCTACACCAGCAACTGCATCCAGTAAAACAACCGCTCCATCCATAACAGAAAGTACCCGTTCTACTTCGAACACAAAATCCGCATGACCAGGAGTATCAATAAGATTAATACGATGACCATTCCATAAAAACCATATTGCACCTGATTTAATTGTAATTCCTCTTTGTCTTTCCATAGGAAGACAATCCATAACCGTTGACCCCTTATCCACCGCTATCACTGAATTAAAAAAAGACCACTAGAACAGTTTTACATACAACCAAGATGACGCGTACACCCACTATAAAAAAGCATTCTTTCTACCACTGTTGTCTTCCCCTAAATTGCCTCAATCTCAACAAATAGGCCCAACAAGAAAATTACTGCATCTACATGAGCCAAAATACCAACGTTACGAATAGAAGATGAAGAAGAATACATATATACGCTTAATATTTCCCGATATTTACATAACTGCCATTGCATACGTCTCCAAATATTTGAGCCAATAGTTACCAAGAAAAAAGTCATTTCAAGTAATTTCTAAACTTTAGCAAAACTTAACACAAAAATAAAGAAACTTAAAAAATAATATTAAATATAAAAAATGACTCCAAAAAGAAAAATATTTGATAGTAAAATAAATAACAAAATAATCCCAATAAGCACAGGGTGTCTGATGTATATCGTTGAGAAAATCGAAGACAAGTCAACGTCAAAAAAAGTTTATGGTCTAAAAACCGCAAAATATAAAACCTTTTGTTAGTTTCCCATCGTAATTTTTCTAAAAAATAAGAAATTTCTTGAAAGATAAAGATATTCTTTTTTGAAGCAATATTTCTAACACCACGACGGACAAAGACGAGTCAAGACAAAACGGCTCGGCTACTGTTGCCGAGTCAACAAAGTCTTATTTCTGTCCAATAATCAAAGCAATTGAGCGTTCTGGGAAAATTCCAATTATTCGGTTTAATGTTAATGTATAAAAATAACTAAATACACATTAAACTTATGGAATATAGACGAATATCCAAGGCTTTCGCGCCCCACAGTTTATTGATGTGCGACGAACGTATGATGAATTTGTTAAACTTGGGAAACACCTTTCAGTCTCAAATCCAGAATGTCTTGTTCCCCCAGTTCCTCCTAATACCACATCAGCAGGACTAGCATTAGAAGAAGAAGCAAAACATCTCCATATTCGCATGCAAAAGTGGCTAGATATAATCAGTGAAAATCCTATTCTCATTCATGATGAGGAACTTGTTTATTTTATAGAAAGTCATTTTGGGGTTTGATTATAATATTTTCACTAGGTCTATTATAATTTTTTAACATATAGTATTCACCCGTTGTACAAAAAGATAAACCCGCGTCAGGATTAAAAAGAAAAGCAATAAAGATGCAAGGTCCTCCTCCAGACGATACTCCAGAGCTCTCTAGTCTAAGACCTATTGTTAAAAAATTCCATCAGCAAACAAGCGAATCATCTGCAAAACTTGAAAAAGTAATTAAAGCTCTTCGAAGTAACTTTTCAAGTCATATATTTACATAAATCATAACATTTTGTAGACATAAGTGTTTCTGAAGATGAATTGGGCCTTAAGTTTGCAGCGATAGCCGATATGGAACATCATTCTGGAATGGCCAATGCTTTCCGAAAACTTGGAAAAACTATCCAAACTATCAGTCATTCGTATTTAACTCAAGCAAATACAAAGGCAGTACTTCTCATAGATACTTTTTCATATATTTCCTTAGACGCATATGCTGTAAAAGTATAGTATCTATCATTGTTCATATTAATTTTTAATCACATAAGGAAACTTTAACAAATCGCCAAATTCTCATCAAAGAATTATTATCTGCGCAGGCATCCTCTCGTTCGAAACTATCTATTATTACACGCTTAAAATCATCAGCCTCAATAAAATCAGAAAAAGTTGACGAAGTTTTAGCATCTCTTGAAGAAACTCGTTCATACGAGCAAAATCTTAATATAAAGCTTACTCGCGTTACTACGAATCTGCTCCAAGAAGGACGCCAATGGATTAAAAGATCATCAGATAGCATTAAATCAGCTTTAAAAGAATATACAAAACATCAAATCGAATACGAAAGACGATTGTTAACTATCTTAGAGTCAGCAAGGCCAGACATAAGAAATATAGATCATACAGGTGGTCTTTCGAGATTAGGAAGAGAATTTACACGAACAAAAAACAAAAATGATATTAATTCGAGTCAAACTGCTCAAGGCGATGCATGGTCCGGTATTCAAAGACAAAAGAATCATATAAATAAAGAATCAGATTTTGAATTTCTCAAAAGAAATGAAGATGTTTTGGACGCACGTAGCGCTTTTGCAATTCTTGGTACAAAAATTAATTAAATTTATATTTCTTTATAAAATCATAAATTGTATAAATATACTAGAAATACTGCACAATATTTATAATATCAGAATATATACCGTCTTACACATTATATTCTTAGCCTTCATTTCAGAATTACCATATTTATATAAAATTCATACATTTAAAAGCTATAAACTAGAAATGTTTATAAATATAAATCGTTTTCGCGCCATTTCCTCATACAAATTTTCAAGCACTATATACAGTGCTCATATAAAGGGTTTAAACACAAGCCAATAATTTTTTATAAAAAAACAATTACAGCCTTAAATACCATCCTTAATCGCGTACATTTTGTATGAAATAATACAATCAATCAATTTTTAAATTTTTGAATAAATGCCAACACTAATAAACAGTATTTCATTATTATTACATAAAGACATTGCTAAAGCGACAATGCCTCTTTTCATTCAATTAATATTCTAAACCCTTTGCAGCCAAATGAAAACTCCCCATATATTCAAAGTATAAACAAAATATCCATGCATAGTTTTCTAATACTCTAACACCAATACAAAATTCTATGACCATGTTTCTTGCATATATCGACCCCCTTTCTCCATTGCCAAAAGACATGCCTTAGATTGCTCAAAAGTAAAATTCCCTTCTTTCATCAAAATATTAAGAAATGCTTGTTTAACGACCTCCGGCATAAAACGGGAGTTTCTAAATACAAAATCAGCTATTATCCCCACCTTTTTCCAAAAAATACCCTGACAAATACAAAATACCCTGTTTATTATATAAATAGTCATATACAATCTTCGAATGCTCTTCCATAATGTGCTGAACATATTTTTTCTCGTCCTATAGATTACTTTTTGCCGCTTCATCAAATACAAATACCTGGTCTCTTGAAAACGCTGTCAACAAAATCAGATTCCCGCTACTGCAATACCCCATCCATTCATCTCTAAACAAGAAATCCTTGTCCTTCGATCGACACCCAAAAAACAATACATTATCTTTACAACATCAATACTGCAAATACCGATAGATAAAACCCCAACCTTTACTTCCTTCAAAAATACGCTCCTGGATCAAGGAGCGTAGCGGTGAAACACCCGTCCCCGGCCCCACCAGGACAATCGGAACCATCGGCGACCCCGTCTTTCTTAACACACCTGGTAAAACATCTATCCCTATTTCCATGCCTAGGCCTCAGCATACCCTTCCACCACTGCATAGACACAACATACCCTCCGAAAGAACAGATACCCATCTTGTGCAGACCCCATATCTAAATCCCCTCAAAACCGTCTTGTATTTAACAATTGCTACACACAGGTCGATCCGCCCCGGATTCACCTAGTTCACCTAAAATATACAACGCCTGTCCACACATTTGCCTGCCTACCCTCCAACTGCTTGCAATCGAAAATTTTCGCCCACGCATCACCGGAAACACATCAAATATATAGTCCAGAGGAACATTTACCGGCCAAAAGTCCTGAATCACCTCCAGAATCGTCCTCCTTGGCCATCCTGCATAGCTGTACATATCCTCCTGCCCCTCCTGCGTGCAGAAGTGCCGCATCTTCTCTGCAAACGCCCGATTCTCCGTGAAGTGCGCTAAAAACTCGAAAAACGTCCGCCGCGGCACTGACATAAAGTCCAGCACTTCCGTGAAAAGGTGCCGTAACGTCGTCCTCCCCTCTCCCCCTTCTCCCCACACTCCCCACTCCCCCTGCCGCTCCCTGCTGATTATGCTGAGCGGCGCGTCCGCTATCCCCGCCCACCCCATACACTCCAGTAGCACACTCACTTCCCTTTCCGGGTTCTTTGGGTACAGCACCACCCGATCCCCCGGGCGGTACTCGACCGCCCCGTCGACGCCCAGCACCACGTGCCGCACCTCCTGCCAGTGCTCCTCTGCTGTAATGCGCGCGTTTCTCAACACCCTGGCCCTAACCCTCCCCCTAACCCTTATCGGCACCTCGACGCCTGGCCCGCCTGCGGCCACCGATACGGCCACCGAGAACGACGCTGGCAGGAGCTCGTCCTCCGAGAGCCTCTCCAGCCCGGGTGGCAGCGGATGCGCTGCCTCGAGTGCTGCCCAGAGCCCCTCCGACCACCGTTCGAGTGCCGCCCAGACCCTGCTCGGTCAGCGCCGCGCAGCCGCTCTGCGCTCTATGACCCTACCCCTCTGCGCTCTGCTCGTCCGCCTCTCCGCGGGCACAGAGTGCACGTGCACCGAGTTGCGCCAGCCGCCGCTCCAGCTTCTTCGCCGACCAGTTGTACCTGCGCACGTGAGCCAGCACGCATACATGCCCAGCCGCACCTCGGATACTGTGTACTCCCAATGCCAAAAACGCCGAACCGCATTGCGGTCAGCAGGTTCGCAGACAAATCTGCGCGCAGAAGGAACCGCCATAACGTGCGCATGTTCTCCGGCATTTCGCCGTCGCCCGCCGTCGAGCACACAAAGACCACCGTCTGCATCTCCAGCAGCTCTACGCTGTCAGCATTGCCGGCGCGCTCCTGCTCACCATCAGGCGCGACCGCCTCGCCCGCGCAGACGCGCGTCTCGAAGCGCCGCCTCCGCGCGCAGCGCGCGAGGCTCTCTGCCGCGTCCTCCGCCGTCCCCGCCTCGCTCCCAAAGACCACCCACAGCCGTCGCGCCATACTCCGCCCGCCACGTGCACGCGGTCACGCGCACATAGGCAGCACGCGCCAGACACGCCGCGTCACGTGGCGCCACACGACGCATGCTGCTTATGTGCGCGTGACGCGCGGCAACAAAAAATGCCCCCACTGCGAGTCGAACGCAGGACCTTCTCATCCCCACGTACGAGTGAGACGTTATAGCCACTAAACTATAAGGGCCGACAGGCGGCTGCGCCGCATGCACTATATGTGCACGCCGGGTGCACTCCTACAGTGTGCACAGTGGTGCGATAAGGCACGAGTGAGGCGGCGCGGATGCGGCGGAACAATGCGCGGATCACAGTGCAACAGGCGACAGAGACGCCGTCGGGCGCGTCAGGCGTCCCGCGGGCGCTGGAAAGCAGGATACGGCGCGCAGGGGCAGAGCTAATACGGCAGGCGGGCGCCGCTCTCGGGCTGTAAGGGCTGCCAGGGGGGGCCAGGCTAAGGACGCAGGCACATCACATGCACGGGAACGGCACAGGTGCTGCTGCAGCGATTCTACTATGTGGAGTCCGTGAGGGAGTTCTCAGTGGCCGAGACCGCGATGGGGGCGGTCTTCCTTGCCTCGAAAATCACAGAGCGGCCGGCAAAGATCGCGGACATCGTGGGCGTGTTTAGGAGGCTGAGAGGGCTAAGGGGGCTGAGAGAGGGAGAGGAGGGAGAGCGATGGGGTGAAAAGGTAGGGCAGGAGAGTGGGCAGGAGAGGGCTGACGGAGCAGGGGCAATACAGAGAGAGAGAAAGGGTTCTCGTGGCAGAGATAAGGCTGCTGTCATCGCTAGGGTTTGACACGTACGTGGAACTGCCGTATGGGCAGGCAATGCAGTATCTGCAGATACTGGGGCAGGCGGGGGAGAAGGGCGTTGCACAGAGGACATGGTCGTATATCAACGATGCAATGTGCACGACGATCCCGTGTATCGAGCCGGCAGCATGCATTGCAGTGGGGTGCATCTATATGGCGGCAAACGAGGCAGGGATCAGGCTGCCGGAGGAGTGGTGGGAAGTTTTCGATGTGGAGGAAGAGGACATGGTGTATGTGGCGGCGAGTCTCAAGTCGTTCTATATAGAAGAGAGGGAAAGGAAGGAGGAGGAGCGGGAGAGGCGGACGCCGGTTGAGGTGGAGGAGGTGGAGGGGTATTTGGAGGGGTTAGAAGGGGGTGTAGGGGGCGTCTAGGCAGGGTAGGGAAGCACGGGGCGCTGAGTCTGTCTGGGGCGCTGCCGGGAAAGGCAATGCCGGGGCAGTGCCTTGGCAACAGAGGACGGAGACTGAGTGGGGCTGAGTGGGGGGATGGGGGGAGGGGGGGACTGAGCGAGGGCAGGGCAAAGGCAGGGCAAAGGCAAAGTGTAGTGAGCAGGTCTAGAAGCCTGTAGTGTGTTCGGGCAGAGATCTGTTTGATGGGAGGAGTTGGGCTTTGTTCAAGTGCATGCACGAGTATTTTTAAATTTCGGCGATTCGCCGCATGGTAGGGCACTTAAGGAGCGGTTTGCACGCCCGCTTCGATGTGTTTTGAAAATTTTCTTCGATGGATAAGCTGGAGTCTGCTAGGGGCGGGAATGCTTGCCAAGACAAGTGGTGCCTTATGGGCGGGTCAGTACCTGTTTCTGGAGGATTCAGGAGGAAATAGCCTTGTGTTTTGTTAACTTTGGGGACTAAGAGTCCGAATAGCATGTAGTCATGTAGTCTGCAGAATTTTGTTATATTTTCTAGGAAAACTCTTAAATTGTTTTGCAAAACAGAGACAAGTCTTCAGTGAAGCTGGCACACAGAACTCAGTCCTCATGTTGCTCTAGAAAGGACTCGGGGCATGTTTTATCGGCTTTGGACATCGGTGGATGCATAGTTTTGTTTCCAAAGTGTTTTTAGCCACAATACTATTATTTTGATTACCGGGACTACCGGGGTTGCCGGGAAAAGTCCGGCCATTAGCAGATTGGAGATCGAAGATCATAAATGTATCACTAAAAGGCGCTCATGAATTATTTGAGCCTCGGGTGTAATAACCCATAATGAAAAGTACCAAGACACGTTTTGCAAAAAAGAATACAAGATATCGGGAAATGGAGACTTATAAGCTCTGGTATTTTTGGGCAATTTTCGTTTTTTAAAGTGTTTCTAATTAAAATCTATCGTTCGCAACCTTGAAAAAAACGGGATTTGAAAAACACAGTCAATTAGTTTGAGTTATTGGAGTAAATGCAGTATATCTTTAATTTTTAAGCCAAATTAATTTTAAAATATTTATTAAACATGTTAGAAACTTGTCAAAAAGTAATATTTATTAAATATAACAAAAAAAGTAAAACAACTTATTATAATAATTTGCAAATATACCCTTATTTAGAAGATATTTATATGCATGTGTGTATATATATTCATCTGTTTTAAAATAACTCATTATATGTAAAAATATTGCAGAAACAATTTAAATACAAACCAATGAAATATGGTATTCAGAAATAACAAATTTTATAAAATACTAAAATCTATAAAAAATAAATTTAAATATCATTGGAACAATCCACAAATTCGTATAAATTTAAAAAATAAAACATATTCAGGTAGATAAATACGTAACAAAATATTCTAAAATAATTTTACAAAAAAAAACAATTAAATAACACTTTTTAAACAGTAAACATTCAAAATTTAAAATCAAAATATATTTCTAAATGTGTAAGAAAAAACTAAATATCAAAAAACGTAAAACATCGATAAATCACCAATTTTAAGAATTCAAAATCTGTTAAACAAAAAAAAATGGTTTAACCAAAGATTCAAAAAATCATATGATTAAAGTATTTAATCCATTCTTTTCATTTTGTTTTTCAACGATTCAATCCAATTTTTTTCCAAGGTATACTCAAAAAGAAAAAAGTAGCTAAAATAAAAAAATAGCAGATACTTCAACAATCTCACTCGAAATGTTATATACAAAAAAAATAATCATCATTTGTCCGTTGTTTCAGACATCTTTGATCAAAAACTTTACAAACCACCTACAATTAAAGAAACCATGGTTAGTTTAATCTAAAAATATAAGCCTCAAATGCTAAAGATACATCCTAGGTTATTTACAAATCTCCAAACATGAAAACTTCTCCAAAAAAACTTACAAAAATTGCTAAACAAATTGCTGGTAAAAAACTAGAAGATGCCATTCTACAGATGGATTTTAGTAAAAAAAAAGCAGCAAGAAGCGTAGCAGAATTTCTTAGAAACGCACGTGTAAAAGCTGTCAATAACAAGCTAGACAAAAATACATTATTCGTTGATCAAGCATTAGTTGGGAAAGGCATATATATTAAACAACCATGGTTTAGAGGAAAAGGAAGAATGTCAATACGAAGAAGACCACGAGCACATATAAAAATGATTATCAGGGATATCACTATATTAGAACAACGAAAAAAAGAAACACAAATTCGACAAAAACGCAAAGCAGTATGGGTACAAATTCCAAACAAACCAATCTATAATAAAGCTATTGGATTTACATGTTAATAAAGTATATTTATGTAATCATTAAGTGACTATACCTATTTGGAACTATTTTTTTAAAACCTTAGAACAAAAACCTTTACTAAATGAATTCAACTGCATAAAATTCTTTTCAAATCCATCTATTCCTCCCTATAACTAAATTTAATATATACTTTGTAAAATTCTAATTTTACATAATAAGGATCTTGTACAATCTTACTTTCATGTTCCAGACCATAATCCCCAAATAATTGTACTATATATTAATTTAATAAAGACAAAAAATAAAAATATACCTTTTGCATGGCTATTTTTGGGACGCTTATCATTAACATCTTCCAAATTTGAGAGATCCATCACAAGGATATAATCAAATATAAAAAAATCATCATTACATAACTGTCTAGCTTGATGATTAAAAGTTATTCCATGTTTCTTTAGTACAGAAAGTGTTCTATAATCTGGTTTTGAACCAATATGATATGCTATAAAAGATCAGAAAATTCATATAAAGAGCTTATATATATAACCTGAAGTACCACAACTATCAATGATACCAAATTTATCATGTAACTTATTTTTTAAAACATAATCACTGAAAACACCTAATAAAAATAAATTTTTAAAACATAAAAAGCTTTTTGAACCTTGGGCCATTGGGCTACGACATATATTTCCAAGACACGTGAAGAGCACATTTATTTTACTATGATTATTATTCATTCGTAAAAAAAATGAGCAGTATGTATGAAAAAAATATAAAAATATTTTTCCAAAATATATTAAAAAATATAAAAAATTGACAAAAATATCAAAAATGTCTACTACTAAAACAATCCTTCTACTTCACAAGTTTCAGGATCAATATCTATATCATAATATGCAGGCCGCGTTGGAAGTCCTGGAATTGTCATAATTTCAGCAACTAATAGGGTTATAAAACCCGCACCAGCATTTAACCGGGCATCTCTTATAGGAATAGAAAAGCCCGTGGGTGCACCTTTTAGTTTTGGATCATGTGAAAATGAATATTGAGTTTTAGCAATACAAATAGGAAGATTTCCAAATCCCTAATGCTTAAATAAAAATTAAATACAGGGAAATGACTTACCAGTTCTGTATACCGAGCAATCTTTTTACTTGCTAATTCGCTTAGTTCAATACCATCTGCACCATATATTTCTTTGGCAATTATTTCAATCTTTTCTATAATAGAGGCCTTTAAATCATATAAAAACTTGAAATTTTTAGAAACTTTTTCACATGCATATTGAACAGAATTCGCAAGTTCTATTGAACCAAAACCTCCCAATGCCCAATGATTAGAAGTAACAGCATCGACTGCACCAGCCTTTATAGCTTCTTCCCGGACAATATCAATTTCTGCATCAGTATCCATACTACTTAATTATTTATATCCATTTAAAATAAAATACACTTACCTGAATCTATTAATAGCAACTACAACGGGTATACCGTATTTTTTAATATTTTGAATATGTTTTATCATATTAGAGCATCCTTTTCTAACTAATTCGAGATTTTCAGTAAGGTAAACATTATCATAAGACTTTCCAGAAGCAATCTAAGTAATTCGTTAAATACTAGAAAAAAAAATTAAAAAGCATACTTCAGGACCACCACCATGAAGTTTTAATGCTTTAACAGTAGCTACTAAAACAACAGCATCAGGAGATAAACCAGATACTCTAGTTTTTATATCAAAGAACTTTTCTAGTCCAGCATCTGCTCCGAAACCAGCTTCAGTTACTACATATCCAGCATCTTTTTCACGTGTTTCATCATCTTCAATACCAGCAAGTTTCAAAGCGATTCTGTCAGCAAGAATGGAAGAATTTCCCTAAAACTATAAGCATAATTTAATATTTTAAACAAATAACTACATGAGCAATATTCGCAAAAGGGCCAGCATGAACAAAGACAGGAGTTCCTTCAATACTTTGCATTAAATTGGGCTTTAAAGCGTCTTTCATAAGAACAGCAAGAGCACCACTAACACCAATATCATCAACAGTAACAAAACTCCCAGAACGAGAACTAGCCACAATCATATTACCAAGCCTTTAAAAATTTTTAAAAAAAAAAAACTAAAAAGTTTAAATTATACCTTTCTCTTAAATCTTTCATATCATTCGCAAGTGCCAAGACAGCCATGCATTCACTTGCAACAGAAATATCAAACCCAGAAATTCTTTCAAGTCCCTTTTCTGTAGAGCTTTGCCCAATAGTAATTTTGCGTAAAAATCTATCATTTACATCAAGTACACGTTGCCACGTAATAGTATTCGGGTCAATGTCTAATCTAGAAAACTTTTCAATTTCTTCAAAGCTTAAATCATTAGGATCAGTCTTATTTATTCCCAATTTTTCCAATCGTTTTTTCATTATTGTTGAAAACTTTTTGCCTTTTTTAGTAGACACAAGTCTGGAATAAAGAGCTTCAGTCTTCTGAGTTGATTCATGAAAAATACGAGTATCAATAGCAGCGGCTACCAAAAATATTAAAAAAAATACATAATCTAAAAAAAATACCCAATAAATTATTGGAAGCTGTAACAGCATGAATATCTCCAGTTAAATGAAGATTAAGTTCATCCATTGGAATAACTTGAGAATAACCGCCCCCTGATGCACCACCCTTAATGCCTTGGACATATTAAACCTTAATAGATTTAAATTATTATATACCAAAAGTAGGCCCTTGAGATGGTTGACGGATACAGGCAAAAGCTAATTTACCACAATGGGCTCCCAGCGCTTGGACGAGACCCATCACGGTAGTAGTCTTCCCTTCACCTAAAATTCATTACCATTTTTATTAATAAGAATAAAAAAATTACCAAAAGGTGTAGGAGTAATACCGGTTACACAAACATAATATCCATCTTTTCGATGACTTAAACGTTTTAAAATACTTAAATCAACTTTAGCTTTATAATTTCCATAAAGTTCAAGCTCATTATCAAAAATACCAACTTCTTTTGCCAATACTTGAATATTTTTAGGAGTTTGATTCTTAGAAATAATAAAATCACTAGGAACAGGATCAAGAGGTTTAAGCGAAAGAGGAGAAAACTGTCTAAAACGCGTAGAAGATTCGATACGCTTGGCAGATTCCAAAACATTTTGAAGAAGCATACAAACAGTAAGAGGACCGACTCCTCCAGGAACAGGTGTTATATAAGATGCAATCTCTGAGGCTGATTCATAATGTACATCACCAACAAGACGACGCCCTGATTTCTTTGAAGAATCTTCCTTGTAATTAATACCAACATCAATTACGACAGCTCCTGGCTTAATCCAGTCTCCACGAACAAGTTCAGGACGCCCAATAGCAACAACAAGAATGTCTGCCTGCCTAGTAATTTCTTTAATGTCCCGTGATTTTGAATGACAAAGAGTAACAGTAGCATTAGCATTACGAAGAAGATAACTCATAGGATTCCCAACGATATTACTACGTCCAAGAACAACAGCATTTTTACCTTCAAGCTGAATATCAACTGAACGAAGAATAGTCATAACACCTTTTGGAGTACAAGGAATAAAAAGAGGATTACCATCACGTTTAGAAAGCTCACCAATATTTAATAAACTAAGTCCATCTACATCCTTTAAAGGAGATACTGCGCCAGTAACAGCTGATTCTGATAAATGTGGAGGTATGGGAAGTTGAACAATAATTCCATGGACACTATAATCATTATTAAAGTCTGAAATTCTTTGTAAAAGATCATTTTGTTGAATCGATTCAGGAAGCATTATATGTTTAACACAAATATTTACCTAGATACAATATTAATTGATATACAAACATAAAAAGTATATAACCTCTTTTGCAAACTTTCTTTTCATAGAAATATATGTATTCGATTCTTCCTTTGTACCCACTTGGATGATCACTAATGTAGGTTGAAACTTTGAACATTTTTCTTGTTTTTTAACAATTTCATTGCGGATTTCACAATAAATTTGCCTTCATCAATAAAAATAACCTTCAATAAACAGGAAAAAATTACCGAGCAATAGCAGTACCATCAATTCTTTTTGCAAATCCCTTTTCAAGATTATTAACAAAAGAAAACATTCGTTTGTTTTGAAGAGAACGCGGGAAAATTAATGAAAAATTAACTGTATTATTAAAAAATAACCTTAAAGACAGAATTTTAAATATTGCAAATAAGTTCTTTTAATACAAAAATTTAAGTTTTTGTGTAACGATCTCTCCCAACTCAGTATTTACACTCAAGAAAATACACAAAAAAAAGATATAGTTTAATAAGAACATATAATTCAAGTATCATATATAATTCTTATATAGATAAATATATAAATTAATAGTATAAAAAAATCTACGATTATTCTACCATTTTCTAAAAAATTTATAAGAAAAAAACAAAACTAATTCTAAAAAATTGTAATGATAACACTTAAAATACTAAGAATCCATACAAGGAAAAATCTATGTGTTTTTTTTCAGCCAAAAATAAGCATATTATTTTCAAAAACAAATATAACCATTTATAAGACAGGTAATTGTAAAAAAGAATATATACTAATACTATTGGCATCAGAACGATGTATAAACCAAAAAATGAATATATTTTTTTGTCTTTTTTTTCCTATTTACCACTACTAACTAAAGTAGAACGAAATTTTGTATCAAAAAGTTACACAAAAAAAGACACTCTTCCTTCAAAACCGGTAGAAGGAAGAATCCCTACAATTTTAGAACAAGCAACAGGAATTGAAAAATTTGAACTTTTAAAGAAAATAGCAGGAGAGGAGGCATTTGATCTTGAGCCTCTTGATGCAAGCCGTATGGGAACACTTAAAGACCCCATTATTGTTAAAAGCTTCGAAAAAACACGCTTAATAGGATGTACAGGATTCCCTGCAGATTCCCATAATGTACTTTGGTTTGAATTATCTAAGGACCGACAAAATTCACGATGTCCAGAATGCGGTAATGTCTATAAATTAGATTTTATTGGTGTAGAAAATACAAGTAACCATCATTAAATATGCTTGTTTTAAAAATATATTACAATAATCAAAATTAAACTATCTATGTTCAATTTTATTTTTTTATATACCTATAATTTTTCATATCATTGCTTAATAATATTAAACAGAATAATGTTCAAATAAAAAAGACACTTAATTACTTCTTAGGCCCAGTTAGAGTCTGCCCAATACCAGTTCCACGCAATTTAATACCTAAAACCTTTACTAAATTAATATCGTAACAAATAAATACAAAAACTCTACTTTCTCAAGTTTAGATAGAATAGCTTGATTAGGAATAGCCTTTCCAGTCTCATATTCATTTATGACGCTTACTTTTTCATTAATTTTTTGTGCAAGCTCAGACTGTTTAATATTTTTTTCTTGTCGAACTTTTGAAATAATCATTCCAATATCACGTCCAGTAGTTTTTAAAGGAATAATATCATTCTCGCGATCTATCTTAGCCATCTTTTGTCCTTCAGTCGTTTTATGTGCCTAATTTTTGTATGAATACACATAACTAATTTTTTTTAAAAAAACCTTATTAGATCCAGCAGAAAATCTCTTTTCAACACCTACTACAGCACCTGTCCTTCTGGCTTCATTAACTCCTGCGTGTGCTCTTGTTATTGTAGTTCTTGAGTGTACACCTCTACCAATTTTTGTAACAGAATCCCAATCTGTTTCATTCATTTTTTCAAAATTTTTGATACTTCAAATAAAAATATTGCTCCCAACCTTACAATTCTTCAATTATACTATTATTATTCCATTCATTAACCAAAACATCAAACACTTTTATCAGTTAATAGTAAGAAAAGATAAGCAAAATAAATCAAAACCGTTAATCTTAAAATGTATAAAATAACATAAAATTTATATTATAAATAAAAATAAATCTAATTAAAAATATATGATAAATGAAAATATTACCTCTAAAATAAAATAAATCATATAGATTAATTTATTAAAACTTTTCATAAATAATACCTACTTAAAGGAAAAATAATATTTAAATTAAAAGCTTTAATCCCTTTTTTGTAATATTATATTCTGTAGGTAAAAATTAATATAATAATTATTATTTTTAATAAAACAAAGTTAATCTATATAAAGAATAATACTGATCAATTATTTTAAAGTAAATATGGATAATAATTAATAAATAATAACAGTCTTAATTAGTAATCCTAACAATATTACCTTTTATTAATTCAAAAACTATATTATACATATTTTGAGGTATATAAAAATTTTTAGTCATTGTTATTTTAATTATTAATGACAATATTATTGTAGTTAAAATAATAACTACAAAGAATATTTTAAATATCACAACAAAGTAACATTATAAACTATTCTATGAACTATACCAAAAATGATATAGTTTTAAATTATTTTAAATTTAATAAAATTCCTAATATCTCATTTATATAAAAATAATAAAGATTGTATCCAAAATAATATTTTTTCTTTTAAACAAATATATTATTCCATTTATCATTTTATTAAAAATACACATTATATTGTAACATTTAAAAATATTAAATAAAAAATTTCAACTTAAAATTATAATTAAATTATATATTTAATTATCAAAAGTTATAATCAATATATATTTTCTAAAATAATAATAAAATATAATAAAACATAATATTAATAGATAATATATTCGTATATTTTTCAAAATAAGATAAAATCTTATTAAAAATTTATAAAAATTAAAAATTATATACAGATATATTTTCATAAATTTCATATCATAAAGACAACATTTAACAATTAATTTACTATAATAATAAATCAATTGATAACAAATAATATCATAAAAATACAAAAAAAAAACTTATAAATATTTTATCATTAGTAAATATTATCTATTAACTCTAAATTATCTCAAAACAAGTTTTATTTTTTAAAAAAACTATGATAAATAATTTATTATATCTATAATCTTTCGCATTAAACAAAATAATAGAATTACTAAAAAAATATTTAATTTTAAACCAAAAAAAAATTCTTTCAAATAAAACACAATTTAACAATTTAAAATAAAAAATATTTTTTCAAAAAATTAAATAAAATAAATAAATAATAAATAAATAAACAAATATATTATTTTATTATTTTATAAAAACATTTTTGAAATACGTTAGAAATCTTAAATTACTTTTTCATACTAAATTTTAATATATACACATGTTTTAAAAATATTGAACGTCTTTTTTAAAACATTCACAAATTCACATAGATCAAATAAAAATAATCACAAATCTGAAACAAAAACATTCTTTTTATTAGATTCAATAATTTAATTAACAATTCTTAAAAACAATAAGCTAAAATTCCACAACATATATTTCATTGTTAATAAATAACATATTTTTAAAAAAAATAATATATTAAATTCTTTTGATATATGAAAACAAAAGACTATATATACTAATTTGCAAATTCATAATTTGTTTTCCCTAAAATTAATATTATAAATAAACTATATAATTTATATTTTTATAAACACCATTAATTAAAATTATAAGTTAATTTTTAATTTTTTTTTACTATTCAATATTTAAAACTGTTTATTTTATATACTCTATTTATTCCATAATGATTATAAGTATGCATATTATTTTTAAATTAATACATTTTTATCCTTAAATAATAAAAATTATTTATCCATATTTTAAATAATTATGAACTTTGCTATATAAAAACATTAAACGGATAAAAAATCCTTTATCTTATTTCATTATATTCTACATAAAAAGCAAGTTTCCAAACTATTTATAAATTGCTTAAAAAACGATTCTTAAAACATTTAAAAAAAATAATCATAAACTCCCGAAAACATATACTTTTTATAAGAATCATGTTAAAATAATACATAACATTATAAAAACAAAAAGAAACATATCTCAATATCGATATCATATATAATATAAATAACCATTCATTTTTTATTAACTACGAAACTGTTCAAAAAAATAAAAAGACAACTTCTACATAATACAAATCTTTCATAAAATCTAAAAAGTAATTTTATCGTTAATCTTTTCAAAATTCATTACTAGACAATTAAAACATGAAAATACAGAAAAAATGCATAAAACAATTGTTTAATATAAACTTGTAGTTCTAAAACGTTATCTCTTTAAATAAAAAAAAGAACATAATTTCTATGAGGATATCTCAAGAACGAAATTCTGCAAGCGAAGACTTGCACCAAATAGAAATAAAAGATCAACGCAATGATAATGAGACAGAAAACAGAACAGAAACATGTATAGAATACGAACCATATTATTTTTTCACAAAAAAATCTCTAAATAGATCTAAATTAAAAAAAGAAAATAAATATTTTAAAGACGAACAAAATAGTAAAAACACAGTAATTGATATACTATATGAAAACCAAAGAGGGTATATAAATATACCGTTAATTGTCACTTTTTCTTAAGATGTCTAGAGGATCTTTTTGTGGAACTATGATGTTCTCATCAAACTCATTGTTATTTTTTGACCCATCTCCATGGACAGATAAAAATTTCCGGTATTAATACTATTCGTAATTCTTTAAAATAGAATAACATTTTTTTAGTAGTTCTCTTGTTAATACATCAACTGCAACATGCCCTGGTCCTTCTTGGAGATGGGTAATTTTATATTTATCTTTTTATTAACTTAAACTATTTAGACATGGGATAAATGGAAAATCGATATGGATGGAAATGTAGATGCAGAAGGATGGTCATACTCATTTTCTTTTTGGTCAAAAAAATGGTATGGGACATGTATTTGGTTCCATAGTTTCGTAAGAAGACGAAAATGGATAAGAGAACGACAATGGGTAGCATTTTGCATTTTTTTACGCATAATTAACTTATCAGAAATGCACTGACGATCCAGATATTATAGATAATGATAACTATTTTACAGTTAATTCTTCATATAAATTCGCCAGATCACCTACAAGTACATCAAGTCTAAATGAAAGCATAATTTCCACATCAAAAAATCTTAAAACAGAAACAGACATTCAAGACTTGCTTAAAAAATTAAAAGAGTATCGGATTGACAGAGAACGACTTAATGTTTTAGAGAATTTTATTTTATCAAATAACCAAAATATTATTTTACTAAATGATTCAGTATGTATTTCATTTAATAAAAGTGTCTCTAAGATTTAGATAAAAGATATACTTGACTGCTTTATTTTTCAAGAATCTCGGCGACAATTTCTTACTTTTCTAATTAAAATAATTAAAAATATCCAAACACAAAACCAAAGCATTTCAAACGATCTTCAAAAGACCATAAATTTTATAAAAAAAGAAAAATATAAATATGATTTTTGGGAAGATAAACAAGAAACTGAAAAGAGTGAAATTACAAGTTTTATTTGACACTAGATATTTATTATTATTACTTTATATTCTTACTATCCTTCATTTATTTGCCTAATATATATTTTACATATTTTTGATTTTCTATATTTATATAATTTTTTTAATTTATTTTTTTTTGAGATAGAAATCTTCAAAATATATCAAATATTAATAACTTTTAATACATTGTTTGAAATCAATATTTATAACTTTTAAAAAAACATACAATTCCATCACTTAAAAAATATTTATACCAAAAATAATTTTCAGAACTATTCTTTATTAAAGTTCATTTAAATCAAATATTTTTACTCTAGATATATATATATAGAAAATTCTAAAAATCAAATATTATAATATAAATAATATTAAAATATTCAATCTACTAATATTTAATCTATTAAAAAATATGATTATTTTAAAGAATATATCAAAAAAATAATACAAAATTATATTATTAAAAGTAACATAAATAAAACATAACACATTTTAAAAATATCTACTTCAAAGTCTCAATTATCAAAGATATGTAATAATATAAAAAAATTATAACATTATACCAATCATATTTCTATAAAATAAAATTCTAATACTACTATTATTTATACTTATATCTATAAATTTTATAAATGCAAAAATATATAGATGTTCATTGAAGAAAGCATAATATTTTACACTATTTCTTTAAATTTATATAATATATTTAAACAAAAAAACATAAAGATTCTTCTTAAAAGATATTGATAATAAAAACATCTTTTTAAAAAAATAATACTTTTTTAAAAACAATTAATTGTAAAAATTACACATCTATAAAGAAATATTATTTTTTATGTAAAAAACAAAATGTAAATAATATCAAATTTACATATAAAAAATCTGCACCATAAAAAACAAACCCTTTATACTTGCTTTTTACAATTTCATTTTTTTATAATTAAATTCAAACCATTTCGTTTCGGTCAAAAGAAACATATTTTTATATTATGAGTCCGTCTTACCTCAATATTCATTCAGTTACAGGAGAAAAGTTAGAAGTGGATATTGATTATAAAGACTTATACCTTGGTACATGCACATCTATTCATGATTTTGAGAAACTTAACAGAATTGGGGAAGGAAGTAAGTGAATATTTAAATAAATAAATAAATATATTTGATAAAAGAATTAGCATATGGAGTTGTATAGTAAAGCAAATATATTGATCTCTAAAAGAATCTTATTTTTTTAGTCGTGCAAAAGATAAAAGAAACAATACTGTTGTTGCACTTAAAGCAGTACGCATATTTGATAATGACCGATATTCGGGTATTCCTATTACAACGCTAAGAGAAATATCTATTTTAAGATCTTTAAAACACAAAAATATTATAAGCGTTCTAGAAGTAGCAGTAGGAAAAGCACTTGATGATATTTATATGGTAGAAGAATATTGTGAACAAGTCTATTCAATTATAAATAAAAAACGAAATTTTTCTAATTTACAAAGGATATGGCAAGCATAATGGATGCCGTTTCCATTAAATATACACAATCAGAGGGTATTTGATATTATATGTTTTTATATATAGTATTTATTGTTAGTAAAATGTTTAACAAAACAATTATTGGAGGGTGTAGAGTATTTACACAAACAAAATATTATTCATAGGTATTTGGAAAGTATATTCATTAAGGTTTTAATTGTATTTTAGAGACTTAAAAATGTCTAACTTACTTTTAAATGCAAAAGGTATTTTGAAAATTGGTATAAGTTTTAAAATATAAGAATATCTGTATCTAATCACTGTAGCTGATTTTGGTATGGCTCGAGAATATAGAGAAAATGGCATGACACCTCACGTTGTAACTATTTGGTATAGATCTCCAGAATTACTTTTTGGGAAAAAAAATTACACTAGTAGTGTTGACCTTTGGTCTGTTGGATGCATTTTAGGAGAATTAATAACATCGGTACCTCTTTTGCCTGGTCAAAATGAAACCGAACAAGTTCAATTGATCGCTAATTTACTTGGTACACCTAATGAAGCTATTTGGCCAGAATTCCGAAAACTACCACTTTCTAAACACTTTCATTTCTTTTCAAGCAAAAGTAATATGATAAAACATAAATTTTCTAATCAGACAACAGCAACAAAAGATTTATTAAATCGACTTCTTACTTATGATCCAGAAAAACGAATTTCAGCAAAGATTGCATTGAATCATGAATATTTTAAAGAATCCCCTCAAAGTACTACTTTTAAGTATATCTCATTATCTAATTATTTCAAGCCCAAGATCCTTCTCTTTTACCAACATTCCCCGAAATAAGAAATCAACAAAAAAATGATCATAAAAGGTGAATTTTTATTTTATAGTGTAACGTGCAACTAATTGCTTTAATATCCAGACAAAATAAAACAATTTCTTCTAAATATAATAATTATATTTTTGATAATTCAGATATTGAACAATCATTTGGAAAACGAATAAAAAAATGAAATCTAAAAACAACTTCAAAAGTAGAGAATAATGATATGTAATTACATAATAATCAAACAATACTGTTTAATGTTATTTATGAATACATTATAAATTTAATATTAAAAACTTGACGCAAAATAATTACTCGATTGAAAAATTATACATATAAAATGTAGTTTTTTTTTTTTTTTTTTTTTTAAATGACATATTATTTAATATATATATATATAATATTTATTCAAAACAAGTTAAAATAATTATAATATTCATTTCAACAATCAAGATTTGATTATTTTCTTCTTTACATACAATGAGATAATTATAAAAAAGCTATTTTAAAGAAACGTAAATAAAGTTAAAAGATAAATTTATCAAATAAATGTTATTAAAAAAAAATGAAAATATATCGCATATAAAAATAATTTAAAAAATAATTTTAAAACTCTAAGATATAGATATTTCATACAAATAAGTACCAAAAAGTTTCGTGCCTTGAATAAAATTGGATTTATCTAGCTTCTCATTTATAGAATGAGCACCATCTATAACAAAATTCAGTAATTATTTAATCTAATAACTAATTTTATACCATCTCCTCGTCCCATAGGCAGCAAGAGAACATTTTTATTGAGACAATCTTCAAATGTCAATGCAACAGGAATACTACCACCTTCACGAGTGAAATCAGGTACTACACCATATATTTTTTTAGTAGCTTTTTCTGCAGCTTTATAATTCGGGTGATCTGGAGAAGAAACCCATGCTTTAGATCCATGAAGGTAGTCAACAATGAGTGTATTTTTTGAACCTAAGGATAAAAATACAGATTCAAGATGTTTTTTGACTAAAATACAAACATCTTCAGGGTTCATATTGGGCACTAAACGAATAGAAAATTTCCCTTTTGAACTAAATCAAGAATTCAAATAATTTATCATTTATACCTGATACTTTAGAAGGAATCACTGTTTTAATACCAGGTAATGAAAATGCTCCTTCTATTCCATGCAAAGAAAGTGAAGGATACCTCCATCTTATTTATTAATATAATCAAAAAATACTTGAAATAATACCTATGCATTAAAATACATTTTTCTTTATCATAAATTGTTGTTTTAGACCCAGCCGAATGATATATATCTTCCATAGTAATTGATATACCATCATATAAAGCATTCTCTTTCTCTAACAAAATTAAATAAAAATAATTATAAATAAAAAAAATACCCGACAAAAGTTCTACCTGATCCATAATTCCAGGAATTAGTATAGTTCCATCAGGCTTTACAAGAGATGAAAATAGCTAAAAATATTAAATAACAAAAACATAAATATATAAACATACATGGATAAGATCTGTCATAGGTTCGTGAATAATACCACCAAAAACTCCAGAATGAAGATCCGCATTAGGACCTAAAAATAAGAATAAAAATAATAATAAAAAAGGTATACCTTTTATAGTTACACTATAACATGATATACCTCTAAGTCCATATGTTAAACATGGCTTTTTAGTTCCAAGCCAATAATTATCACTAATGCAAACATAATCTACATCAGCAAAATATTTTTGAGCTTCTGCTTTAACAAATTCATCCAGTCCAACTGATCCATTCTCTTCCATGCCTAAAAAAGTCAAAAAGCCATAATATAATTTATAAAATACCCTCAAAACAGAAAACGAGATTTACAGGAAGATCAATACCTGCATTTTGAAATGCCTCAACAGTATTAAGCCATCCAAGAACTGGACCTTTATCATCTGAAATACCTCTACCATACATGCGACCAGTTTCCTCGTCATATTTAAATTCCCATGGATCCGTAATCCAACCATCACTTATTAAAGCAGGTTGAACATCAAAATGACTAATTCATAAGATTTAATCAGAAAAAAAGAAAAACATGCCCGTAAATAAGAACATTTTTCTTATTCTTATCATTACCATATTTTCCAATAACAAGAGGTGGGAGTTCAATTTCTTGATTATCTAAAACTTGAGTCCCCAAAAATCGCTTTTCAACATCAATATTAAGATTTTTCATTTCTTTATATAAAAAATCCGCCATTTCAATAACGTATTTCCTATGCAAAGCACTACAACTTATAGAAGGAATAGATACAGCTTCTGAAAGTCTTTCAATAAATTTTTCTGATAAAACATCAACGCTATTTAATTATTAATATATATATATATATATATATATATATACGCATCATAAAAACGATCTAAAAATGCCATTTTAATAAAATTTTAGAACTCCTAAAAGAAAAAACAATATTTTCTATTATCGAAATTTAATAAGACAATAAAATTAAATTATATTATAGCTTCGTATAATAAATATTAAAAAACATTCTAATTTAATCCTTAAATTTAAAAAATAAAAAAAATATTTGAAAAAATTAAAAAAATCCAGTAAAAACATTCAATAGAACTGATTTATTATAATCTATAAAGTTTAAAACATAGAACGAGAATTCATATTAAAAAATATTAAACTATCATATTTCATAATGAATTTAGAATTCTATAAATCATATTTTACATATTTCTCACAAAATAAACATTGAATGATTTCGCAATACCCATTTAATTTACACATACTTTTTTATATTTTTTCTATCCTTATTTAAAAACAATATTAAAATTCTAAATATCTATTCGATTTTTATTTCTTTCTATAATATTCAAATAAATCAAATATTCTCTATAAGATAAATAAATATTAATATAAAAGCATGTCCCAATAATTAATTTTAAAAATCCCCTATCATATCAAAGATATATATTTTCAAAATAACTTTCAAAATATTGCACTCTAAAATAACCCTTTAAAAACCAAATTGACATATTTTTTGAATAGTATATTTCCAATTATTTTTTTCATTTTTTAAATTGCTTAGTATTATTTATTATTACATTTAGGATCTTAAAAATCATTAATTTTTTATTATAATTCAGATTATTGCTTTTAAAATTTTTAACTAATATATAGAAAAAATAGCATCCAGATTTTTAAATTTCTTTTTCCATTTAAATTTACATAAACCTATTATAAAAAATAGTCCTAAACTTTGATTTTTTCTAATTATATTAAAATCAATTATTTTAAAATAAAATAAATCTCAAAAAGTTAATTATATATAAATATTATATTTCATTTAATACTTATATTTATCAATTATTCACAAAATCTTTTCAATATTTTAAAATTATAAATTGAAAATTTAATGTCCATACGCATTAGATTTTAATAATATAAATAATATATAATATAAAAAAATATAAAAAAATATATAAACAATATATTTCAAAATATACACTTAAAAATATACAGAATATAAATTTTTTATAGAGTATTAATTTTATACCATTAACAATTACTTTTAATATAATAATTAAAAACATTCTAAATCACAATTATTCAAAAATAAATATAATATCAAATATTATAAGATTTAAAATATATAAAAAACATATATTTATTTATTCATAAAAACATTTTTATTATAATCATTAATTAAATTTAGAAGTATATATCTTTTTAAAAGTATTTAAAGACATAATTATCTTTTACCTTTTTCAACAATTAAAAAATTAAATTAAATCAAAGCATTCATTTTTAGATTTAATATAAATAAACCATTAAGTCATTGACTCATTTGTCGTTAAAAACAAAAAACCATATTCAATAAATATCTATATAAATATCTATATAAATATCTATATTTATATCGTTCATTAATAAAACACGAAAAATGCCTTTCAAAACACAAATGGAGAAAAAAATTTAAATTATATTAATTCTATTTAACTTTAACTATAAACTCGACACGAGTAACTTAATAAAAAGATCAACCTTTTATGACCGAGACTAACGTAGCACCTACACGATCTAAATTATCCCTTAAAGGATCTTCTAAAATTGTCAGTGAATTCTTTGGTTCGTATTTCTTCTTTGTATTAAATATATTTCTAATCTTAAATTTAGAATATAGCATCAACAGGTATGAGTTTATCCTAATAATTTTAATAATTAAGAAAAACAAGTATACTTTTTCAAAGAGGAGTATATCCAGCAGATGATTTTAAAATTGTTAAAAAATATGGCCTTAATATGCTAGTTACTGCAGATACTGAAGTAAAGGCATATATACGAAAAATCATGGAACAACTTCATAGTAATAGTCATTTTTTACAAAAAAACACATAATAATTTCATAGAATGGATAGAAGAAGGAAGAATATCAAAACTAGTAATTGCTATTGTTTCAAAAGACACTCTAGAAGTTTTAGAGCGATGGCAATTTGACGTTCAAATATTCAAGAATGATAACAACGAAAATAAGGAAAATAAACTAGCGTATTAAAAAAACCATATGAAATAAAGCGCTAATATTTCTAGAAATGAAAAAAATAACATTGCTACAGAAAAATCAGAAAAAGAAATTCATACAGAAATTCAAGCAATTATTCGACAAATTACAGCATCAGTAACATTTCTTCCACAACTCGAAGGACAATGCACATTTAATGTTTTAGTATACACTGATTACAGTTCAGAGGTTCCTGAAGAATGGGGCGATAGTGATGCACACGAAGTTGATAATGCAGAACAGATAAAATTACGAAGTTTCAGCACTGATCTACATAAAGTAGATTTACAAGTGGCATATAAACTAGCAGATGATTAAATTTATACTTTTTTGATTTTGTAATATATATTTTAGCATAAATTCCCAGTAAATATAGAATTCAATATTTCTTAATACTGTGTTATTTTTGCAAAAATTTATAAAATACCTTAGAAATTTAGTACCAAAATAAAACTAAGGTAAACATATACAGTATGATCGATATTAACATTACTGTTTTTTTTTAACTTTTTTTTACCTTTCTTTTGTTTAGACAAAAGCTTCATTTTACGACTAATCAAAAATTAAAATCATTATTAAATATAATTTATGGTTTTAAATACGTAACGTCTCCTCCGTAACTTTAAAATAATTAACTAAAAAACAAAATAAACATTATTACAAACCATTTAGCTGTCACATCTTTTTTTAATGGACTTAATGTTTCACGGGCTACAATTCTATTTTCTACAGCTGCCTGTATCACCACCTAAATGTATTATTTTTTCTTTAACAATTAATACATATTACAACCTCATATAACTGTTGTTTGATTAAAGACTTTAGATGCCTTACTGACTCTTTTCCTTTTTTATGAACCTGACTTCTATGGAGCACAGTGGAAAGAGCGTCAATAGTTTTACCGTTAATTAAAAGCTATAAATACTAAATAATAATCTAAAAATAACAGAAAACAAACCTTCATTTTAACTAAGTCAGACACTTTATAACCAATAACTCTATAATCCAAACTAATATATCTAAATAAAATGAGTACTGTTTAAAATAATAAATAAGAATACCCTTTTGTAAGACCTTTAAGTTTCCCATAAAAATCATCAATTAACAAAACCATAGGAATTTCATATTTAAGAATGCATTTTTCTTCAGAAGGAAATAATATTTCTTTCTGAACACCTCTATAAATCTAAGCATATTAAAATCTAGTAATAAATATTAAAAAATATACTTCACATAATTCAATAACAACCCCTAAGTATTCTATTGGAAATACCATAATAACTTCTGTTATAGGTTCTTCTAATTTCAAAATATTTTGCCGTATATTTACAAAATCAGGGAATAATGTTGGATTTGAAATCATTTTTTCTCTTCCATCTTTATATGTTATTTTAAAAGGCACAGTAGGTGATGTAATTATTATCTAAATATTATACCAAAAACTTTGTCTACTAAATTATCTTACCTCTTCATCATATTCATCTTTTAATCTATCTATAAATACAGATAAATGAAGAGATCCAATAAATCCGATACGCCATCCTAATATGAAATTAGAAAATAATTTCTACAAATTTAAAACAAAAAACACCTTGACCTAATGCAATAGATGTTTCTTTTTCTACATATATAGATCTATCATTTAATACCAAATGAGAAATACTTTCATTAAGTTTTTGAAAACTATTTCCATCTAAAGGAAAAGCACTAACAAATACCTATTTTTTAAAATTAATACTTTTGTACATTTTAAAACAAAACCATACAGTAGGTTTAGATTCTTCAAACTTAGGCAAAGGTATAACTTCTTTACCCACATGACAAAATGTATCTCCTATATAAGATTCATTGTCATTTTTCATACCTAATATAATATAACCAACTTGTCCAGCTTTAAGAAGTTCTGTTGAAATTCTATCAGGATACATTATTCCAACTTCTGCAACGTCATATTTTAAACCCGTATAAATACTTTGAATTTTATCACCCTTACGTAAAAAACCATCATAAATTTTCACCAAAAGAATAATTCCATTAAAATGATCATACCTACAATTTATAAATAAATTTAAACAATATTTATATTATAAAAATTACCAGCTGTCTATAAGAAAACATTTTAAATTATCAATTAAAGATCCTTTAGGTCTTTAAGAAATTAAATAAAATAAAAAAATATAAAGAAAAATACGGCGGTATTTTATCAATAATAGCAGGAATAATTTTTTCTATGCCAACTCCATTTTTTGCAGAAACAAAAATAACATCTTCTTGAATTATATTAAATATCTGCTTTAACTGGTCTAAAACCTTTAATGGCTCTAAAAGTTCAAAAAAAACGTAATTATAAATAACATTTACCTGAATTAGGTAAATCAATTTTATTTATTATAGGTAAAATCATTAATCCTTTAGATAATGCAAGATGAAAATTAGCAACCTAAATAAACCATTATATATATCAAATAAGATCCAAAAATAAAACCGTTTGTGACTGGATCCCTTGAGAAGCGTCCACAAGTAATAAACAACCATCACATACTGCCAAACTGTGATTAACTTCTGCTCTAAAATCAACATGACCAGGAGTATCAATTAAATTAAGAAGGTATGTTTCAGATTTATAATTATAAAACATACTGCAGGCTTGTGCCTTAACAGTAATACCTACTAATATTAATTATATGCATATTATAATATATTAAATACCTCTCTTTTGTTCCACTTTTAATTTATCCAAAACCTGACAATTTTCCGACGATTTAGATATTGTTCCAGTAATTTCTAATAATCTATCGCTTACTATTCCTTTCTTACCAGACTTCATTATATAATAAAAACTAATTACATGTTGATTTTCCATGATTTATATGTGCAATAATTGCCCAATTCCGTATTCTAAAAATAAATTAACCAAAAATAAAACATAAACATATCCAAATACTTTGATAAGTCCACTACTTCTATATTTCTCATTACATCTTGATGTCTTTGAACATTAAATACTACGCTTCGATCTATCTCTTAAATATTGCTTTAAAATATATTCTTAACAAACTATTTAAAACATAACATTTTTCTATATTCTTGAAATTTGAAGTATATATATATTGCTTATTAATTCTGCATTTTAGATTAATTACAAATCTTTTCATAAATTTCAGTTAACGTATAATCGTTAACCTCTTATGAAAAATAAACTTCCCGTTCTTAAAATTTTAAGAAATTATTATAAAATTCTAAGGAATTTAAAGGTATAATCATCAAGGGACAAAGACTTTATAAGTATTTTTGGAAAAAACATATGAAAAAACATATTTTAAAATGACTTCTCGCAAATTACAAGCTGAAGTGGATAAAACATTAAAAAAGGTAAATAATGTTGATGTAAAGAAGTTGAAATATTCTTATATATTTAAAATACATAGGTTACAGAAGGGGTTGCAGCATTTGAAAGTATTTATGAAAAAATGCAATCAACAAGCAATCAATCTCAGAAAGATAAACTTGAAGGAGATTTAAAAAAAGAAATTAAAAAACTTCAAAGAATGAGAGATCATATTAAAACATGGGCAGCAAGTAATGATATTAAAGATAAAAAGCCTCTTCAGGAAAACAGGAAACTTATAGAAATGGTTTTTATACTATACTTTCATATTTAAACCCAGCTAATACACGTAGCAAATGGAACGATTTAAAGCATGTGAAAAAGAGATAAAAACAAAAGCCTTTAGCAAAGAAGGTCTTCTTTCAGCTGTAAAATTGGATCCTAAAGAAAAAGAAAGATTAGAAATGAGTCATTGGTTATCTTCTATGGTTGATGAATTAGAAAGACAAATTGAGCAGCTAGAGACAGAATCCGAGATATTGCAAGGATCTTTGAAAAAAAAAAACAAAGAATGTATAAAATCCGAAAGATTAGAACAAGTTGAGCATTTACTAGAACGACATAAATGGCATCAAGATAAACTCGAATTAATTTTAAGGCTCCTTGAAAATGGGAATATACAAGTAGAAAAAGTATGCATATTAAATATAGATAACATATTCTAATTTTTTAGGTATTCGAAGTTCAAGAAGATATTAAGTATTATGTTGAATCAAATCAAGATGCAAATTTTACAGAAAACGAAAATATTTACGAAAACTTGAATTTAAACGAAGAAATATTTGGGCGAGGTCTAGATAATGAAGTAGATTCGTCTTTAGATACGCAATCTTTAGCAGATGAAACATCACCTCAAAAAGATAAAGATGTAAATTTTAAGCACAAAAAAAATATAACTCATAGATTTTAGGATAAAACGAAATCTACAGAATCTTTGAATGCAACAATTTCATCCAAAACAAGATCAACAGAGTCTCTGAATACAATAGTAACGCCTAAAATAAAATCCAAATCACCTACATTAATAGATACAAATCTATATCAAGCTACTAATGGAGCAACAAAAGCATCTCAAATTAAAACACAAATCGAACCTTTAAAATACTCATCTACAGCGCCTAATTCTCCAAATGCTAATGGAATATTTCCTTTACAATTATCAAATACAAAAGTACAAACAACATCATCAACACCACAAGAAACATCTCCTTTGATCTCTTCATTTTCTAATCATCAGAATGAATTAATAAAACCACCAGATATCCAAGAAACTGTAGATGAATACCAAGAAAAACCAGTACTAGAACCATTAGAAAATACCGATGGTTCATTAGAAGCATTACCACAAGAAGTAACCTATGATATGCCACTAATAGAAAAGCTACCTATTGAGTCTCAGGCATATTCTTCGAATTCGTTAGATTTATCGCGGCTTCCACAAAGTCTTAAAGACTTACTTTCGTCATTAAAAACAGTTAAACAAAGAATCTTGAATCCTCCACCAATATCCATTATACATCGTCTTTTGGAAATATCTTTTACTACTGCGCCAGAACTTGTAAATTCAGAAACTCCGAAATATTATATTCCATCCGAACCATATCCAGTTCCATCATATTATCCACAAGTGCCTCCTGCAATATTTGATTCACCAGAATTATTTGAGAAAATCGATATTGATGCACTATTTTTTGTGTTCTATTATCAACAAGGAACATATCAACAGTAAGACCATCTTAATACAATTATTTAGTAAATACAGTGTGCTTACAGTATTTAAGGTATTTAGCTGCAAAGGAATTAAAAAGACAAGCATGGAGATTTCACAAAAAATATCTTACATGGTTTCAAAGACATGAAGAGCCGAAAATAATTACAGATGAATATGAATCAGGAACCTACAGGTATTTCGATTTCGAGGTAAATTCAAACGATAATACATTAAAATAGCTAATATAAAAACAATAGGGCGCATGGGTACAACGAAAAAAGGTAATACTACCTCTAATAGGTATATTACTAATTACCATACAGCCGGACTTCAAATTTCAATATATGTACCTTGAAGATGAAGATTAACATTTTATATTTAAGTACTTGTATAATATTTAAACAATATACATTAATTACACAACACTCTTGTTATAAAAAAAATCTTAATATATTTCTGTATAACATAATTACCAATGCTATAAAACTAAAGTAAAAACGTGTCAGAATATACCAACTGCTTGCTTTAACGACATATAATCGAAAAAGCTAGAGCTCATCGAGATCTCTTTTTTCTTTCTATTTTCTTTTTTAAAAAAAGGAAAACAAAATTTAAAAAAAGAAACCAATCCTCCAAATAAAAAGCAGAGGTACTACAGCTCATCATCCACGTTAAGCTTTATGGCACGATTGGAAACTCTAAACTAGATACGCACTATTTACATGATCCTGTAGAGTTCTGAAATATAATTAGTAAAGCTAATCAAAGTATATTATTTAAAGGCATCTTACGGTCGTTAAATTTTCTCAACATTTCTCGACCTTTTATACTAACGAAAATGTTCGGAGCTTAAAATATTCTAACTAAAAAATAAAACCATATTTCTTAAACATCTAGTAATAAAAACTGTTTAATTATGTATCTATATAAGATCCTATAACATAATACAACATCTACTTTTTCAAAAATATTTATAAAAGATTAATTATAAGATCCGATTTTGATAAAATAAATAATTATATAATTTATATATATAACGTCTAAAAAGATACAAAAACGTATGTTTTAATTATATGTATTATATATAAGCATTCCTATCTTTTTCATTCAAAACATTTCTTACTACAATACTACATAACAGCTTTGTCATATTTGTATTAAAATTTATCAATTCAAAAAGCAAATAATAAAAATTATCTGCATTTATTTGTAACTATTATTCTATTCTTTTAAGATTCTGTAAATAGTATGTAATTTATTATATACTATTTTCAAAATAGTTTAAAATATTAATTCATAGAATCTATATTTTATAAATGAAACATAATGAAAAATATACAAAGGCAATAATACTCTTGTAATAACTAGAAAAAAAATCGTCTAAGTCTCGAAAAAAAACGTTTCCTTTTCCCCAATATATCAGAAGCTTGTAAAGATCCACTCTGATGTATTAAAGCCCTTTTTGTATCACTTATAATATTAGTTTGATTATTATCTAGAAATTCTTCAGAATTTAAATTAAAAATACTAGAATTTCTATCTTGATCAACATGAGCATCGTCAGTTAAAGCACAAATATCACCACAAATACCAGATGATGCAATTAATCCTTTTATAGTTTCATGAGCAGTACTTACAATATTTAAAAAAGAAAAATCAATCTTATTAGTAATGAGACTTGACTCATCATACACTTTTTGGTCTGTATTATTTAATGAAGCAGATTTAAAATCAATATTATTAAGAAATTCATTATCTACTCTTTCCACAAATAAATCAGTCTTATTATTTTTATCATTATCCAAAGACTGAAAAACCTGATATCCTTTTTTAAGTATATCTTGAGAATCTTTCTCAAAATTACTTAAAAACATATCATGATTCGTAGAGAACAATTTTTGCACAGTATCATTATTTGAAAACAATCTGCTCTGATTTTCATTGTTAAATAACAATTGGGACTCATTACTAATTTCTATTTCTGAAGTTTTTACGTTATCGAGAGTATTTTGGATAGTTGGAGATTTTTGAGTAATATTTTTTAAAAATTCCTGATTAGGTTGTTTTGAAAAAAGTGATACATTATCAGTATCTATTAAATCTGATATTCCACAGTTAGAACTATGAGAAAAAAATGAGATATTTTCTGAAACACTCGAAACAGAAGTAGAACTTTTTTTAATAGATGAAAATAAAGTATTTTCAACACATTTTGCAATATTTTCAGAAACCTCTGAACTAAAATTTGTGTTTTCCATATTTATTATATTTTCTATACTTTTCCCAAAATATTTTTCATCAGACGCTACATCTTGAAAAGCTTGTTTAAAAGAAAACATATCAGACTTTAAAATACTACAAGTTTCGAACAAAGTTTTCTTAGAATTATCTGTAATTTCTTCTTCATTATTTTCTTGCTTTTCTATATCCATTTTTTCCTGAGATTCAGAATAGATAGTTTTAACCATATCTGAAGTGGAAATAATAGTATCAGAGGAATCTTTAGAAAAATCAGCATTTTCAAATATATAACTATCTTTATTCTGCATTACTACCATGTTGAAATATCGTTAAAAGACTTCCTTGGGTATTAAGTTTTTGAGAATCATCATAATAAGATAAAGCATCTTTATTTATAGTATAAAAAAACACATTATTTATATTTCCGCTAAATCATAAATAAATATGCTAAAAAAAGACATATAAAAACCTATCATCTGCCTCTTGAGGCATTTCTGGATCAACAAGCCATTGTGAATCAACAATATATTTATAATATATTTTAGAATTGTCATACTCCATAGGAATCTGAACCGTTACTTGAAAAATACCAGTGTCTGAATCATATAATAATTCATCAAATTTCTCCCAATTCCAAAACGTTCCTATTGCTTTAAGACATAGAGAATTAATTTCTATTTTCTTCAATACCTGTTACAAAAACTTGTTTACCACCTCCTTTCCATAAAAATGTATGCTTACTCATTTTTGCTACTAATACTGACTCAAATTAACAATTACATGAATATTTCTTGTTTTAATTGTTTCTTAAGTTATATTTATATTCTTTTTATAATAAATATGCTTCTTAAATTCTTAACCCCCTTTTGAACTAAATTTCATATCGAATGTCATTAAATATTTATCAAACTTATAGTAAAAGTTGAAATAATACATATTTTTTATAAATTTACAAAACATTTTTAAAATAGATAATACGTCTTACTTCATTAGTATATTTTTAATTTCCATACAAAATAAAAATTAAAATTTCAAAATTTTCATAAATATCAATTTTCATAAAATTATAATTTTTGTAAACATTAATTCTTTTAAAACTTAAAAATAAAATTTTACTTTTAAAGCAAAAATAATATAAAAATATCAAATACATACATTTTTAAAAACTCAAATATATTAATATAAATAATATAATGATATTTTATTACTTATTTATATTAACATCCTTTATACTATTATTTACAATATATAAACCTTTTATATATTAATTTTATTAATATTTATGTTCATTTAATTATATGAAATGATAATATTTCCGAAATCATGCTTTTAAAGATAATATCTCAATATATAACATTTTCAACATATTTCTTTCTTTAAATATACTATTTTAATTTTAATATATTTTAAATTAAAATATAATTTTTACCATATGCAAAATAAAAAGCCAGCAATCATGATTCCAGTTAATATATCTGATATTGTAGCAATAGATTGCATCTTCAATTGCATTAAATAACCAATAAGAATAACAAGAAAAGAAAACATTTTTGAAGGAAAAAATAATTCAATTACTAAATTGCCAAAATAATTACGAATATAAACAAGAGACCAAATAGCTCTTGCACTAAGATTAATCATATTAATAAAAACTATACCATTTATTCCCAGTTTAAAATAATTTAAAAAAATAAATCCCATAAACATAAATAATCCAGAAAAAAAAAACATCCAACAACTTTGCTTTTTAATATCATTTGGTGTAGCAACAGCTTGTACAAACGCTTCTGTTATTCCATTTATAGCCATAATAGGAATATAAAAAAGATATAACTTTAAAACTGAAGGTGCATATGTTTTACTCCATTTTGAACCTGCTACAATTTTTATAAAAACTGAACAATACAATGGTCCAAAAGTTATAACAAATATCCCAAAAATTATATATAATTTTATAATAACAAGCAAAATATTCCGAGCTAGTAAACATTTATCATTATTTCTTTTCAAACAAAGTTTTGAAAAAACATTTCTTGATAATTCTTCAATTGGATTAAATATTAATCTTGCAATAAGAGATCCTAAGAATATCAAAAGTAATTTAAAAAACAAAAACTAAAAACCATAATTCACAACTAATGCATAAATTCCCTGTTCAAAATCTGTCATAAACCATGTTATAAGAAACCGATCACCTTCTGTCAAAATATATTTAAACAGTGATTGAGAAGTTATAGTTATTGCTAACATTAAAGTGGGTTGATGGAAAAGATATAAACTAATAAAAATATTAGACAAAAATACTAGTTTCATAAAATAAACCTTTTATTAGACGAAGAATATATTTTTCTTGGAAAAAAACATAACTTATCCTGCAAACTATTTGATAATAAAATAAAATAACTTAAAAATAGTATTACACTATATCCTAATTGCCCAAAAGCAAACGGGAGAGCTCCATATTTTCTAATATTTCCATTTAAATTAAACCAATATGTCAATAAAAATGTTATGCAACACTTTAAAAATATTGCAGAAGCTTCAGAAATAGCTCTAATTTTATATAAAAAATACTGCTGTGTAAGAATAAACAAAGGCTCAGTAAAAATTTCAATCACAGTAGAAAAAACATATAAAATAATAGTTTCTTTAAAGACAGGTTGCTTTTTTGTAGAGTTACTAGCAATCAGTATATAAAAAAAGAAAACCAAGATAGAAAGTACAATACTAATAGGAATTGGGACATAAGCCAAGTTAACTAATCTCTGGATTACTTCGTCTTCTGGTTTATCATATACTAATGTTTCTTTACTACTTGTATTTTTTTCTTGTTTAGTTTCTTTAAAAATGTCATGACGTTGAAGAGCTACTCTAAACCCTTCTCTAGACAAAAAAAGGATAATAGAAATTAATAATTCCACTTGAACCATTGCAAATCCAAAAATTTCAGGAATAGTAAATCTTAAAATCATTTGATTCAAAATAAATGTAATCAATCTAGAAAAAAATTGTAAGGTAATGAGATATGATACATTAGCTATAGATGTAGCCAAAAAACCCCTAGTAGTGGATTGAAATGCTTTCTTAGACATATTTATTAAATAAAAACACTTTTTTATTGCTTGACTTAATCATTTTCAATCATTTAAATTATAATAAAAATTATAAAAATTATTTTAAACTATAAATATTTTAAACTTATAATACCATATATAGTAGTGCTAAGAATATAAAGAAACAAAAAATACTAAATTATTAAAAATTATTATTAATACAAAAAGATATCCTGAAAAATAAAAATACATGTTGAAACTAAAATAATTAAGGTCCAAAAACTTCAAAATAAAGCTTTCATTCTAATATACAAAGTTAAAAACATTCAATTTATAAAAGCATGGTATTATCCATAATATCATAACTAGAACTTTAATTTATATCGAATAAAAACAATATGTAAAAGGAGTAATAAATATTAACTATTCAATCGTTTTTCATTACAAAAACCAAACCAACGATTTAAAGTAAATACCAGATCATATTACCCATTAGAGATACGTTCTGAATTAAAAAGCAAACGTTTAACTCCTTCCCCTAATAATGTCTGTTCTAAAGAGATATGTTCAGGATCTGAAGACAATGTTACCAGTTTTGAACCATTAGTAACTGTCAGAATGGGAGAAAAAGTTTCACAATGATCGACATTAACAAGATCAGCATAAGAAACAAAACTAAGTGACGTTTCTCTAGTATATAAAGAAGATGCATATGATGTCCAAGAATCTTTGAGTTGAAAGGGATCAAAAGATTCTATTGGTGAATAAAGACGTTTAATACTAACAATTTCAATGTTGTCCATATTAGTAGAATCATTCAAAATTTCCATACTTGCATCTAAAACAGTAGGCACATGATTGTCAACTATAAAAAATAAGAAAAAAAAACAATAAAAATTTTATACCTATTCTCTGTTGGTGAATAGAATCAGCTGAACACATTTTATAAACAGACGGTGTAATTGAAACAGATGTTGATGGAGAAGAAAAAGTTAAAGATGAATAGTCAACTGAACGTTCAAAAACATGAGATTTGTCAAAAATAGAATTACTAGGTGATACATATTGAGTATCGTTATAAATTTTCGGGGAAAATGAAATTGTTGATGTTGAATAACAAAAGGTAGATGCATCCGCATTGATTTTTGAAACAGATTCACTTGAAAAGCCTTCTCTCGAAACATGCGGTTCCAATGATTTTCCTGTCTTATTACGACAAATACGTCCAAAAAACGAAAACCTCTTTTTTGTTTCATGAGAACATAAAGATTTCGGTGTTTCTAACACACATATTTTTGATTCATTTGGATGTTTATCTGTTTTTCCTGTAAATTTTTCAAAATTCTTTGCGGCACTACCTAATTCTTCAGTTAGTTATACTTAAATATTATTTATACAACGTACTATCTGATTTTGATTCTGATACTTTCTTGATTTTTTTTTTCATTTTAAAAGATATAATATAGTATTCCTATTATAAATTCCTGCTGTATAGAAAATATTAGAATATATATGCGCTGTTTTCCTACAGTTAATTTTTAAAATATTTCATTAGGTTAACGGTTAAAATAAACTTCGATTAAACATTCAAAATAAAAAACATAAAAACTCAATGTAAAAAATTTTCTTTAAATAATCAATTTTATACAAATAATTAATATTTACATGTAAAATACTAGCTCTAATTATAAATATTAAACATTATAAAAGAGTTTACAGATTAAGCCTTTTTTCACCTTAGTATGAATCAATTCTGTTTAGCAATATTTTTAAAAAAACAATTCAATGGTTTTGAAAAAAAATCTTGAAAGTACTAAAGAACAAGAAAAAATAAACTATCTTCAAAATACGGTCGAGCTAAAATTTTTATCATTTCTTTTATAAAATAATTTTTAATCCTATTTCAATTTACTTTATAAAAACTGATATTTAATACATCAAAAATTTGAATATTCATATAAGATTATTAAACATAAAAGATTATTTAAATAATTTCAATAAATATATATATATTTTCAACTTTTTAAATCCGCAGATTAAAAATATATTCATAACTTATAATATTAACCAAGTTTTATAGGGGAAATAATAAAAAAATTAAACAACTAAAATGCATGCAGTAATACAAAGAGTTATTAGCGCAAATGTTAAAGGTAGTTTTATTTTTTAGTTTCTTCGTAAATATTAAATGAATACTTATAATTAGTAAATCATCAAAAAATTTCATCTATATCACAAGGGTATTTTATTAATGATGCATCAAGAAGACTTGAATTTGTAATAACTGATTAGCATAGTCTAGTTGTATTTGTTGGTATAAGTAAATGTAAATATAAATTTTAATACAACTTAAGTGATTTAAAAAAGAAAGACGATACCATTTCAGATGTAGAGAATCTTACTCAAACAATCTTGAAACTACGGCTATTTGATAGTATCAAAGACGGTGAGCGGTATTTTACATAAATTATACTTTTTTACATAATTTATTTAAAACTAGGAAAAAATGGAACCAAAATATTAAAGATATTGGAGGTGAAATTTTATGTGGCAAGTATCTTTTTTAACAATTAGATGTAATATTAATACTTCACCAGTATCTCAGTTTACATTACAAGCTAGAATAAAAAAATCTAAACCAGATTTTCATATGGCAGCAAAAAGTATAGTATTTTATTATAAATTACTTACAAAAATAGCTTTCTAAATGGTTGTTTAGGCGAAGAAGCCAAAGAATTGTACATACGTATATTAGAAAAACTACGACAAAATTTAGGTGATGACAAAATTAAAGAGGGTATTTTTGGTGCTATGATGGAAGTTCAACTAATAAATGATGTAAGATTCACATATAAAAAAATAGTCAATAACCTCATAAATAGGGTCCTGTTACAATAGATTATGATACGCAATCATAAAGACATGACTTTTTGCTCTTTTAAAACTCTATAATGATTTTTCATGTATTTTTATTCTTTCATCTATTTCTATTTTTTCATTTATTTTTCAAATATTAGATTAAAAATTCCATTTAAAAGATTTTTTAAAACACATGCGTTTTTTTATATAGATTCTTCATTTATTTATATATTTTGTTTTTTTTTTATCATTTTTATATTATCTAAAATAACGGATCTTATTAAAAAGTGATTATACATAAAGAATATATTAATAAAATATTAATAAACGCATCATATTCATAAAGAAATCAAAACTTTTATGGGAAATAGCGGGGATGATCCGTTAGAAAATACCAATCCTTTTTTACCTGCATATACGTATTATACACAAGAAACAGATGAAACAGTAAAAGCTGCTATCAGAAGAAACAGAACACTTTCTACAGTATTATATAATTTGAGAGCACGAGAAGATATTCATGGTGTTTTAGGCTCAAACGTATCTAAATATATTACCATCAACTAATAATCATTCAATTCGACGACGAGCATCTCATGGTTTGTTTACAGATTTTTTTACTAATTAGAACAAAACCAACATATTATAGATGAAAATCATACTGTTCCTAGAAGGTTTCTTGTAGATGTTGAAAACACAATGGAGGTTCTATTAAGGAATGAAGGTAATATTTATAATATAAAGCATTTATAATATTTATACTGATTAAATTAGATACTGATGGAAACATGCAAATAACTATAGAAGATTCAGGACCAAAGGTTTTAACTCTTGGAACAGTGAATTCAACGGGGATTAATCACTTTGATATCCGAGGAACATATATGCTTTCAAATTTACTCCAAGAACTTACTTTAGCAAAAGACTATGGCCGATCTTATGTATTGTTAGATGAAAGAAGATTAAATGAAAATCCTGTATCCCGTCTTTCTAGACTCATTCGTGAAGCTTTCTGGGATGATTTAACCCGTAGAATTGACTCTAGTATGTTAGAAATTGTTTGTGCAGATACAAAAAGTGGACATAACGCCCCACGAATATATGTTCCTCACACAGAGAAAGAAATTTATGAATATTATGTTTCTGCAGCTAAAACGAAGCCACATATTGGGTTAATAGTAGAGTATTTACCCCCAATTATTACAGAAGAATGGGTTAGAGATATTAACGAAAAGCCTGGTCTTTTAGCTTTAGCTATGGAAAAATATATTAATAATAATGGTGTGGAAGATTTAAGAGGAGTTCCATTTGTAGTACCAGGAGGACGGTTTAACGAGATGTACGGTATGTAAATAAAACTTTGTTATTTTAAGCTTATCTGTATTTTAGGATGGGATTCATATTTTGAAGCATTAGGACTTATTGTTGATGGTAAAGTTGATATTGCAAAAGGGATGGTTGAAAATTTGTCTTTTGAGATTAATGTTAGTTTACGTAAATTTTATTTTAAATTTTTAAATTAACATAATATAGCATTATGGTATGATTTTAAACGCAAATAGAACTTATTATCTTTGTCGATCACAACCACCGTTTCTTACAGATATGGCGTTAAATGTATATGATAAAATAAAACATAAACCAGAATCGTTAGATTTTCTTAAAAGTGCATTTCAGTCTGCTATTAAAGAATATTATACTGTTTGGACTTCGGCTCCAAGAATTGATCCTATAACAGGTCTTTCAAGATATAGACCCACTGGTTTAGGGATCCCTCCGGAGACAGAAACAACTCACTTTATGTATATCTTAGAACCTTATATAAAAAAATATAACATGACATTTGAGGAATTTCAACATGCATATAATTATCAAAAAATTTATGAGCCAGAATTAGATGAATATTTTTTACATGATAGGGCAGTACGTGAAAGCGGTCATGATACATCGTCTAGACTAGAAAAAAATTGTGCTAATTTAGCTACTATTGATTTAAATTCTCTTTTATATAAATATGAAACAGATATTGCCGATGTTATAAAAAAATACTTTGATGATAAATTTATTATGCCAGATGGAAGTATTGAATCAAGTGCTATCTGGGTAAGACGAGCTATAAAAAGACGAGCAGCAATCGATAAATATTTATGGAACGAAGAGAAAGGCCTTTATTTTGATTATGAAACTGTAAATAAGTTTCAAGGCACATATGAAAGTGCTACAACGTTTTGGGCTTTATGGGCAGGTTGTGCTAGTCCTAGACAAGCTGCTACTTTAATTGAAAAAAATTTTAAAAAATTCGAATGTTTAGGAGGATTAGTTGCAGGTACAAAGCAATCAAAAGAACGTATCAATTCAAAGAAAGCAAACCGTCAATGGGATTATCCATATGGGTATAAAGTAGTTGATAATTTTTCTTTCTAATATTTTTAGATGGGCACCTCAGCAAATACTTGCATGGAAAGGGTTAATGAGATACGGATATGAAAATGAAGCAAAGAGGTTAATTTATCGTTGGCTTTATACTGTCACTAAATCATTTGTTGATTTTAATGGTGTAGTTGTCGAAAAATACAATATTACCAATGAAATTGATCCTCATAGAGTTAACGCAGAATATGGTAATCAAGGAGTTGATATTAAGGGTGTAGCTAGGGAGGGATTCGGTTGGGTAAATGCTAGTTTCAGTATTGGATTAACCTATTGTGATACACACATGGTGCGTGCTTTAGGAACGTGTACACATCCAAACATTTTTTTCAAAAACGGCAAATATCCTAATAAATTTAAATAACAACTAATAATATTTATAATATTATAAATTAAGCTCTCACTTAATATATAATCGTATTTTATATGCTTTTATATATTAAAAATAACATTTACCTTTCTGCTGTATAATACAAACAATAACATTAACATATGCTTGCAACAAATTTATTTTTAATCCAATATACCTGATTGTAAAATAGCGATTTTTAAGAGTTTATCTAGAGTTAAAAAAAATCAAAATTTATCTTAAAATTAAGTATAAAATATTGTAGAGTTTTCTAACTTATATTTTTTACATAACCAAATTGCATTTAAATTAGAATTTTTGTATTTTAATATTTGAGATTTAAACTAAATAAAACATAGATAAAAAATCTTTAAGTTTATATATTAACATCAATCCCTATTCAAAAATATTCTATTTAAATACTTTTAATCAAATAATTATGTGAAAATTTTTAAATTCAAATAATATAATATTTAAAACATTTTAACAAAATAAAATCAAATTTTTTAATTTTAAATTATATCAATATTATATTATAATTCTTATAATTTAAAATAAAAATTAATTAATAAATAAATATATGGTTTATATATATAATTAACATTATATTTTTCATTATTACTTTTTTTAATTTTATTAAAATTCAAAAAATTCCAAAACAACAATTTTTTATTTATCAAATAATAAATTAATTTATAAATTATAATATATATTTATATATATAACCAAAACCAAATACTTGAATTTATTAAAATATAAAAATATTTAATAATAATATTATTTATCAAAATTAATATATACTAAAATAAATAACATTTCAAAAAAAATTATACTAATATATTAAATAATTATACTTCTACTTAAAAAAATCTTATATCAATATTTATACTAATTATTAATTATTTTTAATTCAACTTAATTATAATGAAATATTTTAGAAAAAAAAAATTACTAAAAATTAATACAATTTATATAATTATAAAATACATAAATACGCATAAATAAGCTAAGTATATACACTTTAATAATTTTAACAAAAATTACAATACATGATTTTTGTTTTTCTAATTTTTTTAATTATTTTAAAATAACAAACTTCATCAAAATGTTTAAATATCTATTATCAACATGCTAACCTATGTTCTATCTATTTCTATTTTACTCTAAATTCCTAATATGTCCTTTTTGATGTGTGATAATGTTCATTGTAGTTTAAACGAACACCAAGAAATCTCATTTCACTATCTGATTGATATGCAAGGTCTCCTAAAAGTATAATAACCAAAGCCCGAAATTCCTTTGCAAGACTATTTAATTTTCCAATAATAAATTCTGGATTATCCGTTTTAACATCTAACGATTCTGTTTTAGAATAATCACTAACTTCTATATCACTCTACAAACATTAATTATATTTTTACATAATCATATATGTATACTTTAATTGTTTTAGCTTTTATTTTGAACGCTTGACATTGTTGAATATATTCTGTTAAAGAATATCCATAAAAATGATCCTATAAATACTTAAATAAAATTCCTAAAAATATTATCCTCAAACCAAAGTCTCTTTAAAAAATAATATAACTTTAAGAATTTCATGCAATTGTGATAAAAGTGAATCATCTTTCCTTACTTTTCCAGATCCTAATAATCCTTTATGTGTTATATTTGTTGTATACTGAGCATGTGCTTCAATCAATGTATCGAGAGTACAGTCAGACTTTGAAATAGAAGAATAAAACACATCCCATGATGATTCGATAACCTTTACTAGTTAATTAGAAAAAAAAGAAATAAATACCTCAAATAAAATATAATATTGTAATTGACATACGAAATGAATCATTTCTGCATTTGTGCACCTAGCCAACTGCCATTGTTTATATACAGGTCCTTTCATAGCCCTCAAAATCTCTCGTTCACCTGTTGTACTTTTTTTCCATGAATTACTAAGCGCGAACTCAACTCTTTTTAATCTCCAAAGAAAATTAAAAACTTTGAGATACTGCCTACTGCAATACGGTGTAACGATTACATCGACAGGAGAATCAACTTTATATTCTAAAGTAAATATATCCCATCCAATTTCACCATGAGACCTTTCAAGCATACGTGCATCTAATCGTTTAATTACATCTGGAGAATCAAACTGAGCATTAGACTCTCTTATTGCAGATTCTAGAGTGGCAGTAAGATTATGCCTATATAACATATTTGCAGGTTTATCTAAACTTGAACTATCATTAAATTAAAGACTATTGTTTTCAATAAAAAAAATATTACCTTAAAGATTCCATAAGAAAAGCTATAAAATCTCCTTGTCCTAATAAAAGATATTTTTTTAAAGCATATAAATGATCAAAAAAAGAAAATCTTGTAGACATTAATCCTATCAACCGAGAAGAAGTGGTTAAATATGCAGCATCAATGGAACGTTCAAGAAGATCTATGTCATCATAAATCAAATCTAATTTTTATTATTACTAAAAATGTATTAGCAAAAAAAGTATTACCTTTCATTGAATCTTTACTATGTTTTTGTACCCATTCATCATCACCACATCCATAACGTATAAAATTTAAACTTTTTCCAATTAAAAAAACTTTTTTAGCTAAACTTTCAGATATAAAGTTTGGTAACATATTTAAATCTAATGCATATTTTCCTTCCCAAACAATATTAATAGAGTTTTCTAATTTTAATTTAGTATCGATTCCTTTATCAACAACAAAAAACTCTTGAAAAGGATCTAAAAGTTCACCATCATAAATCCATTTCTTAAGCATGTTATAAAATGGCTTTGTTAAAGATTCTATAAGTTTTTCTGCAAACTCGTGAACAAAAGGATCTCCATGAGAAGAAAACTCAAGAATACAATTAATAAGTTGACCCCCTTTTAAATCTAAATAATTTAGTATATCATTTATATTAACCTAAATATAATACTTTTGCAATTTTCTACCATCAATGTCATTAATCGAAGGCCCATAGAAGCTTCTCTTGTCCATATAATAATTCTTTTTAAAGTAACAGAACGTTTTTCTGAATGATCATCAGATAATAATAGATCTTTTCGAATTTCTACTTCCAATGCAGATACTAAACTTAAATATGCAGATAATTCCTGATCCAAATATGAAAAAAAACTTTGTTTAATAAGTCCGTTAGTATTTTTTATATCTTGAGAAGATGAAATAACAATAGAAAGCTGTTTATAAAGTAAACCTGGCTCAACAATATAACTTAACAAGGAAGCAATAGTGGGAGGAAATTTTGAAGATATAACTGCTGAGCCATTACCAGAAAATATTACGCTCGCAGAACTTATTCCTTGCAAAATAAAACAGATATCTTTCAAAAGTAAAGATTCAGATATATCTAAAACATCTTTTTTAAAAACCTACTAATACATTCAAAAACATACCATAATTTTGAGATATAACTAATGGTGCTTTTAAAAGAAGAGATTTTGGTGTAAAATTCTTAGATTTTGAAACATCTAAAGCTGATGTAAAACCAGAAGATATAGCAGAGAAAAATACATCTGAATCAGCAGTATCTTCATAATAATTCATATGAGAAAACGAGCTTTTAACACTCTTTATAAAATTAATTCAATAATAAAATTAATAAATCATCAGACCTCTATTTTGGTAGGCATATAAGCTAAATCACTAAGACTATATAAAAACTGTAAAATTTCAGCCTTTTTCTCCAGTATGTCCTAAAATAAAATAAGAATTTAAATGTAAAGATTTAAATTTTTACTTGAGTTTGTAAACGAGAAAGTAAATTGATAAATCTAATTGCATTTTCAGGAGTAGAATTTTCTCGAAGTACTATAGTCCTATTAAAATAAAAACTGTAGTATTAATATAATTTTACATTTCTTTTTTATAGCATCTGAAACAATAACAATATCATAACTTTTAGAAGCATAAAAAGAACTATACAGAAAATTACTAAAAATAAAAACATAAAAATAGTAAACAAACGCATCTAAAATTTTTTCACATAATAATAAAGTATTTTCAAACTTCTCTGAAGATTGTGGATTATCAGGTTGTTTAACAACATAATTGGAAACTAATCGATATAATGCATTTGCTTTCCTGGTATTTGACATAAAAATCACAAAAAATCATTAACCAAGCCACGAATAGCTAGAAAAAACCAATTATTTCGAAATACAATTACACAATTGCAAAATTACAATTTAATTTTGTTAATAAAAAACTTAATTGTTAGATTTATGATTTCGATAATAAAAATAATTTTTAATACTGAAAAAGAAAATAACCAGTAAAAATATCAATAAAAATATATTTTTTTTTAAATATTATATAACTTTTTATTATTTTAATATTTTTTTGAGTTATTTTAAATCATAACAATGATTTTTAATAAACATAATATATCTTATTTTCAAAAGCAATCATGTTTAAAAAAGTATATAAATTACGCATTTTATTATTAAATCTTATTACATAGAAACACTGAAATACAATTATCATATCAAGACAAATATCAGATTTTAAAAAATCAATTAAAAATTGAAATATCAAAAGATTCAAGATTTAAATAATATTTTATAATTATAACATTTTTATAATAAAATATTAAATATTTTTATATTTCTAAAATAATCATTATCCTATATTCAAAAGACGAAAATAAGGACCATAAAATAACAGTATTATCAATCTTTATCAGCAATAGATTGCAATCGTTCATCAATTTCATCTACACTCAAAACTCTAAAAATATTTGAAGGAGGTGCACCTTCTTTAAGGGGAGCACCAACAACTCCTATTTCAATTTCGGTAGCTTTAAAGTCTATATTTAAAACTGAAGATAGAGTATTAATAGCCAACTAAAAATGAAAGTAAACATGATAATAAGTATTTAAAAATTATTACCTCAACTATATCTTTCCACGACCCCTCAAAATTGCTTGACTTAAATTTCTTTTCAAGATAATTAATAGCTTCTTGTTTTTTTGGACCAGATGCAGTTGCTTTATATCCTGCATAGTAACCAGCAAGATCACATTTAAATACTTGAGGTCCTTTTTCATCATCTATTCCAATAAATATTGAAGCTAAATTGAAAAGTAAGGCCAAATATTTAAATAAAAAAAACACCTACAAATTCCAAGTGGTCGCATTGCAGCTCTTTGAGTACAAACTTGATTAATATTTGCAATACGCTTTGCTAAAACGTCAACCGGAATCTCATATCCATATTTATATCTAAAATCAGCTGCTTCACTACGAGCCCTATTAACAGACGCACGTGCATCAGCTAAGGATGTTAGTTATGGTTGAGAAAAAAAAAATTACATATTTGGCCTGTTACAAGGCATCCAATATTTTCAGTAATACGAAAAATATACGTAACACTTTCAGGATCAACAAGTTTGTCCTAGATATATAAAATAAAAGAATAATTTAAAAAATTAACATACTGGAATTTTTTTCTGTGAAATAAAAACAGCACAATCTTTGCTTTTTATTGCAACAGACGTAATACCTGCTAAGTTGACTGATTTGAAAGCGTATTCTAATACACAGGTATTAAAACATTATATTAAAAGCACTAAACTTACCCACTTGGTACAGTCGGCCTATATATTGTTAGATTTGTCTTGAAAAAAAACAACTCACCTTCTGGAGAGAAAATAGTAATATGTCTATCATAACCAGCATTTGATCCTATACATTTCAGTTAATATTAATTAATTTTCTTCTATTACCTCTTAACATTTTTATGGATACGTAATAATGACGTCTAACCGAGGGCTGGGATCTTAAATGCCCAGCCCTTTGATGAAACAAAAACGTCAAAAAAATGTCTAAACCCATATACACATTTCTTCCACCAGGAAAACCTACATCAATTAAACGAAAAAAGCCATTGGGGCCTGAATTGCCTAATAAACGAATAAATGTTGAGGAGAATTATAGAAATCAAGTTTCAAAAGAAAAAGAAAACCCAAATACACATCAATTAAATACATCAATTGTTAGTATTTTTTCAGCACTTGACAATGCACTTGTATATTATCGTGCAATAAATAATGGAGAAGGTTCTGCATCTTTTCATCATCTTCAACAATCTGTTGAAATGCAGGCTAAGAAATCTTTTACACTGGAATCTCTTGAAACAATAATAAATATATGGCCAGACTCGTTCAAGATATCTCCAGTGATTATCTTGTTTAATGGCACACGAATAGGGAGTCTTTCTATTGATTTTCCTTCTAAAAAATTTAATTTAACAACTCGACTGAAACAATTTCGTTCTTATCTTGAATCACCACCTTTTAATAATATAAATCTTAAAGAACTTATTCCAAAAAATCCTTCTAAGGATAATATTTATTTTTCAGAAAAAAAAAAACAAGCTATTCAAGGACTTCAAAAAAAAACTATATCTACAATTTCTTCTAGTCCTATAGATCATAAGGGTTTGAAATATCGCCAGGCTTCTTTATTGGAAAGGGTAAAAGTACATATTTTTAAGAGTATTTCTAACTCTAGTTAATATAAAGATTCGGTTCAAGCATACTCAAAATATGCAAATATCATCTAATTTTACACATCTTGCCGCTCTCCAAAAATTATCAAATATTATCGATTGTCTATTTATGTATGTTTACATATTTTTTTCAAAACATCTTACATCTTAAGTCTGTTAGCAACTTATCCCTCTAAATCTGCTTTTTCTATATCAGAAGTAGTTACTGCATTAACATCGTCTCTTAAACAACCATTGTCTAATAGTATAAAGTATAATTCTATTTTTTATAACTAACAAAATATAGGCGAAATACAGCATTCTCTTACTGTTTTAGCAAATACTTTTCCTGAATTCTGTCAGATTATTAAAATTAGTAATACACTTTCTGCTATAAAATTTCATCGTAACTATAAATTTGCAGAGTTGAAAAAAAACCTCGAATTAAAACAAACAGAGTTTCAAACATAACTTTTATTAGACTATATCACGCACATACTATTTTTTATTGTGTAGTGTATTAATATTATTTTTAGTTATTAATTTCTATTAAGAAACTCAATACAAAATATAATACTTAAAACTATTATAATTTACATAAAAATTATTTATTTTTTAATGTATCTTTGATTTTATCCACTTTCGTATCAACCTGATCAATCCAATCGTGAACCTTTTTTTCACAACTTTTTTCAATATCATTGATTTGTTTTTTCCCATTATGATACGCATCTTTCATATGAGATGAAACATTATCATAAATGTGCTCCGCTTTTTTTTCTAATCTACGAATCTTTCCCTCTGGAATATTTGTATAACTTTTATCTACAAAGTATCGTTAAATATCTCTATAAAAAATAAAATACTTACTACGATAAATATAATAAACAACACTCGCAGACCCAGCACTGATAAGCAACATAGACAATAATCTCTTGTTAGGGTATTTATATAATAATGTTGACATTCCCTTCAAAATTTATATTGCTTAATTTTGTCCAATATTTTGTTTTTGTAAATAAAATGATTCTCTACATCTAATTTATACTAATTTTTCAACCCAATTTTTCTTTTTTAAGCATATCTATCCAAAAAAATAATCAAACGTTTCTTTTAACCATCTCCTTCCCTATATAGCGTTTGTCATACATAATCCGATAATTCTTTTCGAAAATAGAAACTTAATCTATCCGATTTTCAAATCTGCATAAACATCTCTTGTATACACATATACTAATTTGGATATATCGCATTATTTATCTTTTTAATAAATAATTAACATAAATTCATATCCCTTGGTTTTCCCGAAAAAGCATCTCAAGCATTCCGCTACATGAATATGCCTCTTTACAGTACTCGATTTCCTGAGAAACTCGTTTTGATAAACGCATTAAAAGATTTTGAATCAGAACCGAATGTCCTAGCGCTGCTCCATATAAATCTATAAACGTCAGTTTCCAGTCAACCTCTCTCTAAAATACCAATAATCATCATAAAAACATCAATAATCGTAAACACATAACGAGGATTCCCCAAATAACGAATAAGCCACCGCAAAATCGGCTCCAACGATATATCATCCCGATTCTCCAGCGCCTGCCGCAATCCCTGTCGATGCTTCAATTCATTAATCATCGTATATATAACTATAGCCGCTTTTTCCTACTTTACATCAACAAAAACACCTTCTCTCCTCTATACTTACTTTTTCCACCACCATGTCCAGTGCATCTCCATACCGAAACGACTTCAATGCCTTATCATATTCCCGAAGTTTTTTTCTTTTTTCCTCTTCTATTACTAACATCTCTCCACCTTTTTTTTCCTTTTTATCTCCCCTCTCTCTATACAAAACACTTCCCGTCCCATCTAGCACCCCAAATAGATCTATTTCTTCAATCCCTTCCGCTTTATCAACTTTTTCCCTCCCTTTTCTCTCTCCTATCCTCTCTGTCCTCTCCGGCACCCTTTTCCCTGTCTCTCTTGACCGAATAGAAAGTACTCCTGATACCATCCCCACTGCAAGATGCTTATTATCCGGCTAAATCACACTTTAGACTCTCTTACAATAAACATTCCATTTAATACCGATATTCCTAGTGATACCACTGCTCCTGCATACTTTATACTGTGCACTGTTTTCCAATCTTTGACGTCATATATCTTTACATGTCTATCCAGTCCTCCACTAAGAACTCTTGAGCCCTCTTTATTTCTTATAAGACACATTACGTTCTTTTGATGCTTCTGTATTATTTTAAGTGCTCGTTCTCTTCCTCCTACTACATCCCATATTTTAATTACCGGCCCTCCTGCACTTAAAATAATTGATCCCTCTTTAAGTGAGACAACTGCGTCCACACTGTCTCCATGTTGAAACCTTTTTATTTCTCTTTTATCTCCTCCAATTCGTGTATCCCATAGACGAACTGTCCCGTCATATCCTCCACTTAGAACCACATCTGATGTATATAGGAATTCCGCTGCTCTTATATAATCTTCATTTCCTTCTAATACACATGTTTCTATACACTCTGTTAAATCCCATATTCGGATTGTCTTATCATCTGATCCCGAGAGAAACACTGTTTGTCTGCAAGGCGAGAACTTTGTTACATGTACTGCAAGTTTATGTGAGTAAAGGCTCTTTAGAATCGACCGTGTTGCTGTATCAAACAGCTGAACAGTTCCTCCTGCGTCTCCTGCAATCAATATTCTTCCGTCTTGACGAATTTCACCACAATATGCAGTGTCTTTAAACCGAGCAATGCTCTTTTTAACTCTACATGTCTGTGAAGAATATATTTGGACGCGTGCTGAGCTTGTTACTGCAAAGTCGTGGGGGTCTTTGGCACAAAAGTGGATATGTGAAACAGACGCAATTTCCTTGTGTGTTATGTACGACTGTTCCCGTCAGCACTGCTTTGTACTACTCTTTGTCTACCTTGAATCCACGCCAATAGCGTTGTTCTGCTGTAATAGGCGCAGGCCCACTTGGTAGTTTTGCTAGTGCAAGTCGTGGTGCCTCCATTGGCAGACTGTCTGTTACAGAGCCGGCTTAACCTTAAATTTAACTTTGATTAATCTTAGGTTAAAATTAGCTTAACCCTCACTCTAAGTAAACCAACCTTAACTTAACCTTAAGTTAACTTAAGGCTTAGTAAAGGCAGACTGTACTTAGCTAGGCTTAACCTTAGAATTAGAAACGCTTGTCTTATAGTCTTATATATAATAGCAGACTGCCTTGGTCGAGCACAAGTATACACAGTATAAGAACACACATACTAAGGACATAGATAGTACAGGTAGCTAAGCACCGCACATTAACACAAGACGACCTCAAATAACAGCTAGACTTAGCTCAAGCTTGAACTTAAGCAGCTTACAAACTAACATGGACTAAACAGACTAAGACCTTAGACTGAATCAGCCTAAAGTAAGGCTAAAATGTCTAATTGGCACCAAACTTTGAGTCAATCTTTTAAGAGTTTCTCTTAAGAGTTTCTTAGCCTTAAGATTTAGGTCTTAAGACCGCCTCAGTATATTAACCCGCTTACGAAGTATTAAACAGTTTAACTGCCAGAGATCGAAAAGAGTAGTCATGGAAACGAGAAAAGCACTGCAAAAACCCATCCGCTCTCCCGGAATCGAACCGGGGACCACTCGGTAGCCACCGCAAAGTGATCTTCCTTTACAGCCGAGGGCCATAACCAACTAGACCAAGAGCGGCAACTAGAAAACACGGAAATAAGTAAATTATATATGGTATATATGAAATATAGAAGATAAAGCAGAGAAAAAGAAGAGAAAGACAGCAAAGAAAGCAAAAATACAAGAAAACACAAGAAAACAGGGAAAAAAGAGGCAAAACAGAGAAATGCAAAAAAGAAAACAAGGAAAAAACAGATACAGCAATTGTCGGAAAAATAGGGTTTATGCAAAACATTGTTTTTGGGTTTATTGAAATCGGCGGAGAACATACAGTTATCGTACGGTAACTGTAACCCTCAAAGATCTCTCAATATAACCCTATAGAAGTGCAACTCAAAAGTCGGAAAATCGAAGAATCGAAAATAAGCGAAAAATAAGTAGAAATAAGGATAAATAAGAACAAATAAGAAGAAAAAAAGAAGAAAAAGAGAAGAAAGAAGAAAAATAGATGAGTTTTGAGGAAGAAATACTTGAACCGACGTTAGAAAATATAATTGAGCAGCGGTCGCTGAAATGGATCTTTGTTGGTGAGTGAGAGGGAAAAAAAGAGGATTGCTGAGATGTAGGGGGAAAAGGAGGCGTAGGAAAAACGACAACATCATGTTCACTTGCTATTCAGTTATCAAGAGTACGTGAATCGGTTCTTTTGATCTCAACGGACCCGGCACATAATTTGTCAGATGCATTTGGACAAAAATTTGGAAAAGAAGCATGTAAAGTGAATGGATTTGAGAATCTTTTTGCAATGGTGTGTTTTTAGAGTGTTTTTTGGGGGGAAAATGAAACAGTTAGGAAATTGATCCGACGTCATCGATCCAGGAGATGATTGAGCAATGTATGAATGGAAAAGTCTAGTGGGAGAAGCTTAGATGGTTTAGCAGAGATACAGACAAACGGACCGATGTCAGGGATGATGCAAGATCTGGCGTTTTCTATTCCGGGGGTGGATGAGGCAATGGGGTTTGCGGAGATTATGAAACAGGTGAAGTCGATGGAGTATTCTGTATGTGTTTTCGATACGGCGCCTACAGGGCATACGTTACGTTTCCTGTCATTTCCTACGGTTCTTGAGAAAGCACTTACGAAGATTTCGGGTCTTGGTTCACGATTTGGGCCTATGTTTAGCCAGATGAGCAGTATTATAGGGCTTAATACTAACCAGGATGAAATGTTTAAGAAGCTTGATCAGATGAGAGCAACGATTACAGAAGTGAACAATCAGTTTAAGGATGCAGAACTTACTACATTTGTTTCTGTGTGTATAAGTGAGTTTCTAAGTTTATATGGTAAAACAATGAAAAAGACTTTGCATTGTCTAAAAATATAGAAATGGAACGTATGATTCAAGAATTAACAGCATACGAGATTGATACACATAATATTGTTGTGAACCAGCTTTTGTTAAATGTCAAAGGTCAGCTTTTGCTGAGAAGTTTTTAATTTTTTTAAATTAAATTAGGTTCTGACTGTCAGCAATGCCTTTCACGCCACAGAATGCAGCAAAAATATCTGGATCAAATTGTAGAGCTTTATGAGGATTTCCATATAATCAAACTTCCTCAAGTATCTACAGAAGTCAGAGGTGTTGAAGCTCTTAAAAAGTTTTCAGAAATGCTTATTAAGCCGTATCAAATCATTTCCTAAATCCTGTAATCTATATTTAAATATATGTACATTACTCAATATTTCATAGTCCATAGGTTCAATATTCAAAAGTGGTAAATTCGGTGTATACATTATTGATTTAAGTTTAATTGTTAATGTAAATTTAATTATTTGTATAAAAAATTCTTATACAAATGATATTTATTGAACTAATTTATCTTACGAAAGTTATAAATATTTTTATACTATTAATTTAATTTTTTTTGCTTTTATTATCATTCCCTAATAATGCATCTGTTGTATTTGTAAAACATAGAGCCTTTTCACTGCTTTCATGTGGCCGTTTACGTCCTTGTTTATAATTTAATGATGAATCCGTTGAATAATTTTCTAAAGATGAAATTTGAATATGCTCTTTTTTTTCTGTTGAATCCAATGATATATGATTTATAACATTAGGTGTTTGCGGTTTCGAATAATATGGAGGAGGCGGTGGAATCTGTACAGGATATAATTGTTTTGACGTTAGTTCATCATTTATTGAGCATGACTGACTGATAGATAGATTAGATGCAGTTTTAGAAAGATCTGTATTTTGAGGCGTTTGTGTCATAAATGTTAAAGGCATGAGTGGTTTAAATGCAGGTTTTTCGTTTTTAGAAAATTCATTTGATGTAGACTCTTTTTCAATAATGCTAGGTAAAGAAATTAGATTTTTGAAAGTAGTAGAAATAAAATCTTTATGGCATTTGTGTTTCTGTAGTTGTTGATCCAACGCAACAATTAATGCATTTGCGATAGCTGCTGCATTCTGAGGATTTTTAGCATGAGGTCCAAGTTGTGTTATTACATATTTCTGTAAAAGAACAATTGCTTGAACAACTATTTTTATATATAAATATAATGCTTTCAGTATACATATTTTTACTTACTTTGTACTTTACTAAAGTCATTGTTGTTATTCGCACTATTAAAATACTCAGGATTTAATGACAATTGACCATCTTGCATAATAGCAATTGGAACAGAATCACCTAGAGGTTTTAAAGAAATGTCATCAATTATGGAAGAAGACTGTGGTATTAAATGTTGTGGTGATAAAGAAATAATATTTTTCCGATTTCGTTTATAAATACCACTTTTGAACTGATCCTGATATTCAGAGTTTATTGTCCAAAAAGAACCTTTCCCAGGTTCACCATCTTTCCTAAATATTTTCTTAAATACTTTGTTAAGTGATAAGCTATGTCGAATAGAATTTTGCCAACCATTTTGAGCATATTTATAATATTTATATGTCTGAGTAATCCATTCATAAATATCAGAAAGTGTCATTTTTTTAGTAGGTGATGACAAAATAGCTTGTGCAATCAATGATGCATAAGATAAATCTGGTTTAATATGTTCTTTTGTCGATATATTACATGACTTGTCATGAAAAGATATAGGTTCATTATGAAAATTAATATCAACATTATCGAACTCAGATATTTTGTCATTCATAACATTTAATGATTCTGATGAGATATCTAATTTATGAGCCTTGGCGAATTCTTGATCTAATTCTATAGCAGGGCATATTATGCAAGACGACTTAGTTAAATCATTAACTGAAGATTCAGAATTACCCTCAGGAAACTCAGATTTTTCAATCTTTATTTGATCTGTATTAATACTTTTTTTATTTTCATTATTTTCCTTTCCAGTAGAATTTGGAAGTAAAAATGTAAAAAATACTTTACCAATTTGAATTTTTGTCCTATATATCCATTATAAAAAGAATTACGTAATATACAGATAAAAATACTTGTCATAAAGAGGAATAGTTTTTCCACATTCCACAAATTGTTCATCTACAAAAGCTCCATTTTTACCCATTACAAAAATTTTAAAATGCTGAGAAGTAAAATCATAAAATAATTTTGCATGCTGACGAGAGATAGCCTTTGTGGATCCAATATGTACATCTACTTGGTCCGATTTACTTGCCTTACGTCCTATAATAACCTGTAATGTCTGGACATAAAAACTAAATGCATTAAATTCTAGTTTTGCATATGCTTGAACACTCCGTAATGGTCGGGATTGAACAACGGCATTATCCTGATTCTAAACGAACTTTTTTAGAACAAATCGTGTATTTAAGATAAGTATAAACATTTGTTACAATATCTGGTACACTTTCATTTTGAACTTCGAAAGCGCTTATAGCCATTTTCCCTATTACTTCAAAAACTTATATTTGCTTTTATATCCAAAAATAAAAAAGCAAAATCATGAAATAAAATATTTATGAAGCTTTAAAATCGTCATATCTTTTTTATATTTAGAACACTTTTATCAAAAAAATCGAGAAAGTTTAACGAATCGATTGTAATCAATTTAAAATTGTAAAAATTGTAAAAAATGCGTTTAACTAATTATATTAAGGTTTTATATATTTTCTAAGGCAAAATGGAATTTATTTTAAATAAGATATAAACGACGTCTTAATTATTTTATGAGTAGATGAGCTTGCTAATATTCATAGACACCTTTATAGTTGCGTGTTATGCAGGAAGATGTTTACCATGGGCCTATTGCTTCCACAATTGCTCTTCTTTCTGATATATACTCAGATGCGTCTTTTTTTTGTGGAAAAAAAGTACGACTTTTAGGATGGTATAGTTAAAAAATATTAGTTTTGATTTTTGATTAAATTATTGTAGTATTTCAAATTATGACCCAGCATCAGCAAGGATTCTTATTTTTCATTCAGCATGTGCAATTGAAGTTGATATTTCGCTTCTTATTTCTAATTTACGATTTAATATTGGAGACTGGGTTTTTGTTATAGGAATAATTGATCAAGTATCTATTAATATGTCATGGAAAGATTTTTCTTGTTCAAGATATTTTCGTATAATAGAAGGCTATATTTTAAGAGCAATTATTTTCTGGAATGCTGGAAATATTGATATTGATAAATATGAAAAAGTTGTAAAAAAAAGATTGGAAAGTTAGTTATATAATAATTGTATGTAATTTTGCCCAAAAAATTCTAATTATATAAATTTTAATTATATATTATATTTTATTTAATATTTATTTTGTCGACCATCTTTGTAATTTTATATCTATGGATATTGATCAACTAGCAAAAATTGATCCTAGTGATTGGATATATTTTTCAGAAGGAAATCGTAATGTTATATTTAAATACAAAGGAAGTGATTCTTTTTTTGTAAGTTTGAAAAAATATTATGAATCATTAATTTTCAAAGATAAATAAAGTTTTAAGAATAAAAAAAACACAACATCCTATTTCTACATTAGAAAATTTAAAATTTATACAGAGTATCATAATACCCTTGTTTTACGAACCTTTTGATCGTTATATTTTATCTATTGAGCTTATTATGGTGGAAATTGCAGTTTTAAAAAAATTTAATATTGATCTTATACAAAAATATGAAAGAAAAAAAAAGTTTAGCAATACACTATTAGACATTAGCGAAAATCATGCATTTTTATTGAAAGATTTATCATCAAGTTTTCCTAAACATACCATCGAATTTAAAGTTTGTCTTATTTTATATTTTAAATTCATACTTAAAATATTAGCCAAAATGGTTAATTCAATCAGTTTCAGCACCTATTGGTTGGAAATCTTGCAGAACATGTGCTCTTAGAAGGCTTCGTGGAGATATTTCAGGAAATGGAACAAGATATTGTCCTTTAGATTTAGCATCGGAAAATCAAACAAGAATTCAGAAATCTATAAAGGCTATTTTAATAAAAAATCAAATATATAATCAGGTTAGAAATGCGATATTATTAAAAAGGCTTAAAAATTAGAATATAGAAATAAATTTAAGCACATATCTTCAGCGATCTCAGCTAATTAATCATCTAAAATACTTGCAAAGTAGTTCTCCCAGAACATTAAGTATGGTTTTTTTTGATTGTACTATATATATTACTTTTCTTCATGAAGAAATTTTTGATATTAAAATACTAGATTTAGATTGCAAATCGCAAACCAAAGTTGAATATTGGGATAAAATAGAACAACAACTAATTGATGAAGGTTGGTATTTAGGCCGAGGTATGGCCAATGATGAAGAACCATGTTGTCTTTGATTAGAAATTTAGAAATATTATCAATATGTATATGTTTTAATATAAATTTTTTATAAAAACACAAATAATAATTATTTTTTAATATTATTTATTATTTCAGTAATATTATAATATTAATTTTTTTAATATTAAACTTTGTATATTTAACATTATTAACTTTTTAATTTATGCTGGAGGTAGAAATGCACCAAATAAAACAGCTTGAACCATTCCATATAAAATCCAGATTCGCGTCCAATATAATGATTCTTTTTTTTCATTTAAAGTTTTATTAAAATTTAACCAATCATTTAACAAACAATTAGCTAACCACCAGTATATACCTGGTAAACAAGAAATCATTCTAGTAAATATTTGAATATGCGTAGTAAATATGCATATTATAGTCATTAATAGCTGTATAATATAATAAGAATTTAATTTCTGAGAAGTTTTTTTAAATTGATCTTTATTTTTAAAAAAATAATATATTACTGATTTCATAGAAATATATATAGCAGGTGATACCAATATAAAGTTTGGAATTTGTGGTAGTGTAAAATATTTGAAAAACCCGACATTCCTATTATATTAAAATATTCTCTATAATAAAATAAAGAATTTACCAGTAATAGCTTTGAACAAATGAGTATATTAAAGGAAAACTTTCAAAACACCAACTACGTTTTTTTTCTGGGTGACAAAATTCAACATAAGCACGGTATTGAATCCAAAAAAAACCAATGCCAACTATTAAACTACAAATCCCAAATTTTATTATTCTAAAAAATAATATAAACCCAGGGTATTTAAAAAAACGGCATACCCATATAAATGCTGAGTGCAAGAAAAAAATAGACCAAAGAAGACCATTGCTTCTGATTGTTGATGCTACGCACCATGCTAATGATGCTAAAAAATTATAATCTTTTTCAAAAAAAATAAAGCCAGTAAATATAAAAAATGAAAAAAAGCTTTCTGTATATCCAGCCGATAGAAATATTCCAGATGGAGATACAAGATAAAGAAATGATGTAATTATTGCCATATTTCGAGACTGATAGATTTTAAAAGTAAGGTAATAAAGAGAGAAAATGGAAAAAAGATGAAATAAATGAGAAATAACAATTGAAAGAAAAGCATAATTATAAAGAGATTTACTTAAAAAAATATGATCTATATTTATGTAAGAAAATATAGAAATATAGTTTATTAAAGTGTAAACCTGTAAATAAACGTACAGTATGAGGAAATACAGGACCAAAAGCCCATTCTTGTTCAAAAAGCCGTCCACGGCGAGCTAAAATTATAAAATATACACTATCCCAACGTACCAATGATACTATAATTTTTTGTAAAATATTCTTTGGTTTTTCTAAAATAAGTAAAGTTGACGTATCATAAACATTTAAAAAAGACGATAAAACAGGTATGAGGATAAAAATTACTTTATATACTAAAAAACTTATTGTTAAAATCAATAAATCTATTAATTGCATACTTTCAAGATTTAAAATATTTTAAGCGATATCCAATAATTTATTTTTAAAAAAAATGATAAAATTATCTTTTCATGATTCTTTACCATGTAAGAAATTTACAAGTTTTGTATAAATCTATATGAATTCTAAATAAGTTATATAGATCATGATGGAAATTTATCTAAAAAAGAAAAAACCAAAGTAGATATGCTTATTGCTAAAGAAATTCCAAATGATCAACCTCTTCATCCATTAGTTCACAAATATACGGAATGGAATCCTTCATCTGAATTGATTAAGTTAGAGTTAGAACGTATAAAAAATGGCCGTAAACTTGATGCTATTGATTTATCACGTTATACATCATTTAAAGAACCTACAACATCAAACAAAGAATCGTGGATTCATGCAATAAATAGAAGCTTAATTTCATTTGAATTTTTAAAAGGAAGAATTGAAAATCTTCATCTTTTACATGAATTTGGAAAAAAATCTTGGTTATTATATCTTGAACAACTTGAACATTATTTGCGACAATTAGAAACATATCTTTTGACTTTGCAAGATGAAATATCTATATTAAACAAAGAAAGAAAAAGATTTCAAACAGAAGGTATAGGTCTTGAATTGCAGAGATTAGAAAATGAATTTTATCATTTTATTAGACGTATATTTGATGTGGAAGTTGCAAATCTTCTTTTAGAAAAAGAAATTCAAAATCACCAAAATAAATTATAGATAAATATGTATATATGAAAATAAATAAAATAAATACATATGTATTCTTAAATCAATTTTTAAGTTTGTGAATCTATAAATTAAAAAATTAATAAATTTTTCAAAAAATTTACATATTTATATATTTACAAAACTATATTTAAATAATACTATTTTTATAACATGCTTTATATTGAAATTCATAAAAAATTTTAATTTAAAAATCGTTTTAATTGCTTAATCCAAATTTTTTATTGAAATTATTTGATTATATTATTTTAAATTATTAAACTTGAGAAATAATTATTTTAAATATAATAGATTAAAAAAATTAAATAAGTTTTTTTCAAGAATATTAAAATGATATTTATTTATAAATATTAATAAACATAAAATTCAAATTTATTTATAATTTCTAATATGTTTAAAAATATATATAATAAAAAAAGTATATATATAACAATTTTAATAACTAAAAGTCTTATTTTTTAATATTTTAAAGATATAGTAAAAAAACTAATAATTTTATAAATTCTATTAAATTTTTATATACTACTTAAAAAAATTATTAAATATTTTATTCAAAAAATTTATAATATTAATTAAAAAATATATTCTTACGAACATAACTTACAATAATAAGATTTAATTAAAAGGATATTAACTAAAATCTATAATTTACTCTTAAAAACAATTTTATTTTACAATATTTACTTTTTATTATATTTATTTATATATTGTAAAACACAGCTAAAAAGTTAATAATTTATTTTTAAAAAATTTAAAATTACATATATTTATAATTTTTATATAAAATAGATTAATTTTTAATTATTTGATATTTTATGAACTAAACAATTTTCGTTTAAATATTCTAAAAACTCATAAAAACAGAAAAATATAAACTAAAAATAACTCATTTTATAAAAAATATGAATGTATTTTTTATTTATTTAATTATAATTTTTTAATTACTTTACAAATTTTAAAAAGTTTTAAAATTATTTTCCAATTCAACCTAATTTTGTATTGGATAAAAAATTTAAATCGTAATTTAACTTATTTTATTTAATTAAAAGATGTGGTATTAATATTATGTCAAAAAATTATAAACTTTAATCTTCAGATTCTAGTTGAACACAAATATTTTATAATAAAAGGGATTTTAAGGCCCTTGTGGCTTGGTGGTCTAGTGGTATGATTCGCGCTTAGGGTTATAGCCTAAGCATGTTTGCGCGAGGTCCCGGGTTCAAATCCCGGCCAAGCCCTTTTTATCAAATCAAGAATATTTTGCTATATCAAAATTTTAAAAAAAGTTTAAGAAAGTATAAATAAATATGTTTCAAAACAAACAGTTTAAAGATAAGTATTAATATTTTTTTAAAGATTTATATTTAAAACAAATAATTCCTATTAAAAACTAAGTTAAAATTAAACTTAACCTCAAATCTATAATTTTTTAACAATTTTTATATGTAAACCTTCACAAAAAAAAAAAACCAACTTTAAAAAATATAGAAAATTAAATATAAACATTATTACAACAATATTAAAATATAATAATTTAAAATAAAATAATACCATTCAAAACTTTTTAGAAAACTATTTTTAAATATAAATTTTATCTTAAAATTCTTTAGAATTTATATAAAAATCCAAACAATTCAATTAAGATGATCAAAATACTCAATAAAGAAATAATAACAATAATTTATTATTTAATATTATTTTATTTCACGTGACTTTATTTTTTTCGTTGAACTTTTTCTGAAAAATTAACGAATTTCATAAAAAATAACAACTCTTTTTCTTTCATACTGTTACCGATGAAAACTTCTGTATTTTTAGTTTTTATTGGAACAGCATGTGTTTTATCAAAGGGGATTGTCACACCAAGTAATTTTATCTTTTCTTTTTATTTTTTAACTTTTTTTTAGAACACCAAGATAAATTTTCTACTCTCAAAAAGACTCAACTAAATCATGATCGTGTTCTTATGGACTATGCATATGATGATCCGGAAAATGGAGTGAACTCGGTTAATAAACTTACGAAAGAACTTAATGAGATATTGGATAAAGTCAGTCTTGTTTTAGATAATAAAATCTACTGGAAAAGATATGATTTTTCGGATGATAGCTCTTCAAAGACGGAGGGATACGATAATACGAAGAAACAAGATACAGTGTTAAAAAATATACTAGAAAATTATCTTATGAGTTACCATAATACAGATAAATGTCTGCAAACAGTAGAAGCTTATCGATCTATTCTTGCAACTTTTAAAAATAGGAATGAAGAAGTAGCTAAACTGGATTCATTGCTTTCAAATAAAGATCTGTGCGATAAGGTATTAAAACATTTAGATAAATTATGTATTAGTGTTAAAAATGAACAACTTGCAATTAAAAATTTCACAAAAGATATTTGTCGTACTGAACTTTCAAAATGTAAGGATCTAGAGGAAAGTTGTAATGATACTCTAAAAAATTCATGTAATACTGTAAGGGATAAGTGTAAAGATCATGTTCCTACGGGAGATGCATTTGTTGTAACTCATACTGTACTTATTATATCAACAACTGTAACAACAGAAGTGGCACCTGAAACATCAACTTATGTAATAACAGAAACAGTGGCAGAAGTGTGTTGTACAGATACTCTACCTGCTACAACGGAGCCTGAACCTGAGCCTGACGAACCAGAACCTGATGAGCCAGAGACACCAGAGGTGCCAGAGGAAACAGAGGAAACAGAGGGAACAGAGGAAGTAGAGGAAACAGAGGAAGTAGAGGAAACAGAGGAACCAGAACCAGAACCGAAACCAGAACCAGAACCAGAACCAGAACCAGAACCAGAACCAGAACCAGAACCAGAGCCAGAGCCAGAGCCAGAGCCAGAGCCAGAGCCAGAGCCAGAGCCAGAGCCAGAGCCAGAGCCAGAGCCAGAGCCAGAGCCAGAGCCAGAGCCAGAACCTCAACCAACAACTGTACCTTCAGAGGATGAACCAACTACAGACGATTCGGGTTGTTCATATACAGAAATTGTAACAGTAACATCAGAACCTACTAATACAGATGATTCTGAAGTAGAGGATAAAGGTTATGGGCTTCGAGTTGGAGGATTTCACAGAGTAGGAATCATTTGTCTTATCATGGGGATAACAGCAGGTGTTTGGATAATTGTTTAAGATATGAAAAGCATTTGTTTGTATATATTTTGCTATAATAAATCTTAATATTAGTGTTTCTAAAAATAATTCTCATTTATAAAAATATAATCTATAAAAGTAATAAATTTGTATAAAAATAATTAACAATGAATTCGTGGAATTATTAACTTATAATAATTTCTAATAATAGATTAAATCAATAGACTATAGTTTTCTACCCATCTGATTTAGTAACAAATTATGGATTTTACAATAAATTTTTTATTTTTACATTAACCAAAATATAAAAATATAAAAATAATTTCAAAAAAATATACTCATTTAATTATTTTAAAAAATTTAATGCATTTTTTAAAATCAAATTTATTTTTATAATTTTTTTTTAAAAATTATTCTTTTTAAATAGTTTCTTCTAAAAAAATATTTTCTAGTATTTACAGCTTTTAAAAAATTAATGAGCATCATTTTCAGAAACGTATATAAAATCAAAGTTAAAATCATTTTAATCTAATAATAAAATATCCTCAATCAAATACTAAAAAATCATCTTTTTTTATCTTTTCAAAAATTTTATAGACTATTATAATTAAATAAAAAAACATCTAAATTTCATTTTTAATATATGCATAAGCTTTCTATTTTTTATATTTTAAAAATTATTAAATAGCTAAAAAAAGATATACTTAACACTTTTAAACACAATTTATAACAAAAACATGCCTTAAAAAATATAGTATTAAAATTTTTCTTCAGATTACAAAAAAATAATTAAAAGGTTATTTAAAATTTTAAATTAACTACAAAATCAGAAATTAAAGAAAATAATAAAAATATAATCATAAAACAAAACTTTAATTCTAATAAAGGATTTAAAAAATAAAAATATTAAAAAAGCAAAAAACGCTTCCAGAAAATATAAAAGGATAGTTCGAAATCTAAGATAAACCTGAAATCCAAGAAAATATAAAAAAACAATACTAAAAAACTAAATTATTTTAAAAAATAAATATTATAGAAATCTAATCAAAATAATTTAAAAATACTTTAGAAAATTTAAGAAATCAAAATAAATACAAATTTAAACTAAAGATAATTTTCTAAAAGCTAAACGATAAATTAATTATACAAAATATATTTCTTTTAAATAAAGCTCAACAATTTTCCTAAAAATATTACTTTTATATACTAAATTATAATCATACTCTCAAGCCTAAAAAATTTAAAAAATCTATAAAATATTAACATAATAATAAAAGAATAAGAACATGTGGTATTAGACATTTGAATATAAAAGAGCATTACTTTGCAAAAAAAGATATCGAAAATACGTTTAATTAAAAGATAAATAAAAACCATTAACACCTAAACAAATTATAAAAAACAAGTAATAAAAGCAATAACTGGAATTAATTTTATTTGGAAAAAAATAATTCAAAAAATTTCAAAAAAATAATAAGAGATTTAGAAATAATATATTATACTAAAAACTTAGTACATTAACTAATAATTACCACAAAGTGATTTATATTGTTTGTTTTATTTTCTAATATCATTTAAAACAAACCTAGAAATACTAAAAATTAGTAAAAAAGTGCAAATAATCAAAGAGTAAATACAATGAACTATTCGTTTTATATATTTACTAAAAATAACTATATGGTATATTCAAAAACAATATTTGGTTGAATAAAATATAGTGTGTTTTAAACTATACATTTTTTAGAAAAATCTAAAATTACAAACAAAATATAAGACTTAAGAAAATATAATATAAGTTTTTGGAACTATATAATAATTATGTAATATAACCAAACAAAGCAACCTTTATTTTAAATTCCAATAAACTGAAACATGTTTTAAAATTACATAAATACTATTTAGTTTTTTAAAAAACTGTGCTATATATTTGAATAAAAAATAGAAATTGCCTAAAAGGAATAATTATTTTATTCTTCTCTGCATTTTAAAAGAAATAACATTTACAAAAGAAAATTGGCTTCAAAAAAGAATATTTAGCTAAAAAATGTGCAAAATATTGAACTATCTATGCATAATACTGAAGTTGTTAGAAATAAATCCTTAAGAAAATACTAACAAAGAAAAACGACAATAATAAAGATAGATAAAGCAAGAAATACGAAAGGAGAAGGGAAAATGCACGACAATTTACACAACAAACACATGAGTTACATATAGATCAATATGTATCAACATTTTTGCAATAAATATGCAATTACATTAACTGTAATGTTAACAAGGCTCTAAATCTACGCAAGATATACATATAAGAGGATAATCAAATGATATGAAGCAAAATAGAAAATTGGAAATGGATGAATGAAATCCAACAAAAGAAGTAGTAATAGTAGCAGTTATTTCAGTTATGATCTAAAAAGATGAATGGATGAAAAAGGATAAAAAAGGGTACGTATATTTAAAAGAAACAAGCAAGCAGAATAGCAGAAAAGACTAGAAAATAAAATAAAGAGTAGTATCTTTTCATTGATTTACAATAGATTTCTCTATAATTCATGGTTTCTTTATCAGTTATTTATCGCTACTTTTATAATCCACTAATAAATTTATTTACTCCACAGTTACCCTATATTATTGCGGGGCTTACTCAGACGCAATTAAAAAGTATATATTGGACACCCTCATACTCGTAAGAGATTACAATTTTTTCACTTTTAGTAATTCTTTTAATATCATATTTAAGATAAAATGAAATAATGCAATATAAAACAACAAATCTAAAGAATAAACAAAAATAAAAGAGTAATTCTCTATAAATATAACTATTTATAAGAATTTAAAGATAAATTAAATTAACAATTTTGCTAAAACGATAAACGAAAAATAGAATAATTGAAATTAAAGAATATAAAAAACACATAAAATACATAAAAATGATACTATTATTTGAAATAAAATACAGTTTAAATTATATTTAATACTATATTTTTCATACTATAGCTTTTGTAAAAAATCAAATTTTTTTATATTTTTATAAAAATATTGTAACTAATTAGGAA